>NW_027223346.1:4426377-4681590 GCF_030449975.1 Polyergus mexicanus
AAGCAGTGGTATCAACGCAGAGTACTAGAAGAATTGGATGTTATTTATAAAATTCCACACTGTGTACCGATCTCAGCCCATCATAAGTGGAACTTTGATGACCTGCTAGAGAAGATGTGGGATTATTTGCAACTTGTTAGGATGTAAGTTTATGTGATTTAAGTGTTATTTTTTATAACTTAATTTATATATCTATTAAAGAGTTGAATGATTAATTTGAATTTTTACAACAGTTATACCAAGCCAAAAGGACAACTCCCAGACTATAATGCACCCGTAGTATTAAACACCGAAAAACGAACCGTTGAAGATTTTTGTAATAAGCTTCACAGATCGATCGCGAAAGAATTTAAATAGTAAGTTTTTCATATTTCAAGTGTTTAGGTATGTGTATGTGTGTGTGTGTGTTATATATTCTTTTATAGATATTTAATTAATTTGTCATGTTGCAGTGCATTGGTATGGGGTTCATCAGTGAAACATCAGCCACAGAAAGTGGGGAAAGATCATATTCTTTGTGACGAAGATGTTGTGCAAATTGTAAAGAAAGTGTGACTTTTTTTCTTTATGATCATTTTTTGGCAATGCGCAAATAAAAACATTACCGATGAGATTAATGATGTCAGATTTGTAAAAAGATTGCATTTTAATAAATTATATATGATTGATATATTATATGTATATGCACACATAATATGTTTAAATCACTGTCACATTTGACAAATAGAACATGCACAAATGCAATTGATAAAAACCTGTTTAACTTTTAACTACAGCATTATAGATTTTATATATAAAATTATGTATATATAAAATAATCTTGAGGTTATGTGATATTTGCTACTTATTGCTTAAACTTTTTTTTTAACAGATCTATATATAATATAAAATATAAATCTGTTTTTTATTGTATGGTTATATATATTTACATGCAATTACTTTGATAGTTTCTCTCTCTTATTTATTTAATATTATATTTTATAGCATATAATTTATGTTCAAAGGAAAACACAATTTGCATCTAAATGATGGCAAAGCTATTTTTGTTGTGTATGTGTATGCAGTAAAAATATTAATTCATCTTTTACAAATAGCATACACACACACACACACACACACACACACACACACACACACACCAATAAAATTTACAATGTTTTTAAAATATATTCCTTTCTCTGTTGATCCAATAATTTTTCCAAGTGTTCACATCTTGAATGAGCATTATGGAGTTTTTTATTGAGATTTTTTATGGTTAAAGCTTTTTGAGTGATTACGAGTTTTACCCTGAAATAAAAAGATATTTTAATGGATGCGAATATATATATATATATATGTTGTAATGTATTATTTTTAAATACTGATTCATGTTTAATTTTTTTATTATTTTGCTGGATATTAAATTTTAACCTGCTATGCAATTGTGCCATAAATTGATCTCTATTAGCATTATTCTGAATTATTTCTTGATAAAGCGATGCAATCTTGTCTTCCAGTTCTCTTTTCTCTGTCTCAATTTCCTGCCTCGCTATCTCTTTTGCATTATCTTTTTCTGTAGTCAATTTTACGACTATCTAATAATTAAATTACAAAAATGATTGAAAAGATTGTAGCTATATGATCACAATCACAATATGTTTATAAAATGTGATTACATAAAAAAATTTACCTCATTCATATTATTTAGATTAGACATGCATTCTTTCAATCTATTTTCTGTTTTCTCAAACTGAGTTTCTGTACATTTAAATCTTTCTTCCAATAATAATAATTTATTTTTATGAATACTTTCGCTGTTAATTGCAGATTGCAATTTTGCATCATAATCTTCTTTCATTAGTCTAAAAGTCATTTCGGCAAAATTGTTATATTTTTATTTATATTTTCCCACACAAAAATTATATCGTTAAGCTTACTCCAATTTATTATCGAAACTTTGCTGCAACTTAGCCCGCATCTCACGAGATTCTTTTTCCAATCTAGCTATAGCGATCTCTATCTGCTTGTCTCTCTCCTTTTGACAATCATTACGAATTGCAGTCTCTGCCTTTATAAAATTTGCGCTTTGTTGTTTTTTATAATCATCTGTCCATACGAGCCATTCATTTCTCAAGGATTCCTCGAAATTTCTCTTAGCAATTTCTTGTTGCTCTTTTAATCTTTCTGCTTCTTTCTACAGAGGAAAATCTATCATATAGATTATCTCTTACCAATAGTAGAAGAATAATTTTGTTCTAAAACAAACCTGAAAATGCAACTGCGTTTGTTGCATAATCACGCTTGTTTTCTGGTCGCGTTTTTTTTGTTCTGCGATAAGTATAGATTTCTCTCTTTCGAAATGCTCTGCAAATGTTTCTTGTTGCACCTGATAATGCGTCTCTTGCTCTTCCAGTTTTTCTTTATATCTAATTAAATGCAAAATTTTATTATAATTTATAATACTTGTTACTTAAAATTTATAATACTTACAATTAGTTAAAATTATATATTAGAATCAATGTATGTGTGCACGAATTAATGTCCCACCTTGTCGTTAATATATCCTTCTCCTTGGCCAACATTTTCTCATGGTTGTCTGTCAATTCGATTCGCAATTGCTCCAATTGCTGATTCGATCTACGCATCGCGCGCAATTCCGCGTCTTGCAATTCTTTTATATGCGCGCGTCTTAATTCCTGTATCTCTCGTTGATGTTGCTCCATCATGTTATTCAGCTCTGGTTCTAATCCTTTCACTGTCATTTCCTGTGATATAAATAATCTCTGCGTTATTCATTAGGAGCTATGTAGGTAATTATTATGTTATATCATATAACATTTTTGCCATTCTTATAATTTTAAACATATCAGCTATTAGATATCCTTGTACTTTTTCACGAAGAAACTGACGCAATCTTCTAGAATAGATTATTATTTTTTCAATACTATCGTTTTATAGAAGTGCTAAAAGTCCTTGAATTATATTCGTTAATAATAATCAATGTGAATTAACGACAACCTTAATTTTCGAGGTTTTCATCTCCAGCCATCGCTCGCGCCGGATCTTTTCGGACGCAGCTATGTTTTCTTTAGCGCGTTGCAACTCGACGGCGTGTCTTTCATTAATTATTTTCAAATCTCGCTGGATCTTCTGTTCTGTATCTTTTATCTGTCGCGCCAGAGAGTCGCATTTCTGCGCGAGATCCGTCTTCTCGGCGATCAGCTGTTCGATAAACTTCTGGTGACGTTTCACGATCGTCCTATACTTGTTCTCCAGCTCCTTCATTTTGATAGCGTTACAGCGTTTTTGCGACATCATTTTATCACATGCCGCCTTACGCTCGCACTTTAATTGATTTTTCAAACATTCTATCGTCGCGTTCTTTTCCTCGATTTGCAATCTCGCGGTCTCTAAATCATCCTGTTGGCAGTCGAAAATCCGGCTATTCCGTACGTCATTTCTGTCGAAGAAACGATATTTTTTTACGTACGTACAAGATTCTTTCAATTCTTACAATTAATTATTAATATCATCACCTAGGATTTTGATACGACGAGATTATAATTGCTGAACTTTCCGCAATGACGTTATTCGCTGGCAGGTCTATAATATTATAGAAAAATTATTTATTTTATATAATGTAAACGAGATAAGTAGAATTTTAAAACGCGAATTTAATAATACAATTAGAAAGAAAGAGAAATTTGATCTATTAAATTTTAATACCATTTTCAAGGTTTTCTAGAAAAGACATTATGTCTTCATAAGTCGTTGCAGCTGAGTCACATTTATTTGTGGTGACATCTTTTTCCGGTTCAATCTGCGCTTGATCATATATATATATATATATATATATATATGATTTACAATATCAATAAAATTGTTGCATTTATTGATAATAATATAATCCAATGATATAAAATATAAATCAATCTTTATTTTAAAAATTAACAAAGACTTTGACAAGTAAAAATTTTGCTTACATGTTCCGGATAATTGCGCAACGCTGGCTCTAAATTGACATCGTATTTTATGTCAGTAGCCAATAAATCCATTCGATTGTATTCGGCAATTTCAATACTGCTATCTTTTTCCAGTTGGTTTATCATGTTGCACAATTGTTCGAACGAGTTAGACGGTTCGATCACATTTTGATTGAAATCGTGTTTCTTCTCACAGAAATTCTTTCCTTCCATATTTAACATATCTATTGTATTTACAGAGAAAAAGGCGCATTGCTGAAGCAAGCTGACAAGCTAAGCTAGTCGACAAACTTTCGTACATACAATACATTGCATTGATGCAGCCGCTTTTATTTATGCGTCGCCCGGCGATCGCTATGGCAATGCACGTGTTACAAACAGGGGTGGTTGATACTTGATACTCTTACATGTCGGGAAGGTACTTTACAGTGCGTATGTATAATTTAATTACAGGTGAATTGCAACGATGGGACGCTAATGCTATTTTTACAATCATATTTTTCTACTTGGCTAAAATATATCATGTTATTTACGATACACACACAGCTAGAAATTTTATGCATTATTCTCTTTAAAGAGTACGATTTAAAGTTTTTTTTTTTAATTTTAATAATATATCGATTCTAATAATTGTATCAATTTTCATATTTTCACAGATTCTCGTGCAAGACTCGACTGTCTGACCATACGATGGGATTATCTACTGGAACATCTACTTTTCATCTGATACCTTTTATTTCAACCCTCGGTCAAAAGAAAAATTTTGTTCTTCGAATAATCTCGAGAAAAAGAATTATAATAACATGGTTTGTTCCCAGAACTGCATTAACTTTACCCTCGGAGACATTTTCTCTCAAGATCACCCTCGTTGCACCCTCGGCGGATGGGTGCGGGGATGACATTTTCCACGTAGTAGTCGTGGATGCTGGCTGTCGGTGGCGCTCGCGGGGCGAGGTTTCCTAGGGGTTTCGGGCGGCGGCGGGGTTGGCGAAGCGGGCGACCGGGACGCACGGGGAGGGCGGCATACGTGCAGAGCGGCCCTTCCGACCCCTCGCGGCGGTACGTACCGTAGGAGAATCGATCTAAAACTAGGAGTCGCCGCAGTAACCGTTGGGAGGAAGCCAGTGTTACAATTCGCGACGAGGGCCCCCGTCGTACGCGCCAGTGAAATCTTAAACGCACGCCGGTTCATCGCACGGTCGTCGGGGCCAGGTACGTCCACGTCCACGTCGACGAACGTACATCGCCGCAACCCCTGCTCGTCACGCGCTCCTCCGTTCCACTCGCCCTCTCTCTCTCTCTCTCTCTCTCTCTCTCTCTCTCTCTCTCTCTCTCTCTCTCTCTCTCCCTCCCTCTCTCCCTCTTTCTCCTCCGTCTCTTCTAGCGGCACGGCAGTACAGGGGTGGTCGGCCGGGGGCGGCCGTGCTTTAATCGCGGGGGATATAACGGCGAGTGTTGTGCGCTCCTCGCTCTCGTCTACCTCGCGTACGTACGTGCGAGCGAGCGGGACGGAGCGAGGCACGGTGCCGCGGGTGCGACAAGGACAGCGACAGCATCTCGGTGAGGAGCAGCCGCGTGAGGAAGGGAAGACACTACGGTCGTCGACAGCCAGTGAATCCAGCCAGCCGCTAGTCAGCCTATCAGTAGATACTATCCGCTACTATACGATTAGTGAATCCAGCCAAAGTGCGGCCAGCCAGACGCCGTGTCGCAGCGCGTTACCTCCTCGCATTCGAGAGACAGAGGAGAAAGAGAGAGACGAAAAGAGAGAGAGAGGCAGTGACGAGAGAGTGGCAGTGAGGGAGAGAGAGAGAAAGGGAGAGACATCTTGCGAGGGTGTACGCGCGAGCAAGCTGGGCGGACAGCAACGCGACCAAAGAGCAGCAGCATCCACCGATATATGATGCGACGTGCAGCCTTCTTCCTCCTCGCCTTGGTGGTCGTTCCTTCGGAATAAAGCCGCGCGCTTGCTGCTGGGACGGTTCCTTATCTGCAGGGCTATGACGTAATGGCAAGAGAGGTACGTATATCCTTCCGGTAGCTCCTTCTCTCCTTTCTCGCGCTCGTACAGCATCCACCCCGCGGATCCATTCCCGCGGCCGGGAAAAGGAAATTCTCGTGGAAACTCCTGCCTATCTGAATTTCGAACAAAGGAATCTCGTCGTCGCGAAGATCTTCTTTTAGCGGAGAGGACGCCTCTCGGTGACCTATTTTCATGTGACCTCGTGACACCCGACGGTCGGTTCTCGGCTTGCACCCCCCTAGAGTGCATCACCCTCTCGGCAAGGCCGAACAGCCGAAGGGACGAGCCCTTTGGCCCCATCTTTCTTTCTCGATAAGTTCGCGTTTCTTCAGGAAAAAAATTGATATTCGCGCGAATGCTCTAGTTTCTTGCTCGTTAGATTCTTCGCTCTCGTTTTCTTCTTTTCAATTATTTTACGATTGTGTCTATATGATTACTTTTTCAGAAATCTCGTTTTATTTTTTTACAAGATCCTGTCTGTTCAGTATATCTTTCAGAAATAATCTTTGTTATATAATTCAGAATATTTCACTCTTTTAGGACTGATTTTGCTTTTGTTTTTCATTATTTCGCGTATGTCTTTAAAACCTAATCAAGAAACCTCTCCTTGCTAGATTTTATCAGTCGAAAATATTTCTGTAACGTTTTCCGATAATTCCTGAGATTTCTAATCCCTTCGCATCCAGCATCCATTGTGATGGGCACACTTTTTCTTCATTTGTAATATGAAAGCACATAGTTGTAGAGATACTCGCTGCTGTTGTCCTAGTTTATGAACATGTCCTGAGTTATGATTCGAGTCGTTTATCACTATCCGCGACTTCCAAGGGGAATAATAAATAGGAAACAAACATATTTGAATGTATATCTTGATAAATAGAGACTCGTATCTTTGATATATTAAACATTTTCCTTTTTTATATCATCTTCTTTTACTTAAAAAATTTTCATTAAGATTCTTTCTGTCTCTCTCTTTGTCAGTTTTTAAAAATTCTTCTTATCAAAATTTTCCTCGTAGGATATTCTTCTCAGTAATCCAATTAATAATTATTTAACAATGATTTTTAATTATCTATCTAATATTAATTAACACTTATTTTCGCATATTCTTAAAAAATTTTGCGATTTTTATTCTTGTTTCTACTTACTTATAATATTTCTTATAATTTTATTTTATGCTTCTGTCGAATACTAGAATGCTCCTTGTCATTTTGTATATTTGTTGTCCATATTTCTGTTCCATTGGCGAAGCTTTCAACCGTTTTTAGCGATATTAATAGCGTTTTTCTCCTTCTTTTTAGTTTTATTCATGCATAAAACCGTTTTCCATATTTTTTTTCATTCGCAAAATCCATTTTGGTCGTTTTATTTCTTGATGGAAGCTCCTTCATCGCTTCGCGCGTTCACCGAATCTTTTCCGTCCGTTTTATCCACTGGTAACTTTCTTCACGCTTTTCCCGCTCATATAGACTCGTCCTCATTGCTTCTCGCCTTCTTACAATCCACCTCACTAGTCGCTCGTAAATTTTGCTTCACTGATTTGCAGGATTTTAGAATCCTCGCATCGTCTCGTATCAGTTGGGTTGCTGTAATCTTGTTTTGCAGAAAATCAGGATACAAATTTATAATTCGATACGCTTTCTTCCAAATATTCTCTCTCAGCCTATTTATGTTAAAAATTATACAGAGCAGAGCAGAGTCGCGAGAATGTTACTCTTTCATTGCTGGAATGCTATTCTCATTCGTAAAACGCTCTGTACCTCATTGTATGTTCGTTCGTCGTTACTTTGCATGCTCACAAAATTCTTCTCGTCGTTTTGCACGCTCGCAGACTCTTTCATGCAAAATCCTTATCATCGTTTGTCACGTTTCACGGAATTTCTGTAAACCCTTTTGTTTTATTATAGAAGCTTCTTCGCACATTTGTGGTCCCGTGTCAGATCTTTTGGAATATTTAAAAAAGATTTTTTCGAATTTGCAGTGTTTGATTCTATTCGTAATTTGTGAAATACACACATCCGGACAGGAAAAAAAAAGAAAAAACTAAATAAATTATATGTAAAAGCAAATCTCTCTAAATCCTTTATTAAATTAATTTAATGAAAATTAAGAAAGATATTTCTTGAGATGATAAATTCCAGCGGACTTCTTGTTAAAAAATGCACCTGATTCATGCCCCCATGAATTCTATAATAGTAAAAAATCCTAATATTTTTTTTGTAGATTATCTGCGTATTTAATTTTTCGTATATAAATAAATCGAGGAAAAAATATGTAAAAAAAAAAGAGAAAAAGTTTTTAAGTTTTTTGGAAGATATATTTAACAAGAATATTTAAAGAATATTTCAAGCGTATTGAATAAAATAACATTGTAATAAAGGGATTCTATTAAATATTTGTTTAGCGTTATTCTTTTATTGGTTCTATAAAATTCCATGACTTTAGAACCCTTCGAATATGATGAGTTTCAGTAAATCAAAAATTCGCAGAGGAATCGTCAGCAGCGGCAGCGGTTCCCTATTCTCGACGATACTTCGTTAAGGGATGCACCTGGGTACATCCACGTTGCAGAATCCGCTGCAGCTGCAGGCGGTTCCCTATTTGTTCGTTAGCACGTTGCGATGTTGTTTACTAAGTTCCATCCATGGCGACTTTGCGAGGAACGGGGCTTATATTGCTCAAATAAACATTCCAATTTTAGCTCCTTGGATTTTTCTCACACACATTTTCTGAATTTCTAGATTCTTAGGGATGTTGAGCGCTTCGATACTTGATTCTGAATTCTAAATCATATTATATCTTCTTGTTGTCATTTTTCTGTATTTTTATGTAATGTTATTTAGATTATTATATTGTTATATAAATTTGTATATATAACTCGTTAAGTTTCGAAATTTTAAATTAATTAAATAGTAATTAATTAGATCAGATCGTTGTATGCGTAAAAAAAAATGAGCCTTTGAAATCTTGCCTCGGTTTAAATCTCTCTGCATATGTCAATTTTGGAAATTAATTTTGGGAAACAATAAGATAATAGAATTTGGAGAGTAATAACGAATAAATGTAATAACTTGTCATATAAAATAAAAATAAATAAATAGAGTTTCTCTTTTCACACATTCGGTTAAATTAAATATTCGTATCTTTTGCTGTGCCATATACATTTAATAATAATAAATACTTAACAAATGTAATAATCATATATTAATATAGATGATGTGAATGACCGGCATATTCGACCGTTGCACAATAAATAAGCAATATTACAAGTTAAGATCGGTTGAACCAGGTCAGTGCTTTCGAGCATAAACTGCGCATGCGTTCTGTACACCCTTAGCGCCACCCCGATGAAGACTAGGGACAATCCCAAACATAATGCAGCCCTTCAGCTCGCATTATTCCGAGATTGCTAGCAACGTCGTCGGGATGCAATTTCGCTGATCGAAGAGTGCAAGTGTACGACATGTATCCACAGTGCAAAGTACGATAAAGTGTATGAAACGAGCTTAGCAAATATTCGCGAATAAATCGTGTAAAAAATAAATACACTTGTAAAATAAATTAATGAAATAAATATCTGTCAATAAAAAAACATTCCTGTGTGGAAAGTTTATAGAAAAATTCATCCAAATCATTGTAGTAAGTTATCTTTTCTTCGTGTACGCTATTAATACAGATATTATTAAATGTTATCATTTAAGATTTTATATATATATATATAAATCTTATACTATTCAATGTAGATAAATGTAACATAAATACAGAAAAGCGTTAAGAATTTTGAATATAGGAAGAATAAGAGAGAAAAAAGAAAAGGGGGAGGAAAGGAAGATTTTGTGGTTATTTGAATATTCAGAATCTAAATGAAAAGATATATCTTTAGATTCTTAGATGCAGAGGATTTTAGGATGAAACTAGAATCTTTAAGCTTTTCGTAATATGTAGTTGCATTAAAGAACGATAGTTCCCATTTTGCATAAATCTAAACGTTAATTCTCATTTTCTCCTGTATAATCTTTATTTTATGTTAATATTTTTATTGCTTCTACACACACGCACGCACACACACACACACACACACACACACACACACACACACATATATATATATATACATACATGTATTTATATATATCTTTTTTTCTTCCTCTCCTGCTTTTTTTGTCAATTATTAATATAATATTAGACGCATGTTAATGGACTTAGGATAATTTTTTTGGTCCTGTACGTCCTGCATGTGTTGATATATCATCATATATTAATTTTCATTTAAATTTATACAAAATTTGTATAGATAATAAATATATATAAGCTGAGCAATATTCTTTAATATATTGTGGTATTATATTAAAAATTAAATAAAAAATTGACTTCGTTAATCGTCAAATAAAATATTATAAATTTATATTTTAAATTGATTGTTAATTTTTTTTCTTGAAAGAACAATAAACGTAAGCGATTCAAACTACTGAAAGCGCAACCGTTCTACTTGTTCAATTTCATGACAACATTTTTGATAGTCCAAAAATGTCGTATTAATTTCGTTCACGACGGAGTGAAAGTTTTATATGAAAGATTTTATTTATCAGCCGTTCTACATGGTCACTATGTGTACAAAGCATGCTGGTAAATTATTTACCCCACTTAATATCTGGGCGACAAGCATTTCCCAGGGTCACTTCTTCAGGCCTTCACACAGCTTTTCTTGCCGTAAATTATTTTTAATTTACGTACGAATCATTGCTCATTTCTTTTTTTTTTCAAGGTCTCTTAATTTGCTACAAAATGCATGGCAAATCAATTTTTATAAATTATCATTTATTTGAATTTTGGAAACTTTTGCAAATTTTTAAAGCGTATAAGATTGCACAGAGTTATTTATTCTACAAAAACGTGAGCGCAAATAAGTATTGGTATATATAATAAATTACATATCTTAAACAGTGCTGACATAAATCTGTTATTTTACCCTTTTTCTAATGTTATATATTTTTATTTTTAAAAAGCGTTTCAACTCGCACGAACTTCCGGAGAACATTTAAGGTCAATAATAAATTGCAAATGTCAACCATTTTTAACCTTATCGTGCGTTAAAGTCCAGTACACACCATTATTTTTTCATGATATTAAAATTAATCAATGCCAGATGTCATACCCTTTCCACTAGAATGAAATCATAGAATCTTTTTCACCATAGACATCTCTTGATATTTAATTTCTCCTTCGCGAACTATCTATATCTAATATTTTATAAATTTCTATTCCATATTTTTTTGATTACACAAACTATAATTTAATAATTTAGTTTCTTTGTTTGCCATATTTTGTTCATATATTTTATATTTAATAGTTGGAAATAATAAATATTAATATTATTTTTAAAAAAGTTAATTGTGTCTTATTTAATTTTTGCAGGAGTTACGGACCAAGAGACCTTTTAAGATATGGGACAGCTGGCGTAACGTAAGAAAAGGGCTGGTCGTTAGCAATTTTGAAGAATTGATTGTCCGGGGTGAGGAATATGTTAAGATCTAAAAGATTAGCCTCGTTAAACTTAATATTAAACAATTAAAAACAAGATATTAAAGTTGCTTTTTCGTATTATCATTGAGGCATTTTATTTAAAATCACGTTTCCAAAATATCATATTTATCAGAACAAATACTTTTCAAATAATTAAGTAATTTATTATCCGTCTGTTGTTTCGTAATATTTCAAATTAACAGCAACGTATCGTATGTAACTCTTATTTCTTTCACGATACTTAAATATAAAATCACTCGTTTACAAAGTATCGCTTTTTTTATACTCGACATTCTCTCATAAAAAAATTATTAGGAAAAAGACGTCAAGATCACACGAGAAAGAATCAGATACCAGATTCATTTTTTATGAAAAATCAATACATGGTCTCGTTCAGGATAATTTCTGCCGACCATCACGCGTCATCTTTTCGAAGTACATTTTTTACATGTCCGGTGGCGAAGAAATATTTCCGGTCGGAAATATTTCCGCGCGGCGTATCGCAGCGCGGAATTGCATTATCTGCAAAGTTCCTTTGAAAATGTCGCTCCCGCAACACACATTTCTCGCAACATTTCTCAGAGACAAAGGGCCGTTCGTTCGTTCGAGGACACACCACTATTATTCGCAACTACGCCATTCACACGATTACACGGTACAAGCGACACGTGGCATACGCACACTTATCTGAACAGACACGAATACGTAACGCACACACACCGTACACGCTGATGTTGAAGCGTTATCGCAATGCTAACCGTCACCTGACATTCAACCCTCGGCCAATCCTTGGTTTCAGGTAAGGAAAAACTGGGCGTGCCACAAAACGAGAATGTCTCGCTAGTTTTGGAGTCGGACGGCACGCAAGTCGAGGACGGCGAGTACTTCAAGACACTAGGCAACAACACGATCCTGCTCCTGCTGCGGCATGGTGAACGCTGGTGTCCCACTGGCGTCGACATCATTCGCGCTGGTAGGCGAAAAGGCCCATTACACGCCATTGATCTTAGGGGAAATTGGCAGCTTGGTTGAGGGATTTAAGGTTGAAGCAACACGGACGACAAAAAATTCGAAAGGATGTCTAAAGAAAACGATAATGCCTCTGAAGAATATAAAAGAATTAATTTCATTGAATTAATTTACAAATAAAAATTGGTTTCTTACGTAGACCTTTGAATGATCAACCAAGTAGCTCTTCCTTCTACTATCAAATGTCACGATTTTCTGGATTTTTGAAACCTCGAATATATAGCTGCTTTAGAATCATACGCGCTGCTATGTAAAGGGGATATTACAACGATCAACTTTGGTTGATGGAAATCGGCAACTTGGTTGAGGAAACTAACTTCGAGGCAACTGATAAAATTGATCAAACTGAATTACACGTGGATCAAACTGAATCCTTACACACACACAAGCCTTTAAACGATCAACCAAGTAGGTTTTTTTCTATTCTTAAGCTCTCTTTAGATGTTTTGAATTCTTTTACAATCTTCTTTATACCACCCGAAACCTCTATTTAGACTTTTAAATCTGTAAATTCTTTAGCCCCCTTAAGATCTGTGGATCTCGCACTCTTGCGATGGATCATCGGCACTGATTGTCACGTCTTGCAGCACCAAACACTACCCGTATCCTTGCTTTCGCATCTGCCAATTAACTAACGACTCGTTCTTTTTCTGTATTCCCAGCAATTTCGGCGATCCCGAAAATAGTCTGCGAGACGATCCACGCGCTGGAGTTGCACGATGAGACGCCATCGTGGAAAATCATGGACAATAAAGGCCGAGTCACAGTGGTGCTACACTGGGACCAGCGCTCGTCGTCGTCGTCGCAGGTACAGCAGCAGCAATCGAAGGCAGGCCAGGATGCCCAGACTTCCAAGTACTCGCCGACTAAGAAAGTCGACCTGAGCGGCGCTCAACGGCCGTCCTTGGTGATCCAGACCAGCTTGGACAAGCTCGGCTATGACGGCAAGGCGACGCATCTGCCCGGCGAGATCGGCCCGACGCGGTACACCAGTCCGCGAATCACTGTGATAAATCATGACGACATGGTATTAAAACACTATGGTCTTATTAGTTCAAGCGTTCTTCCTTTTCAGATTCTAGCTCGACTATTTTTCTAGTCCGTGATTTCCTAAAACTATTGTATCATTTGCAATTAATGGACTTAGTGGTGCGACAGTGATCTAATTCATTTTTTTAAGATTCCGATAAAATGACTTCTCGAATATAAAAAAAAAAAAAAAAAAAAAAAAAAACGTTGCATTTTAATCTCAACTAGATTAACCTGTTTCACTTGTAATTAAAGAAATCGATACAACATTCATTAATTTTTTAAGATAACTTCTTTCAAATTTTTAAAACAACAGGCTACATATGTTACACTGTTGCGTTGTTGCATCATCAAATCTTTCGATTTTAACTGCATTATTTTTCTCTTTTCCTCTCTCTATCTCTCTCTTTTTTTCGCAATTTTTATTTTACACAAACTAAACAATCATTATTAAACTCATTTTTATCCCAACAACAGCAACCAACACAGCCGCACATGCCGGGCCGCCTAGTAAAACAGGGCACGAATTCGTTCGACAGCACGACCATCCACATTCATACGCCAGAGTGCTCAAATCACATCCATCAACCGGTCGCGCGAAACGGCAGCCCGGTGAACGGTGCTGACGGCGGCGCCGTCGGCGAGTGCGACTTCCATTGCTGCGCCCTGCACGAAGAGGGCCGTAGAATCGCTGTGCACAAGTCGGTGGCAACGTCACCGATCCAGGATGCGCAGCATGCACAGTATCAACATCCTCATCATCCGCATCAACAGCAACAACAGCAAACGCAGACGCAGACACCATCGCCACAGCCGCCATCCTCCCTGTCGGACGGTACTAAGCGGCCCGGCCTTAGCAAAGGTCACGTTCGCTTCCGCGACACCGCCGACGAGGAGTCGACCTCGCGTCTGATCGGCACCACCAGTTTCCATCTGCATCACAATCATCATCATCACCATCAAGAGCATGACAGCTCCGAGTCTGAGACGGAGAACACGATAATGGAAGACGAGATCGTGACCTCGGAGAAATTTCTTCTTTTGATCGACCAGCTAACGGTTGACCAGAAGCATCATCTTAGCATCAAGGACATCGGTATCATACTAGAACGACTCAGCTCCAAGATCCTTGACGTCGAGCGATTGGATCGCGAAAGCGAGAGCGAAGAGTGCTACAATTGGACGATCAAGGCGATCATCCGGGGCGATGTTCTGCGGGAGCTCGGAGTGATTTATAACGGGAACTACTATGCGATTTCGGAGCATCCTGGCTACAAGGAGGAGTCCGAGGAGAATAACGAGGATAATGAGGAAGAGGAGGAGGATAGACTTTAATATGATGCTGTTTTACTAGATAGATAGATAGATAGATTATACACCTATTCCTGGTTATTATTAACTTAGGACATGTTGTAAACGGGAATAAGGACGGGGAACATTATGTGGTCTCACAATCTTGGATTCGAGGATTTTCCAACTTTTTTGTGATTTTTTCCGAGAGTCATAACATTTCTTGGAATCTTCCGTAATCCTTCAAGGATTCCCCGAGAGCTTCCTTCCTTGAGTCTTCCTACGATTGCCAAATATTCTTTTAATGACGAAAAACGAAGTAGCTTCGTTTCGTGCCAAATACATCTATGAAAGTTCTAGAATTAACGCAGAATTTCTCGATTTTTGGATGATATATAACTATGTAAAAATCATCCAAGATTTGGTGAATTAAGAATTCTTTAAATCTAGTCTTCTAGGATTTTCTAGAATGTTCTTCAACTTTTTCTAAGATTTCGGAATTTCTTCTCTCTCTCTCTCTCTCTCTCTCTCTCTTGCAGAGTCTCCCAAAAATTTTCTTTTTTAGAAATTTCCAATGTTATGATCCTGTAAAATTTATAATATTAATCTCATTAATTTTTTAGAAATCTCTCAAAGTTTCTTAGTTTTAGAAATATCTAAAGAATATATCTACATTTGTTTTATAATTTTTCGATATGTTTTTAGAACTTTTGATTTCAAAATTCTTGAAAGAAATTTTTAAATGTTACTATTTTCGATTTCTGTATTTTTTTAAATTACTAGATAGTTTATTTGGATAAATTAAAAATTTAAATCCCTTAAATTTTAAAAATGCACCGTAGATCTTAAATGTTATAAAACATCTTCGCAGACTCTATAAACACTGTAATCCTTAGGTGCCTTAGATTCCAGGTACCTTCAATCGCACAGATTCAAACATCTTAGGTTCTAGATGTCTTATATAGATCGCAGATATTATAATTCTAGGTTACTTAGGTCTTAGATTCTTCGTATATATATATTCACGATCTTGATATGAATTTTAAATTTCTTTAAACATTGACATATAATATTTTCGATTTTTTAGTCCTGTATGCTAAATGACTTCTCGAACTATTGCATAATTTCCTATATAAAGTTCCTTGTATCTCCTTGTATATTCTACCTACAAGGAGAAATTATAGGAGAAAAATAAGAAGGATGACAGATAATTTAATGTTATATTTTGCTGAATAGATAGATAATAATTAAAAAATTCTGTACAATTTAGTCTCTTCTTTCATTTACTTGTTCGGACTACGAGTATTAATATTTAAATTGAAAAAATTAAATATAGATCAATTTTCTAAAGCTCCTTTCAAAATGAGCAATATTCTGCCAAATCTTATCAATTGTCCAATGAAACTCTCCATCATTTATGATGACTCTGTATATGAATCTATAAGCAGCCTAACAATTCTCAATTTTTTTCTCAAAGTTGTTGTTCACGAAATCCTCGGATCGAAGATAAGGTCCACGAAAAAGCGAAAGGTGTGCGAATCACATTTGCGGGGAAAAACCTAATTCTAAGATCGAAAGATGACAGAGGGTAGATCGATGAAAAGCGCCACTACTCCCTTCCGGAAATGTTTCGTAATAAGAAAGAAAAAGGAGAAGAGAAAACAAAACGGAGGGGTAGGAGGAGAGCGCATCATAATGGAATCATGTAATATGATACAACTTTATTAAAAACCTAGTTCTAAAGACGGTTGTTGAGAAATATGTACTTATTAAAACTAGCATGTATACTTGTAGGAAACATTTTTGGGATTACGGACACCGATTCCGTAACCGTCCACAACACTGCCCTATCTAAAGTGGAGAGACAAAGTAGAAGAGAGTGAGAAATAGAGAAAGAAGGAGAGAGGAAAGAGAATAAACTAAAAGATGCGAATATATACAATGAGTAATGATTCGAGACTCGACTAAACTCAATGACATAATTCTTTTTCTTCGCTCGTAATGCGCCGTTAATTAATCCTTATTGCAGGATTCAAATGTAATTTTGGTAATCTTGTTTGCAATCCTCTCTTTGATTAACCTAATTTTATATATCTATCTCAATATTTTAAAATATATTATTTAAATTTATAAATGAAAAGTTCTAAGTAGCTTTTTGAATTTCAATAACTAAATATTAAATTCTTTAAATTCTTCTTGTGGAATACAATTTCTAGATTATAATTTTTCTCAAGTTTTTAACGATATATTTTAGCATTTAATTTCATCGAACAATGCACAGTGCATTTAAGAATTTATAACTCATAAATAATTAACATAGTATTTAAAATGAATCTGTGTGTGTTATATCTGTTCTTCTGAATAAAATTCTGAGAGACATCTTGCAATAAAGGATTAATTTACACTTTTAATAGGCGCGATCAAGAATGTGAAAATCTCGCGAAGGTGCAAGATTTGATAGTCGACGTGTCGGGAACGATCGATGATCTCGAACGGCGGGTGAATAACACATGGCGAGCACATGTATCGATCCATCAGATCGCCATAGAATGCTCACTATCGATATTAAATATGAATAAATGTAATCGCGTGGCTGCCTTTTATTCATCGAACACCGCGGACGATTCACTGCGCAAAGATCGACATCAAAGTTAATTAGAAAGTGACGCGACAATGAATTTGTTGATTTCTCGCCGACGTAAATTCTCGCCGACGTAGACTTGTGAAACATGTTCTTGTAGCCTAAGATCCTTGGATCCTCTGGATTCTCCGATCTTCGATCATCTGGGTACTAGATTCTTTAAATTTCACTTTTTTATAAATCATTTAAATAATTTTTTGAATAATGGTTTAATTTTAGTTTTTAAATTTTATTTTAATTTTTTATAAATCTCTTTCGCGAATTTTATAATAAATTGCCTAAGTCAACGAAATTTTTCAATATTCAATCTTTCGATTTGCTTATTTCTTAAAATTCATTTATTCTTCTTTAAATTAATAATTCTTAAGAATCTAGTACTCACTTCACTCATTTTGGCTCGTTGCAGCTGCGGTATTTCAGATTAGATCCGCGAATGAAAATTGCATTTCATTCAAAGCGGAGCTCATACACTAAGCATCGTTCAAATCTCTCTAATCTTCCTTTCAAATATTAAATCAGTGCGTAATTACATTTTATTTCTTCTTTGATAATTGCAAATTATTTAGAAAAGATCCTCACAAGTTATTCGTCTATTTCCAATAGTAGAGAATTATCTTTTCTGTAATTTTATATACATATTTTTAGCTCTCAAATGGCAATAAGACAAAGATATTTGAGAAGTTAAGGAATATATTGTTATATTGCCTTCTTCTTATGAGCTATATATTGTATGTATAGAATAAAATAGTATTCTCGAAATTGTTGTATTTATAATAATTCATTAACTCTTCTTTTTTTATATATTTATTATAATCAAAGTTATTAAGCTCTAATTTAGTATCCTGTCTAACAAGAAATTAGTATCGATAAGTATTGAGTTTATTTTACGAGAAGAAAGGAAATTGAAACTTTTGAACGGCGCTTCAAAAACACATATGCATACATATGCGCGCGTATAGATTACGTGTAATGGTATAAATATAGTCGGAATTATTCGGAATTTACGTTAGCGGATGTATTACATGATTATATAAGTGATATATCGATACGTGTCGGGGATACGCTCTATGTGAAACTTTGCAATTTTAATATATTTCTATTGTAAGTATATTCGAGAAACTGTATGTGTGTGTATGTGTGTGAGATAAAAAGAAAAAAAAGAGACAGAGAGAAAGAAAGAAAGAGGCGATGGCATACGACGCGCGGAAGGTATTCGATAGCGTATATAAATATATACATATATACATACATACATATATATATATATATATATATATATATATATATATATATATATATATATATATATGTAGATATACATATACATATATTATATAATAATACAGCGAACTGTCGTGAGGAAACTACTTTACATATACGGGTCGTTTCGTTAAGGCTGACGCGAGGAACGCTCGATGGCAAATTTGGGGCGAGTCAAGAAAAAAAAAAAAGATGCACCCGCGTACAGAGGAAGGAGTTAAATTCGTCGTTCCGTTGGCGTTAAGATTTTTCCATGTGTCTTATCTCATCTCATACTTCGTTCGTTATCATCTTATCTTAAATGCGCTTTATTGAATCTCGAGATTGTTGAAATCTAGAGATATTCTGAGGATTCCATCGATCCTGCGGATCTCTCGAATATTCCACATTCGCCGATTTACTCGAATCCTCGGAATCTGAGATTTTAATTTCCTCCGATTTTCTCTCGGATTTGAAATTACGAATTCCGCAGAGGATGTTCTCGAAGATAGATTTTTTCCAATTTAAATTTTTCGCAATTCTTTTAAGTTACTGCAAGATTCTAGGTTTTTTCTAGATCTTGGTATTATCTAGATTGTTTAAACTCTATTTTGCACTCTATTATTTTCATAGATCATCGCATCATCAAACTCTCTTCATGGATCTTCGAACCTCGATATTTTTACTTTCTAAGATCACATGAAGAAGGAACTTAAGATAATCACAGAAAGATACGAGAAGATTGTCGAGAGAGAGTAAAAGAAGAAGGGGGAAACTATAAATAGAATGATTTCGATTTGTCGAATTGATCATACATTTTTTTCGTTGTAAAGGAACGCATACTTTTGCAATAAAAAAAATGAGAGAGAGAGAGAGAGAAAGAGAGAGAGAAAATAGAAGAAAAGATTTCTGCTCCCGAGAACTATTTCATGATAAGAAAAAAAACCCTTTACAGGTTTCTGGTCTCGTAGTGCCACTTTAAATAATAATGAATAATAATATAATAAAATAAAACAACAACAAATAATATATTAATAATAACAATGAAATAATAATGATAAAAAGAATAAAAAAATTGTTATAAGTTGTAACTGTTGTTTCTGGTACATGCAGATACTATACACATACACCCTAAACTAAGGATATGGCCTCCGTTGTTTATTTAAACATAACTTCGTCCTATGATCCTTTTGTGCAAAGAGAGCAATGTCCTGGAATTATATACAACAACAAGATAAATCAAGCCGTAAAATATTACATATTTCGCTTATATCGCACAAACATAGCAATCATTAGAATGATTTATTTATAATTGTTACAGACCTCTTGTATCTTTTTAGAACAAGAGCCATAAATTCATAGATTCTTGAATTTTTCTTAAACTTTTCTGCAACCCTAATTTCATATCAGATCTTCGAATCCTGATCTTATAATATTCTTATCCTGATAATATTTATGCATATTTACTATGCATAATTTTTATATATTATTGAGTAATTTATATTATTTATAATACACATTTTTTCAAATGTTTCTAATCGTATAAAATATTATTAATGTCGGAGAAGAGTTTTATTTTATAAGAATATTAAAAACATTCTTGTTCTTGTTTATGTGATTTGTTGCCTAAAATATTGTTGCGATTCTTGTGTCATTTTACGTATAACGCATAATAGCGCGACTTTTCCACGATCTATCGATTGATCGATCTACAGCAAGCAACTGACGATCAACGTAAGGGAGAGATCTAGCGTAAGCAACCTCGCATTATGATTACCTCTATGTATCTGCATGACCACATTACAATAATCTCTAACTACTTTTAAAAGGAGAAAAACACATAGTCACTACTTGATGTAGCAGAAAAGAAACTCTATACAGAGCGTTCCAAAAGTATGTGCCAAACGCGTGTCAAGAGTACTCGGTGCTAGCATTTTATCTTCGCGACGACAATCTTTCCCACTATAAATGTCCTCTTATATTGTATAATCCTATATAAATTCTTAAGAATATTTATGTTTTGAATATGTGTTTCAGCGTTTCTTTTAAACGCTTTTCGAATACAATATTTTTCAAAATATCTATTTAAATATTAATTCATGAATTCACGGATTCCATAAATCTTATATGATTTTGAACTCAAATAGAAACCTAAAATTCTTTTTTCAAGTAAGATATATGTTGCGAGACATAAATTTTTGTCGCGAGAAATCAATTATTGTCGTGCAAAACTTTCGGAGCATTCTGTATAAATATTCGTATCGATCGCGAAGTACATTTAGCATCTCTTGTCGCGTAGCGATTAGCTCGTATTAATAGATAAATGAAGTAATTAATTAATTACGTTAACTTATGGAGGTAAGATTCGAAACAATGAAGCAGGGGAGTAAATCAAAAGATGGGGATTCCTGCGAGATTTATTCAGGACGAGGTACTTAGGAGGAGTCTTCCCTCGCGAGAGGCACGCGTTGCCCTATATACATACACATATACAATATGTCAAGAAAGCACTCGCACATCATCATGATTTTATAATGCGAATATTATATTGTACTCTTTTTATCGCGTGTATTTATATTATGTGGCAAAACAAAATTATTCATCAGCATAAGTATAAAGATTTATTATAAATATTATATATATGTATATAATAAGTTTTTTCATATTAAATTATAAAATTTTATTTCTTTTAAATTCTACGGGTCTCTTGGATGATAAAATTTTCCTTGTAATTCTAAACTTTCTAAATCCTAGATTATTTATTGTTAAAATGTTTACATATTTAAATGACAGAAACTTTGGAATTATTTAAATATTCGCTTAATTAAATAGCTAAGTTATTATACTTATGCAACTTCACATAATACAAATACACTATTACATAATTACAGAATAAGTTTATAGCGCTTGATTAAAACTATTATATCTTTTAAGATGAAGTATGGCGCGAGTACTTTCTTCGCATACCATGCATATTTATACATAATATAAACTATATAATATAAACTAATCATGATTTGCAATCCTACAGTGCACTGTCGAAAACGAAACATAAAACAAGTAGTGCAAATTAAGGTTTTTTAAGCATTAATGATGAAAGAAAAAGAGAGAACTAATGTACTGACGATGACGACTTTTTTAACGTTTTATCGCGTTACGGAGTATAATATGTGTATATATACATAAATGCATAATATATATCCACAGTAAGAACACACGTAGACCACATGTGTCTATGTATATACATATATATACAATTCATATAATCGCGCGTGCGTGAAAGTGTGCGTGTGCGTGTTTGACAAGTGTGCAGCAAGCATGTAAATAATAAAGACCGTATAATACCATAATTATCCACGAGGATCTATAATTGCCAAGTGTATAAGTCACACACACACAATACATACGTCATATATATATATATATATATATATATATATATATATATATATATATATATATAATATGGATTCGATGCACAATAGCGACAATCGCATTATCCTGTGCGATTTTCCGACGAGCGAATTTTTGCACCACTTTGTTCGTGAATTTTCTTGCAAAATAATGTCTAAACAAATTTGCGACTAATAAAAATACCGACACAATTTTTTATTCTTTGCCAATTCTTTGGATTCTCGCAGACAATTGGATTATTAGATTTATAAATCCACGGTTGCCAATCCCTTCTTGGATTTTTATATCAATCCCATTAAATCCTCTGAAAATTCTCTGAGAATTCTTCCGAAAATTTTATTTGATTTTATTTATTTTTAATATAAAAAAAAATTCATCAACAAAAAGGCGGTGCAAAATGATTTGTGATGTGAATATCATCAATAATTAGACATTCCTCGTTAACCCTTTCTGGGCATATGTATAATGGCGTTCTTTCTTGGATACTTGGAACTATAATTAGATTTCACGCCATTTGTAGCTTAAGATATGTAGTTCTATTTTTTTCACTCAAAAATAGCTAAATCAAGACTACAAAACAAGATGAAAGTGAAACTTTTCATCCTGTAAACGTTTACCATTATATAAATTTTGTAGGGTCCGACAGGCCCTAGTTCGTGCCAGGCGCAGGAAGGGTTAACCCTTCCATCATAACCAATGTATAATCGATGCGTTTATTAAAAGAGTCAGTATAAAAAAGTCGCAGGATAATGCCGGGAGAGATCGCTCGATTGTTGAAGAGGAATGTTCCGCGCTGACGTCGAGCTTATAAAGTTACTTAATATTAGAGGAATGTTTTTACACGACTGCCACTTTACAATGACGTGAGATTACAATTGTTTGTTTCGGTGGCTGACGCGCATGTTTATCGCCGTCGCACAGTATGAAATTTTTGCCCAAACTATCGAAGAGAACAAAGATATTTCACCTATCTGCATTTTCTCTTATTTCAAAATTATATAATTTAAATACATATTAATTTGAAATTTATATATATTTATATATATTTGAAAAATATAAATTGCATAAAAATTCTTGAATATAAAAAAATAAGTTATATATAAGTTTCTTTTTTCTTTTTCTTTTTTTTTCTTTCAAAAAATAAGAAATAAGTTATATATAAGTTTTTCCTTCAATGCGAAAAAAACATACAATTTTGTTATGTATATGTATACTCTGAATTATAAAATAATGAAATTTTTAATATTAAATTAGTTGTTTTTGTGTGTAATTTGTACAACTAATTAATTTTTTAATAGGGTGTGTTTTCACAAATCAGACTCTCGTGTTGAGATTGATATTGAAGCGATAAAATATAAAGAAAGATGAAATTCTAATTATTTCTGCATTCTAAACTTTAAGATCCTTTTCTGTAGATCTATTAAAATATATATATAATAAAATTTTAAATTCTTACATGTGTTTTTTAAAAAAACTCGAAACTATATATACAATATATATTGTATATATGTACCACAATTATATATATAATAATTACGAAGTCAATACGGTAAACATTTTTTGTATCAATATTTAGACGCAGTTAGATAAAGTATTTTTGTTCTCCCGGATTGATAAAATTTCACACTGTACGTCGATTCTGTTTTCCACTAGTGCAAAAGTGTTTTGCTCCATTATCTTTTCCCCCCTCGCCGCAGAAAACGCGACGGCGAATTTTGCGCGCGGCGAATGAGTTCCGCTGCGAACACGAACTTATTTCTCTCGACGGATTAATATACAGCCGAAATGTACCTACCATACGTAAATAAATAAATAAACAAATAAATGAATAGATGGAACAAAGTGAGGAGGCGGAGATTAGGCCGTTTGAAATCTTTTCTATTATTCAAAAATAGTTATTATTTTTTATGTCGAATATTTTTAAAATTGTTCTTGTTAGAAATTAATTTATGCAGGTAATCACTTTTGTTGTATAATTATTGTTTTTAAATATGTACATATATTATACATTAATCTATTTAAATTATCTTATTTAAATATTCACAAAAATTATTTAGTACAATCGAGTATCTTCCTATCTAATTCTTAGTTGTTTATGCTATGCATGCACCTATCTTTACAAAATATAAAGAAACAAATCATTTTTTATAGTTAAAATTTAACACATGTTAGATAGTTATGTGTTTACAGTGTGTACATATAAATTAATACATTGAATATATATATATATATATATATATATATATATATATATATATAAAAGACTTAAATAATTTTCTTATTTCTATATTTTGTAATAAAATTTTTTTTTAAGTAGGATTTTTAGTGAAATCTATGTCGAATGTAAAAAATATAGTATTATGCTGCACTCACGCTGTTTGTTAAAAATAAATAATCGTCAGCCGAATCGTCTGCAGTGCAGCCTATATACGCGGCGACCTATATTTAGATCAACACGTGAATGAATCTCTCACGTGCCTCGTCATGTTGACTTCCCATTTCTCGTATGAATCAAAATCGATTATTACGCTTGTTACAAAATAGTTTCGGCACGTGTCGCTGTTATTCTATCGTCTTTCATAGTGACGCGAATTATACATGTTTTGCTAGCACAAATTTGAAAAAAATTTTATTTTTTCTTCTTCAGAGATATAAAATTAGAAATTCTACAATAATTTACAATTATTCCGATTTTCTAAAAATTAAAAATTTTTGATTACTAATTTACTATGATTTTTTTCGAGTTCTGAAATTTTTTTATGATAAATTCTTTAGTGAACTAAGCTTTCATCACATATTGTATATATATTTTTAGATTTCTAAAGACTTCCATCTTCTTCCGATTTTGCATTTTCTAAATATTTTTTATTAATTTATATAATTTATACATTAGAAAGTCTTGAAATGTTTATTGAGTTACTCCATCGGAGGTAAGGATAGACAGAATTCGTATTATGATCTTCGAAGAAATTCGTGAACGTAAAACAGCTGGGTCAGTTAAAAATGACACATTGTTTTTGCAGGCTGTGCAAGCTATTATGCATTTAAATTTAGAAATGAGACATCAAGACAGTCTGCTGTAAGATTAACCAACAGGTAAGAAGATTCTATAAATAATAAATCTCTCAGGAATCCGAGTCACGCAAACAACAATAATTGAATCAAATTCGGAAGAAAATAGTAAGTTTATCCTTGCGTGCTAAAGGAATAATAAATGATAGAAAGCAGCAGACTAATTATTGCGATTAAAATTAGTAAGTTCGAATAAATTTCGAGTAAATTAGAGATTTTTTAGATTCAAAATTTCTCTAACTTTACATTCGAGCTTCTTCCTGAATAACAGAGAATTTTTTCGAATATAAATTTTTAAATTTTTCACGTTCCTTGAATATTGGATATATTGTAACATATAAATTTTTCCAGTTTTCTTAAATTTTAAAAACTTTCGGTTTGATATATTCCTCGCACTCCAGAGTTCTCTAACTCTCATATATGTTGCAAAGCGACAACCTCGGATCAGGATTCCTTAAATTCTAGGTTCTACAGATCTTAAATTATTTAGCGTTCGCCTATCTAGCGTCTCACGTTCCAAGAATTTTTGAAACTTTACTCTGGTTCACAAGTCCCTAATTCTTTTCATTCCAGCTACTTCGTAGTAACCTACAGCATCTGCAGATCTCCTCTTACTCAGAGCAATCTCAAACGCTCTTCGCATACCATTACTACTACACTTCAATAATTCCTCTACTCTTCCACAATCTCCACCTGATCCGCCATCTCCAATATCTCATGCACCATTCCAACTATCGTCACCTAATCCAGCTTTATCCCCCTTTTTCTCTCTCTCTCTCTCTCTCACCCTCCTTCCCTTTCCCTTTCCTTTCCAGTTCACTTGTTTGATTGACGCTAATGATCGCACTATCAATTAGTAGCTTACGTATGCGTTTTCTTCATTTCTGCCAAGCGAAACTGGAGATGAAGTTTCTATGATTGATACTTCGATTATTAATTCGCCTTTGTTTTAATGTATTTGTGCATCTGTAATACTTTTGTATTCGGTCCAATTTTTTTCTACTTTATTAATTACAATTTTAATCCTCTATATGATATTTTTTAGATGACTAAATTTAAAAGTACTATATTTCTACTGTATCCCATTTTCTTTCTTTTTATTTATCTATTTATTTCTCTCTTTATTTTTCTCCGTTGCTGAGAATTATGCAAGTCTAAAAAAAAAAAAAAAAAAAGCCAGGCTTTATACAAAATTTAGAATCCGCGGAATCAAGACACGAAGTAAGCTTCTTAGTCCTTCGTTTCCAACTTTGCGTTCCACCGAGTACTTGATTCTGAGATATATACCAGCTTCGTCCCCCTTCTCCTATTCCCCATGTATTCACCATTCATCTGAAACCCTCTCTCTTCGCATCCACGTCAGCACTTTCCGTGACTCTTCGTACTATAGGATACAGTCAACGGTAGGATCACCATCTCCTGGCGGTTGATGCTCCGTGGCAACTCCCGCCACCTGGTCCAGGGTTCGTTCTCTCTCTCGTGTTCTGTACGCTATCCCAGCCAGAGGGGGTTTTCGTATCTCGACGCCGCTTCTGCCCCCGCGGTCGTAGAGAGGAAGCCGCCGGCGCGGCCAGCGCGAGTTATTGATTTGACAGGAATGACGGCAGGCGAAATGGCGCAGGAATCGATAAGAGGAAGTGGTGGTCCAAAGCTGCCGGTGATGCGCTGCGCGGGGGTGCGCGCGCGCAAGATGAAGGAAGACCGCTGGTATAGCGAGCGCTCCAGAGCGAGCGAACGAGCCGCGGAGGGCTGTGTGGGGGTTGTGGGAAGCGAGCAGGTAGAGGGAGAGATATGGAAGAGAATCGAAGGGGGAGGTAGAGTGCGAGGAGGAGGATCGGGAGAGAGGGAGCGGAGAATATTTTCATACTCCAGACTCCCGGCGTAGGTAGAAGATGGCAGCCGAGGCGTGATTCGGTCCGGGCAGTTTCCTCTCTTCTGGCTGCGCGCGCGCGCGAGAATAGCAGGGCCGCAATCCGCTCCGGGTTTGAGAGGAAGAAGTCGCCGGAAAATAGTGTGCTCTCCTTTCGTGGCTCGGTCTCCTCGTTGTCGGTCGACGGTGCCCGTGGCTCGAAAATCCCGGAAGGAAGCCCTCGGAAAATGATTTGAGGAGAAATAGAACAAGGGAGAGAGAGAGAGAGAGAGAGAGAGAGAGAGAGAGAGAGGGAGAGAGGGAGAGAAAGAGAGACTGATTGACTAACACTGAAAGAAAGACGGTCAGAGAGAGAGAGAGAGAGGGACGGAAAAGGAGAGAGAGTGAGAGAGACAGAGTAAGAGGAATCCGCTCCGCTCCGCTTCGCTTCGCTCGGCTCCGCTCGCGCGACGTGTTCGTCTCGCTGTTTTTTTGTCGTTTTTTTCATCGCCGTACATACACAATCGCTCGCGTGGGCGCGCGTATCCCAAAGATCGGTACACGAGATCGGTAGTACACCATCATCGGGAGGATCATCCCCGTGTTCCGCTTCGATACCGCTTCAATTACGCTCCTCCGATCCGCTCGGCTCCGCGTGCCGCGTCTGATGACCAAGAAGGTGGTAGATGTCGGTGACTATGCGCGTAGTAATGAATAATCCTGTAAAGCCCGTCGGGATCGCAGCATCCGCCATCGTCGCAGTGTTTCACGAGCGTCATGTAATATGGAATTAAACAATGTTGTTAAGACGTAAACATGTTCTGGCTACACTGTGGACTCTTTGTTCTCGTGATTGTCGTACGTGGATTTATTAGCAGCTTAGCCGACACCACATCCAAGCGAGGTAATGCCTGCCTGCTTACCTGCCTGCCTTAATTAATCTCTTCTGTTTGCTTACTTGTCTGGTGTAATCAATTCGAGATATCGGTCCAGAGAAATCATAATTCGATAAAGAAAATTAGGGTTCGAATCTTTAACGGTTCGAATTTTTAACCAAGCCATCGTGTTTGTCGAAAAGCTGGATGCACCTATTTCGAGAAAGATAGTCCGAGTCGGGTAATTTGACATAAGATGATAGAAATTATTTATGGGACTAACTAGGAATTGCGATTCTCTGTACGGATAGCTGCTTGAATGAACGGGTGTAAGTGTAAAGCGCTGATCGTTATGGAGGTATCGCACCTGCTTGCTCACCTTGCTTGGCCACCCTATCTGCTTAATAATCTTAAGGAGGTAGCACCCACGAAAGGAGAATTGGATTTAAGGCGTTTACGAGTTCAAGAAATATTTAAAATTTCCCGACCATCATTCTATGCAAATAATTGAAATTATCTACATAAAAAGCAACAACTTTATATTTAGATTAATTTAACATTTTAGTGAGCATTGGTCTATATTATTTATTGACTAATCATGTCTACCTGGCGAACTCGAATAATTTTACTGTAATAATTTATAGTGCGAACGGATAATAGTCTGGTTTATAATTAGACGCGAGCGCAAATTATTCATCGAGTTACCACATTTATCTAGCCGAGTGCAATCATATCAAGTAGCGTATCGTTTATTTAATTCTAGAGAACTCATTTTTAAATTATATAATTATATAATTTTGTTATTTTTCTTCATTTTTGTTTTATTTTTTTCTAAATTCCTAATTTTGGAAATTTATAAAATTTATAGATTCGAAACTTTTCTAATTAATTTAAGTTTTTCGATCGGCGATTTCTTAAACTTTAAGTGTCTAAGAGGTTCTTTTAGCGCCGGATACATAAAGCTTTATGTTTCTCGAATCCAAAGTTGTTTTGATCTTCGATTCATTAAATTACGGATTCCCTCCGGAATCGAAGAACGTCGTTTGCTTTTAACGTCAAAGAACCTATGATGTCGTGTTGGTTGGAAATCTCAGAATTCGAGAAATCCAGAGAATGTTGGATTTAAATAATTTAATCTAGAGATTAGATCAATCTCCAGTGAAGGAAATCCGTGCGGAATTTACAAGCCAGGATTTAAAGATTATAAAGCAATTTAAAATTTAATTTAATATTAAAGTATTTAACAAAATCAAAGATCTAGGATGTACGCAACTTGATTTTCGATAAAGTTATAAAAATTAAATATTTTGATCGCGTAAAAAATATAAATTTAAAAAATTGCAAAAAGTAATAATGTAAAAATCTAGAAATTGGAAGTTTTCAGAATATTCGAGAGTTTCGCATTAAAATCTAAGGAACCGAAAGGACCGCTCGATCGAGTCTTCGCCGTTCCCAGGATACTGCAGAGAGAGAGAGAGAGAGAGAGAACTCGCTAGCTCTCTGCATCCTTGAACAAGGATGAGTACCCCATCGAGTTGCAATCCTCGACCTCTTAAATTATCAAGTTAAATTCTTACACTCTCAACTTATCGAGTTCTTGAATCTTTGCGTTCTGGATTTCTTGGATCCTCGAATTTAGAAAAAATTTTCAATTTTTTGCATCCATGAAAAAAAAAATAAGTTTTTTATTTTAAAAATTTTGACATTCTTAATTTCTTGGATCCATGAATCTTAATATCCTCGAGTACTTGGATCCTTGAGTCTTTGCGTTAAATCTTAATCTCACAGAGTTTTTTAGAAGCATCAGCATCCTAATATGTCGAGAGTTACATCTTTTATTATATTTCCTTTTTATAGACTCTTTGTATCTTCTAATTTTCCTATCAATTATCAATATATGTATCTTCGTGTGTGGGGGCGCATGTTTGCTCGATGTCGACGTTTATTTATCGCTGCCATGCACGATTCGTTATACATGCACTTTCTCTTGTTACACATATAATTCTTTTTATACAACAGGAAAATGCAAATATTATTAGCGTAAAATATAATGTGCATTTACATATATATATATACATATATATATATACATATATATATATATATATATATATATATATATATATATTAATATCTAGTTTAAATATATATTTTTTGATTTATTTATAATATATTTAATTTTATAAAAAATTATTCCAATATAATTCATGATCCAGTACACAGATAACAATACTCGATAATCATCAGATATATTACAAGAAGCGTCTTATTAATTTCGCTAACTCGCACGTAATAAAAACCGCTGACCGCGCGTGGCAGCTCCTCGTAAATTCCGCAGATTCGCGCATTCTGGTATTTGCCGGCGGCGGAAAATGCTAATATAGATCAGCGGAACGACGATGCTTATGACCGTGCATAGGTACGCCGCGGATTTTCACGAAACGGCCGCGGAAAAACGCGACGCGCCGGGCGTCGGAATGCGCGTAATCGTTACGTACATTTCCGTCGAGCTTCAAATCCCGCCGCTGCATTATTCATAATGTTATAGCGTGGAATTACACTCGCTCGTTCGCTCACTTTGCGTGTCGCCGTCGCCGCTCATCGCCGCGTAAAACCGCGGAGCATGCAAATGTGCGCTTTGCACATGCATCATCGCATCGCGGCGGCTTATCGCGCCGTCGATTTTCCCAACGACGACAACGACGACGATGATGCGTTCCTTAATAGCCGGATATTCGCGTCGCGCGATGTTGAAAGGGCGCAACTCCGCGAAATGTTTCGAAAATTATTCTCGGATAATTTTATCACTCCAACGGATAGAATTATCGATAAAAAAAATGATAGATTCTTGAAGTTACACATCGATGTTGAGCGATTCGATTTATTTCTATCGTATGTTTGTGAAATGTTTTCAATTTTGTTAAATGCTATTCTCAGGATATCAGCTACAGTTATTTCTGCAAAATATCTTTATGAATCGTGGAGTTTCAGCGCGACAGCTTATAAAATATTTATAAGCTTCTTAAAGACCGGTTTCTCAAAAATATATACAGTTTGTCATAAATCACCAATAAAGATTTTAATGACATTTTAACGCTCTTCTCATGTGATCGAAAGAAGAGTAGAATACGGACTAAAAAAAGCAACGCTCTTACTTTATTTTACGCCGACTAGCTTACTTGGGCTATGTTTAAATTTAGTTAAAATAAAAAAATTGATAATGAGGAAACGTAATTTTACTTTTAAGTTAATTTCGAGGAAACTTACTTCAATAAAAATTTTCATTTGGAGCTTAGTTATAAAGTCAGCTAATGCGAAAACTGCACAAGTTTGCGTAGCAAGATGGCGCCTAATCATATTTTCGTTAAGGAAAGATCGATATCAAATTGTTCGAAGGAGCCGTAAACGTGACACACTTCCGGGAAGATACGCGTTTATATTTATTAGATATTTCTATAATCATAAAATGTGTTCAAGCTGTAGCTATAAACTCTCGTATAAGCATTTATGAAACGTTCACAAGTAGTTGCATGATATTTATCGTTGCAAAATACATTTGTAACTGATATCACATCCTCTAATGCTAATGTATTCTCTTGTCGCCAGGAACTTTGTAGACATGAAAACGCATATGATATATAGGAATAAACGAGAGTATAAAAATGATATAGTCGCGATTTCAAAAATTATTCTCAACTAAAATACTGTTAAATAATTTAAAGAAAAATTGGCTATTATTACAATAATTAATTGTAGTGTTAAATGTATCTATACATTTCGATTTTCTAAAAATTAATTGGAATCTCTCTCTCTCTCTCTCTCTCTCTCTCTCTCTCGAGAGAGAGAGAGAGAGAGAGAGAGAGAGAGAGAGAGAGAGAATGACAGCGGCTATAACGAAGGGGTTGTAGCCGACGAATATTTTGTTTACCCGTTATACGCGAAATCAATCAACTTGTATCCTGCAATTAATCAAGGACATAAAACGGGAAGACGGCTTGTCGACGAGTTTCCTCGAGCAAGACCCACGAGATTGAAATGGCAACGTGCCAGTTCTAACTTATTGGCTTTTAATACGTGAATCCGCGGCCGATTTTGCAGCTCGACGAAATAGGACGAACAGCTCTTCGAAAAATCGAAATAATGCGCACGGATTTAATTTGAAATTTATCGCTAATCGATGATAAGATTTCAAAAGTTGAAGATAAAATGCTTTAAGAACTCGATTGTACAGAATATTTCAAACAAACGATTGCTTTCTTTTATGACAGATAGAGGTATTTTGGTATAATAATCGAAATAATAATACTTGTAATATATAATGATGATTAGCGCAACAGTAAGTATATCTGAAGAATTATAGAAATTCTACGGGAACCGGCATAATAGATGATTGCATAGTGCAGATATAGTCTATCTAGAGCGATTAAACGTCCATTCATTCGAGCACTATGCCTACGTATCTACTCGTTTAATTCATTCCCACAGTCTGAGTATATCTTCCTGTACTATTAACTTACGATTCACGCTTGTCTTTGGTTTTCTATAACTTGTATTGTTTTAATATTTCTTGTCCAATAATGTAATATATAATTTAGTAAATCATCTTTTAACATATGCAAATTTTTCTTAATATTTTTTTAAAAATATATAAGATTTATGAAGCAAGAAAAAAGAGAAAGACGAAAAGAGAGACTTAATTATTGACGTGATATTTTGTCGATTTATAAAGAATGCCCTAACTATTGAGTCATCTTTCACCTCTAAGTTCTTTGATCAATCTGAAATCGATGTTTTTTTCAAGACTGAACATCTTGAAGCGCGTGTATGTATGTATGTGTTATACAGCTTTTCCATTTATCAAGGAAAAATCAGCTCTTATAAATTAATGAAAGAACTTGTAGATAAAAGACGACTTGGTAAGTCTGGGACATGTATTTTCGTGAAATGGTTTTCACCGAAATGAGGATAAGTAGGTTTCTCCTACAGAAAATATAGAGCAATTTATATTTCAAATTTCATTCTACTGCTACCCTTTCCGATAGATAGAACGCGATTAATGGAATCGTGCACCGAAGTGGCGTTAACATGCTAAGCTACAAATCGATCTAGATTTTAGATTATCGATTGTTGAGCGTTGCATTTTAACGATAGCGATAAAAGTGTACGATACAAGCATATACACAGGTGTGTAAAAGGACGATCGATTTACACACACGTATACGCGTGTCCTTCCATTCGTATATATCTATTTGATCGATCTCTCGCGATGTTGTAGAGTGGCGATCAACAGGAAATCGCGAAATAACGAGGCAGTCAACTGCAGAGCGCCTGCAGTCTACATTGACGTATGCGTTGGTAGCGATGACGTAATGAGGGTGGAAACGCGAAGGGTAGGGGGAAAGAGGAGACGCGGGAGGGTCGGGCGAGAAAGGGGTTCTTACGCGGTTATCGAGTGACGGAAGAACGATGGATTCACCAAACCCTGGAATGCATGATGTGGGTCAATCTGATCTGAGTTTTTCCTACCTTTAAACGTAAATTGTATATCGGATATTTTGCTTGAGCGACTCCGCGGACAATTGACTTCTAGAACATCTTCGTATTGCGATAATACGAAGAGAGCAAACGCTGCAGACATTTCGAATAAAATAGGTCGGATGTAGCCAGCGTATCGTGTCATGTCGCATCGGTTATCAACGTACAAGCGAAGAACGACCTATCTTATATATGTTCGGAACGAATTTGATCACGCTTCGTGAATTTCGCCGTCTATTCCCGCAAGTTTGTTGTTGCGCGTCTCCCGTTTAAATTTCGTCTTCCGCGTGAATTTTTTGACGTTATTCACAGAATTGAAAACTTGGTCACGTAGTGATGAAAATTCAGGGAGGGTAGTAGAGATCTGGTAGCGCGGAATGGCGCGCAGGGGGGTTGAACGGACGCGGGGCGAAATTAAATTTCTCGCGGAAAGAGGCCAAGACACCTCACCTCACCGTAGTGGCGAGGTGAAAAGGAGATCTCCAATTTTAGCATGATCTCTGAAAGCGGCTACGAGAAACTGGGCTGTGTGAGCGCTGTATACGCGAGCCGGTGCTCTTTTATGCGCCTTTGCACACCCTTTATCTCGCCTTGAAATCGCATTATTAGATTTGTGTATGCGGGCGCGATATCAGTCTGCTCGTTTAATTTATGCCAATTGAGGAAAAAGGATTTCGACCACTTGAATCACTTTTAGCGGAAACCTAAAGAATTTCAGAGAGCTGCTCGAGATCATCGCTAGAGAGAGAGAGAGAGAGAGAGAGAGAGAGAGAGAGAGGGAACGAGATATCAATTCAACCCGCAACTGTTACATTCACCCCTTTCTCATGGCGAGACGTGTCTCACGTCGTATTGCTTACTCGTGTACAAACAATACTATGGTGGAACGGGGCGAGTAAATTTCCGGATCGTTTTCCCCACATGTTCCCTAAGGCGCTCTGATGTCTAAAAAATTCTATTTAAGCTTATACTCAATAATTTTTTTGGTCGCATTTTATACAACATATTCGTCATCTTTATACTATGCTAAATGTTTTCATTACTTTTAGCATTTTTATTTTAATATTTAGATCGAATAATATTGGCGGTGCAAATATGCAATTCAATATATGTATGTATAATATATCAAGATATAAGGATATTTATATAAAAATTTTCAGAAAGACGATTGAAAGATATTTTCTTAATTGTATAAAAACAATAATATTATTAATAGTACTAATAGCAAAAATAATAAACGTTTATATCGCAAATATAGTAATCAAGTTTTAAAAGGATTTGTTACTACTTACACTTACAAGGAAATCTATCCAAGTATTACACTCCGATTTTTTTTTTCAAATTTGACACAAATGTAGAACTACCAAAAATATTTGATCCGTATTCTTTTCATTTGTGCCCATAAGCCGTTTTACGGATAATTAATACCCCTTCAATATTTAATCCTCTACCATGATAAGTACAACAAAAATGCATAAGAAACAAAATTTAATGCAAGATGTAAAAGTTCTTTGAATCGCTAATTATGAATGTAAAGTAAGATTCGTAAAATTATTTGTTCAAATAATAAAATGTTGAAACAAATCAGCAAAAAAGTTGAGAAAATACAGTATAGTGACCATATATTATAAGAGTTATTCGGGTAAGTGATTCATTAAATTTGTAAAATGCATTGTTTTAAATTATTCAAACAATAAATGGTTTAAACAAATCAGCAACAAGATTGAAAAAAAAAATTGAAATGCTTTATTTAATTGAAGTGGCTTAAGATATAAAGGATTTTTGACTTGTTTATTATATATGTTATTAAGACACAGAAACACACACATCGCACAGCATACACACATTTTTCTTTAATATTGCATCAATAATCTCGCATTAAATTTTGTTTCTTATGCATTTTTGTTGTACTTATAATAGTAAAAGGTTAAATATTGAAGGGGCATTAACCCGCCCGTAAAACCGCTTATGCGCACAAATGAAAAAATACAGGTCAAATATTTTTGGTAGTTCTTGTGCCAAATTTGAAAAAAAAAAAAAAAATCGGAGTCTAACACTTGGGCAGGTTTTCTTGTCAGAGAAATGTATGTTACGGGTATTATTATTCAGAATTATTACTTATGTATTACCGTAGTATATTATTATTTCGAAATAATAATTCGGAATTTCTGAATTAGTGGCAAATCGTAGCTTGAGATCGAAACTGCTGGGTTTGTGGCGGATCATTTTTCCCGGATGTTCTCTTAAATCGTCCTCGACGGCTGAGAAATTCCGCTTGAACCTGGTTGCCGCTTTTCCGGCTGACTCCCCCACAATCTCTCGTCCATTTTTCTTTTTCGGGAATGACCATCATCATTCTCTATCTTGATACGCGGCGAATACTGTGGGAACCGACATACGGCAACGACAGAATGTTACGACAAGAGATAAATATGACGGCACGTAAGGTTTGCCGTGGCGGAAATGACTACTTTGTTAAATTGCAACAATATATAAACTTTTAAGTCGCGAACATCCAATGGCATAATACGGAAAGAATTTGCTAGAGTGTTGATTCTTTAGTTGGATGTCTTGGATTTATAATTCTTTGGTATTCTAGAGAATTATATAAAGATATCTTAAAAATAAAAAAATAAAAAAATTAAGTGTCCAAAAAGCGAAAGATTCAAGGATCTACATCGTCAAGTTTGACAATCGGAGGATTCGTCTGTCGAATCGTATCTTGAAACGACGCGAGAGAGGATCGAGATATCGAAGAGAGGAGCGCAGGCCAGGACGAGCGCAAAGCGTGGTATTTGTTTTAGAATTCCTACGCTTTACCGATGTTCGAAGTGGCAAAGCGTTTGAAATCTGAAACGAATGCGCGCAAACCTTCATCTCAACCAGATGAGACATAATCCGTGGAAGACACGCGTGACATCTGTACATGCACGAAGGTCACCGCGTCAAGGGAAAAAGTGAGCCACTTGGGCATAATTAATCATTATCTCCACCCTCTCTGGAATTACGCATCACTGGTGTATCATTCTTGTCCTGCTCTATGGTGTCCTACTGGGCAGGAGAATTTTATATCATGCCGGAACATCATATATGTGGGAAAAGTGGAGAATTTCGACCTGCGTCGTTCGTTAGAGGCCTTTTATTACGCGTGGATTTCGCAGGTTTCTTCTTTGATTGCGACCTCGCACGCAAATATAATAATGCCCATTTATTTTTGAAGAACATTCTTTCTCTTTATATATTTCCACGTTTCCCTCTGTAACGAGTATCATTATATGAGAAACATTAGTGAAATTGCATTCCTTTCTGTTGAGCTTAAAGACAATTTTTTTTTTTTCTTAGAGACAAAAGCATAAATTTAGATCTAGTTATTCTCAAACTTTAACACAGACCGCTCATTGAGATATTTAACATTGTAAACCAGGAAATATAATATCCGGAGAAAATTTCGTTACGAGCGATTTTAAATTGATCAAAGAATTCGTAAACGAAAGTAGTGTCGGTATTTCCGAGATGTCGTATATACAAGTATTTATTCAATGCCTGCAGCCTGAGATTTGCCAATCTTCCATAAATGCAGGAAATAAACAGTTGCGACAAACACGAAAAGGAGAGACAAATTCCGAGAGGGAAAACGGTTCAAAGCGAATCTCCGTTCGTGTTTGATTGCATATTTATTCGATTTTAGATCTTTCTCGTACGCGACGAGATGTTGACGGGACGAATCAGAAATCAAAAGCCGAAGCGAAAGAAACTGGCACAACTAGCAAAAGTTTAGCTGCAGACACCAATTTTTATGCACTTTCATTTTAATACACTTTTCAAGTTAATGCTATGATAATTATGCGATGCACTTTATCACTTTAAAAAATAAATTAAAAATGCATTTTTAAAATAGCTCTAATGCCGGTTCTCTTCTTTAATCTTGAATTCCAGGTTTTTTCTTATAATATTACATAAAAGACCGTTTTCAATCCATTTTTCAAATTTTGGAATTCTGTATCTCAATTTCTCGTTCACATGCATAATTGCGTGATTATATAAAAATTAAACTCGACGTTTTAAGAATCGAATATATGTATAATCCTCTAATTCTTAGATTTCCTAAATTTTAATGCGTAAATCTTGAAGTCGTTGGATTTGCGAGGAATCTCGAGGAATTAAGATAAAAAAGCAAGTAAATAGAAGTGAACGAAGAGGTTGAAGTTGTGTTTCAACCAATCCGCCATTCACGCAGTACTTTCCTCGCTCTTATCCTCTTTCTCCTCGCTCATTTCTCGTTTCTCCTCGCCACTTCTCATCCCATCGAAAAACGTTTCCATGCCGGTCTTCGGGATAAATAGTTTGCACAGGAAAAGCATTTCTCCGCGCCGGCAATTTATCTCGAACGTACGCGGCTCCATTAAGCGGAGACGCAACCCTTTGAGTCTGGAAAGAGTGGGAGGATGTTGCGGATATGGGATTGCGCGTGGATTTGAAGCTGTAATCGCGGGATTTCGGGACGCGCGGAACACGAATTACTTTGCGTACGATCGTGTCGAGAATTTCGATGATTTTTATTTTTATTACGCACGTAATAAAACGCGTTATACACGTGTATTGTTACATTAGCTTCTTCTATAACTATGAAAAGAGAGAAGAAATAATCTTATAAAAATTGATTTAATATAATTTTTTAAAAATCTTTATCGCATTATTATTAAAGCATGTTTAATTAATTATAATAATAAATCAATAAATTAAAGTTTAATTATATAGTATACGTCAATTATATATTCTATCGCGAAATATAGAGATTAATTTCTCCATTTAAGAGATTGTAATATTTATGATTTTTCCATTTTATCAATTCTTTAATTTTTTTCAATGTGATCAGATTATTTTATTTTTAAATAAATAAATATATATATATATAGCTTTTCTAGACTACGAGACACATGAAGAATTATGTAGTTCTAAATTCGCGGATTTGTCTTTGTTATGAAAAAAAAAAAAAAAAAAAAAAAAAAAAAAAAAAAAAAAAAAAAAAAAAAACGGTTCTTTCGCGGAAATAGTTTACGCGACTGTGAAAAGAAATCAATATGAGCCGGCAGGAAGAGTCTTGGCCACGAAAGAATCGACAGCTGCTGCTTTCTGCGGCAATAAAGTTAAGAGGCCTTAAAGTAAAGAGGCAGTTTAAGCTTAAGGCGTTTGCCAAGTAATGTGGTCTTTGTACAAAATGAATTCAACAGAATGGACGAAGTGAACCTTCATCCTAGAAAGTTTATTTTCCGGTAACGAGTCGCGAAGAAATTTTAGGAACTCTCATACATATATCTCGTGAATGTGGCTCCACTACCTCAGAACCTCCTGTTTCAACTTTTTAAAAACCTTTAGCCTTTTTACGAGAATGGATATAATCACTCCTGCAAAGATTTACAATAATTTCCCGACTCAAAAATATTCAATGTTTAAAAATTTAATTAATTCTGTAAATTATTTTTTAAAAAAAGTTTGAAAAGCCGAGAAGATACACAATGTATCTGAAAAGGGATATTTTTTTTGGTTTAAATTTTTAAATAAATATACTTCAATTCTTTTACTTATGACTCACGACGTATTAGCTAATTTTTACATCCTTAATCTCTCTCTTATAAATTTCGGCATCCTTGGGCTTTCGTGTGCTTGAACCGTAGAATTTCAATCCGCGGGGCTCTAGGGTAACTTCCGGTACAACGCTGTTAGGTACAACGAGAGAGAGAGAGAGGGGGAAGAAGAAGAGAGAGATAGAGACAAAGGAACACGGAGAATGAAAAGGAAGTGTGGAAGGTAAGAGACGGAGGGAAAAGCAATCAATCTTTGAGAGGCAGATGAGTGCGGGAACCTAAAATATAGGGCAACACAAATTTAGTCTGGCTGCCGGTCCACGTCCACGTGTCGACGTGAATGCGCAACCGCCCGGGTTTGTAATCGATATTGCCGACAAGGCACCACGCCCTGCACCTGCGAGATGTGCCGGGATATGCAATGCCACCGAACTGAATCTAGTCGAACCTTGTTCAGGACCATCTCACCTTCTCTCTCTCTCTCTCTCTCTCTCTCTTCGTTTGTCCTCTCTTTCTCTTTTATGCGTGCCCTTTTGCCCTATCTTCTCGAAACTTGGATTCCTTTCGAAGCTCGACCCTTCGAGTCCTAGATAAACCGACTGTTCAGTCCCACACGCGACAACCCGATTCCTCCAATCTTCCCCGAAGACCTTCCCTATGCTTATCTCTTTTCTCTCATATATTATTCGTTACTTCGATCCTTTTCAGAGATTTCTTAAACTTCAATAATAAATAATCGGATTAATGTATTTTAATTAAAATGTAGATTATTTAATTTTTCATGCAAGGGTGATAATTCGAATCTAATCTCAATCAGAATTCTCATGCATTTTGTGTACTCTCTTTTCGGGGGCTCCAGTTTCGATGCTTCGAAACTTGGAGGATTTTAGAATTTCTTCTTCCAAGTCCGGCTCTTCTTTGAGTTCTAGATAAACTGATTGTTCAGTTCTATACGCGGCAACATGATGCTTAATCTCGAACCTATCTGGTCCTTGGGGACGCTTTATCCCTCTCGCGTGCTTATCTCTCTCCTCAAATATTGTTCGGATCACTTGGATCTTTTATTCAGAAATGTTTCGAGCTTTCGATTTAATTAATTTTAGATTATTGAATTATTAAGCTCCTCGTGAGTGTATATACTGGATATGAATTTTGCGCAAATAGCAGCTTTTGAGATGCACCTGTATTTCGCGGCAAATGATACCGTTGAACTTAAGCGATGTCAGAGTCCTTCGAGCTCTTCAAGTTCTAGATAACTCAATTATTAAGTTTGTCAAATGATCGAACTTTCACCATCTTTCACACTCTTCTGCTCTCATCCATGCAAATTTCGAAGATTCTAATATTACATATTTTACACAAAAAATGCGTACAATTATAAATTATAAAAACTATCCGCTTGTCGATAAACATTACATTGATGATTGAAAAGAAATTTCGCCGAGCAGTACTCCCGATTTCGCGCGAAAGGCCCGAAGGGCTTCAGAGGGTTAAGAAACGCCGTTATAGAGCCGTCGCGTCATTGACTCCGATCCATTCGGGGACGACTTCGCCTACGGCTGATTTTTTTGTGCCCCAGTGTAGGAAGTAGGCCAGTGCAAACTGCCGTTCTTTTATCCGGCGTTACGTCCATCTTATGAATTTTAAGGCGAGAAATTTCGTGCGAAAATGAAGAAGTTTAGCCATCCATTCTTGTCCTTACGCAGGATAAAAGTGCAAATATCGCCGTATATTCATTTCCCTGCTAACCATATGGACGGAACGTCGCAATCTAGGATATGATAAATTGCATAATCATTTCGACGGTTTTTATATGAAAGGAACACATAGCATGGCCTTACAATAATAATATAAAAGAATACAAAAGCTTGAGTCAACATATATCCACAAATAGAAGATAATATATATGTTATTTAAATAATATAAATATATATAAATTATTCTGTTTCTATACGAATAGAGAAAGATTGGCATTTTTTGAATTAATTTTGTGTAACAGATGAGCGAGGAAGTTAAGTAAATATGTACATATGACAATAATATGACGAGTAACTGATGCATAATTAACGGATTTATTACGAATGTTTCAATATTGAAATATTTAATATTCGTCGTCGTTAGTTCTCTTTACCGTTATAATACGTATTTGACATTTTAAACAAAATACTTTTACAGTCAATAAATAGATTGATTAGGTAAAGAATATTTCATGCTATTTAATATCGCAAAATTCCAAAATCGATAATAAAAATTAATTGTTAAAGCAAAAATTTAATGAAATCCTGTATGTTTTAAATATTTTACTAATCAACATTAAACACTTTTGCAATTACTACTCAAATTAAAACTCGATTTTTAATTAAAGTTTATCGTAAGCTAAAAAGCAACTGTCTTGAGATTTTTTTTTTTGAGAGATTCTGACGTTTTGAATATAAGATATTCAAAGTCCTAAGCTTCTTAGATCCTTTGATCCTCCTTTCTTTTCATCTTCGATTTCTTGAACATGTTCGACAAAGTTTACTTTGCTCGGGGAAATTCGTCAAAGTTCTATCTCTAATCTAAAACTCTCTGATGAACCACTAAAATGTACCACTAAACATATACCAGGTCGATATATATTGTTAATTCTGTTGTCAGTATCACACTTTAAGACATTAATCATTGGCTATTGTACAAAGTAGTTTTTGTGTAGCTATATAAATTTATTTTATACATTAATTGCTTCTTATTAAAAATTGTTTTTATTTTTGGATGCCATGGCGCAGTGTTATATTTATAAGTGTTATATATATATATATATATATATATATTATATATCATATATATATAGTATACTATATCGAATATAGAATCAAAATTATTTATTAAATTTCGCATTTTCTCCTTCTGTTGTAGAAGCCGACTACACCTTAGATGATTCCTTTTGGAAAGAAGAGGAAACTCCCGTTGGTAAGTAAATATACATACACATAGACATACAAACATTATATAATACTATGTAATATGTGTGTACGCTTTAATTAGCTAAAATTTATTAACGTTAAACTTAATTGTCGCCATTATCATAAATAATAATTACATAGCTTAAAATATATAATCAACTAATTCGTAAAATTTTTGAAATTCAATGAGTAAAGTTTTATGAGCATGAACACGAATTGATTTATTCTATGATGATTAATTTTGGTTTAACAAAATAATTGAACTTCAGTTCCGTCGTTATTTTACGTAACGAATCTATTATAACATAATTAAAAAATTTGCAAACATTTGCTAGCGCAATTTTTGCGCAATTGCGACAGCTGCTGTATAAAGCTCTGCGTAAACAAACCGCCGTAAAGTGGAAGGACCGCAATGCAGCACTTTCGTTAGAAACTTGATCCTCGAGGATACGACAAATCCTCGAGAGCGGTTTATTGTTAAGTCAACACCACTGATTGGTCGGAAACGCGAAACTTAAATTGGATTACATTTTAGACGGGGACAATGCACCGGGACAGAACTCGACGGTGCGAATTCCGGCCTAGATATTACGACGATTGTATAATGGGAAATCTGTCTTAAGAGAAGAAAAATTACGAATTATTCCAGCTATCTATTTTAATCTAGCTTTAAAAGCTGAGAAAATTCTACATAATGTAACGTTGAATGCAGGATTCGTCGGAATTAAGAAGCTTAATTACAGATTAGGATGTAAAGCGGTGTTGAGCGTACACGAGTAAACAGCAATAACTGCGGCATAATATAAAATTTAATTTAATTTGACATATCACTTGAGTATTTATTATTTATACAGAGATTTAATTTATGATTTAATTATTCTAGATTGAAAGCGTCGGAAAATTCATTATGGGCATGCTTTGGTAACAGAGAATCTAGAATACAAAGAATTGAAGAGTTCAATTTAAAACTAAAGTTTAAAAAAATATCGGGCCTTGTATTGTACAAGTATATAATTTTCAAATATTTTTTTTTACAAAGCTAAGAATGAATGTTACAATCTTCTGATGAAAAATCAAAACCGTTGCAAAAGAATTTCTGCCGCAACGGATATTATTGCAAAGTAAAATATAACAATGGTAATCATGTCGATTAAATTAATTGCAAAATTTTACGGCAATAACAATAATTGGCGGGAGGATAAAGACGAGATGTGACGAGCAATATGAAAAGAATAAATTAATTGGCGAGTAGTCTCGATGTATTCGGGCGACCCCGAAAATAAGGATTAATTTCGCAAATTCCGACAATGCGAACAAATTTCTCGAAATAAGAACGCGAAATAATTCTTGACTCATGTGGAATAAGCATTATTGGCTTAGAGGAGCTTTCAAGCAATCAATCGTTTATCTGGGTGACCAGAATTCTCCATATGCAAGGTGTTCAGAAATCTCTCAAGTGAAAGATAAACGGAAATGGCAATAAAAAGTATAAATTGTTTAAAGAATTAAAAATATTGAAGAAATGTGACAATAATTTTAAATTTAAATCATATTAAGTTATTAATTTAAAAATGCAAAATTTTAATAAAATTTTCGTTTACAAATATTAAACTAAAATAATATCTCATAATGTTTTTAAAAAAATATGCACGCGTATCGTCAAGTTCACATGAGAAATTTAGAAGTTGAGAAAAAAAAATATTTCCCATTTACACACCTAAGAAATCGGATCAATCGAGATTAAAGTGACTAATACAGAGAACTGAATACAGAGGAAATGAGACAATAAAATCTACTTTATTATCATCGTTATTATTGAGTCATATGGCCTAAAATTTTCACGGTGATGGTTGGCAGAGTAGGTTAATGGCAACAGCGCGATGAATCTCCCCAAAGTCCATTCGAGATAAAATTAGAGATCGTAGGGGGACGTGTGAGTGGAAAGAGTGAGGGGTAAAATTAGGGCATTCGATTGAACATGGAAATTGATTTCAGGTGAGGTCGAACGACTACTACGCGAATATCGACAAAACCAGGAGCTAGTACGAAATATCGGTGGCCATTTCTATCAGATCATTTATCCGGTACAGCTACGGCATCACGAGAAAATGGGGATATCCACGAGAGAAGTCGGCGTGTCGAAGGTAAAATCACGTCGCTTTCTACATTGTTTTTTGCGCGGAGATACTATTTAAATTCAATAAAAATTATGGAAAATTATAAATTATGAAAGAAATTATATTATATAAAAATATTTTATATATATATATGTTTTTTAATATTATATTTAATATATTTACATTTTTTGTCTTTTTAATATTATAATTATATGAAATATTTCTATTAATATAATAGTTAATTGTATCGTATCAATGTAATTTAGTTTCCTCAAAGAGGTTACGGAGATGGAGGATATCAAAATTCTAGAGGCAGAATGAGAGTAAGTTTCGTAATAGAAATCTTGATAATTATTTAATTATTAATGTAATTTTTGAGACAAATAATTGTCCTTAAAATATTTTTAGCGATGAAGATTAATTGCAATGTTGACATTTTCAGACAGGGAGACACTTTCACCGGACATCCCTTCTGATCAAGGCCTTTAATCACAAATTTCGCCTAGATTTAGAATTAAATACGTAAGTATTTTCGATTACATTTGATTAAAATATTTTTTTAACATATTGCTAGAATTTTAACCACAAATGATTCGAATTGTAAGAGATTTAATTAAAACATTTTCATGTTTATTAAAAGATTAATATATGTTTTTGATAAAAAAAAATCTTTTCGTTGCAGGCAACTTCTAGCTCCAAATCTTATACAGAAAGACTTTTTATCCGATGCGGAACAAATGAGTAAACAGGTAAAATATTCCCAGTAAAATACAATCTTATATGCAACAATCTAATGATTAATGAACTTAAGTGTCACTCACGTGACGCGAACTGACACATTTACGATTATTGATAAAAATATATTCTCTTGCATAATTGATTATTTCGTTCTGCAAGCTGTTATAAAATGAGTTTAGTTTAATTAATTACTTTCGATATAAATGGTCTTATTACCATGTCAGAGATCTTTCCAAACATGAGCGCTAAAAAGGATAAGATAAAAAAAGTTCTTTAGATATCGAATAGTGACACAGTTATTTTAATATCACGAAGGGAAAAAGTGTCACATGTATAATATATATATATATATATTGTATTACATTACTCGTTTTGCTCAAACATAAAAGCAAAATATTGTAAATGGGAAGATTTAAAATTCACGTGAGACTTAAGTATTAAGAGAAAGGCGCACTTGATAAAATTTGATGAACATTGACGATAAAATTCAAGGTGATGTTAATCCTTACAGGAGATAGAACATTGTTATTATCATGGCACGGTGAGAGATTATCCAGGAGCTAGCGCTGCTTTTCATACGTGTAACGGTGTCAGCGGTGTCATTCATTTAGGCAACGAGACTTTCGTCATTCATCCGTTTTACGGCGGCGATTTGTCGGTCAGTAAAATTACATCTTATTAATTATTATAAGAAAATTAAGTGTGTGATACACTTGTATAGAAACTATCAAAATTCTTTAACAAATCTTTATTATATATATATATAATAAAATATTTCTTCAAAATAATATTTTTATACTAGAGATTATTAACAACAACTGACAAAAGATTAATAATTATCGCTATTATCGTCGAGAGAAATATCAGAATAATTTTAAGCCTAATTTGTGCCAGCTCACATACAACATTGTGTCGAAATAATATTCGCCGACTCGACTAAATCCGCGTCAAAGGCTTCGAATTCGAGCCGGCTAATTTGGCTTGATTTTATTACTAGATTAGACATAGCTTCGCGCAAGTTTAGGTCGTGCTATAATTAAATGGAATGTCGAGTGTCGGGAACGTGTACAAGATGGCTGGTGAGAACATAAACTATATGCAGGCCTCTCTTTTAGCAGAAACATCCTCACATTATATTTGAAGCCCGAACAAAAGTTAACAAAGGTTGCGCTAATTCGGGAAATCTTGAGTGGCGTGTAAAAAATCGTCGGCAGAAGCACACTTACGGGCTATCAAAGACCACTTCCGATCGATACAAAAGAGACGTCCGTGAAGCAACCAAATACATCGAAACTGCCATCATTATCGATAAGGCTATGGTACGCATTATTATATACTTTTATTATTTTATTATTTGTACACGGAAGAAAAAGCTATTGCTTCGATTAAACATCGACGTCACGGGCTGCCGCACAAACATATATAGTTCATTCAATATTTTTATTGGACCAAATATCTGGATTATTAAAACAACTATCCGATGATCATCAGATAATTGTTTTAATAATCCAGATATTTGGCCCAATAAAAATATCATTCAATGAATTATAATAAGTTTGCGGCAGCTCGTAACATCGACGTCTAATCGAAGCGACAGCATTTTTTTCCGTGTATATATTTAAATATATTTATTTTTAATATACATGATCATAATAATAATACTTGTATTTATTTGTGTGCGTAGTTTGACAAAAGAAACGGTAGTACCAGAGCTGAGGTTGTTCACGATGCCATCCAAGTCGCTAATATCGCAGATTTGGTAAACTCGATACGCGCGTAATTTATTTATCTCGACAGAATATACACTAAATTGTGGATTTTTTTACAGTATTTCCGTACGTTAAACACTAGAGTCTCCGTCGTATACATCGAAACTTGGAAAGGTAGCAACCAGGCGCAAATCGATAACGGTATCGACATCGGTCAAGCCTTGTTAAATTTTAACGATTATACGACACGGAGAATGTATCAAGTTGCTCAGGACACCACCCAATTGCTCACGTCAGTTCATTGTTCGTCATTCGATTTTTAATCCTTTTCCCAATCTAATTAAAAAAATTTTTTTTTTTTTTTTTATGCTAAATACATATTCCATTCTGGTGATAATTTTATTTTGTTTAATATTATTAGTTCTCTGAATAAAAATTGAGAATATAATCCAATGTGTGAGAATAATTAAAAATAAAATCGTTAAATATATAAATAATTAATATATATTTCGATATGGCAGGGGTGAGACATTCTCAGGTGGTGAATCAGGGGTGGCTGTACCATCGACCGTGTGCAGCCAAAGATCCGTAGGAATCAGCGTCGATTTAAATACTTACGAGCCTCATCTTTTAGCTGGTACCATGGCTCATATGATCGGTCATAATATCGGCATGAGCCACGACGATGGAAGTGAGTATATCATGCATTTATGTATGTTAATTTTCAATACGATAATCGGATCTCTTGTATAAGCGGAAGAATAATTTCCTTCTCCGGGAACGATAAAATTTTTCTGTAAAAAATTCTAGGAAACGATTGCAACTGCCGCGACTGGCACGGATGCATCATGGCTCAATCCATCGTCGGTTTAGAAAACGTTCAGCCGTACAAGTTTTCGGAATGTAGTAAAACTGATTATATAGAAGCCTTGAAGAGCGGCCACGGTCTCTGCCTTTTTAACAAACCAAACGAGGTAAATCGAAAATCTACTTGCGATTAATTAACGTTTCGATTGAATTAGGGAGGGGCTGGAACGGGACTTCAATTAAGATTAATCGATCGAATCTGCCTTGGGTTATAGTTGGAGATTAGGAGATCATGCGGAAACAGGGTAATCGACGACGGGGAACAATGCGATTGCGGACCGATCGAGGAGTGCAAGGAGTACGATCCTTGCTGCGATCCTATCACCTGCAAACTGACCACGGAGGCTGAATGCGCGACCGGTCCTTGTTGCAGCAATTGCAAGGCAAGAGAGATAAGAACCGTTTATCCTTTAGCGAGAAGCCTCTGGAAGTAATACCAGGGCATAATAGTGATAAACGCGCACCCTATGCTTAATATTACATGAAATACAATACAATACATTGTTGCAACTCGTTCTCAAAGAAATCTTTCAAACACAATCCAAAACACAATCTAAGAAATATTAAATTATTCAAAATTCTTTAATACATAGTAAAATATATGAAAAATGGCGAATGCAGATTCGGGAAGAGGCAAGAGATAATTACATCTACTAATTAATATATGACGAATAATGACAATTACGTCACTTATACATGTTATTTTTTTTACATATGTTATTTTAATAAAAAAAATTTAATAAAAGCTTTTTCAATATAATATATTAATATAAAATTGTAGCTCCGTGCCCGCGGTGTCGTCTGCCGCGAATCGACCAACGAGTGCGATTTACCGGAAATGTGCTCCGGCGAAACCGGCCAGTGTCCGCCGGATTTCTTTAAGAAAAACGGCAGCCCGTGCGCGAACGACGGGCGTTGCTTCAACGGGGTATGTCCGGCCCTAGATTTGCAATGCGAACAAGTTTGGGGTTACGGCGGGGCAGTTGCCGATCAGCAGTGTTTCGAGCAGTTCAATTCTAAGGGATCTATCAACGGCCACTGCGGCACCGACGCCAGCGGTCATCTTATCAAGTGCGAGGCGGAGTTAGTAATCCTTTTTATTGCATATAGGATAAAAGAATAAAAAATATAAAAAAAGATAAAAAAATTAAATAGAGAAAAACAATTGGAGAATATTTATATTAACATAAATTCCTACATATGATATTAAATAAAAATTCAATTATTATCATGTTATAAAGAAATCAATTTATTCCAATCGTAAAATTTATTAATTTAGATATAATAGCGATTTAAGTGTCAAGGCGGAAAATGTTTTCCCTCAGAAACGTTCGCTGCGGGTCCCTTCAATGTCAACAAGGAAGCAAGCAGCCGGTAATCGAAGGAATGAAGGATTATTATTCTCGAACTATAATTTCCATCAAGAGTCAGGAGTACGAATGCAAGTAAGTATTTAACGAGTCAAACTGTTGTTAATATTTAAACATAATCGAATATTAATATTTAATCAATCGTATTTGTCACAATTTGCGATTTTATTAAACCAATTATTCCGATTTAATAAGAGCTACGACTGGAAGAGTGGAAGGAACCGAAATACCAGGAATGGGATTGGTTCGCGATGGTACAGCTTGCGGCGATCATTTGGTAATTATTGACTAAATAATACTCTATATTCAAATTGCGCACTCAGTAAAAACTATTATACGTAGCTTTGCTTATAATATCTAAATAATTTTTTTATCCTAATTACGCGTTACATAAATTGCTAATTACATGTTCTAGATTTGCATAAATCAAACTTGTACGAGCGAGTTTCCGCACATGGATCAAGAGAATAAGTGTCCTAGTAATCACGATAACAGCGAATGTTCGGGAAATGGCGTAAGCATATTTCGTGATAAATAATCTAATAAATAATTTGCTCCTAATAAACGATAGTGATAAATATACAATAATAATTCTGATATAAAAAAATTAAAATAAAAGAATATATTTATGTGTGTGTGTGTGTGTGTGTGTGTGAATTACTTGAAATATTTGATTTAAAAAAAATGCCCTTATATCCGATCGAAACTATATAATAATGTCTAGAATCTTTTTAATTTAATTCTCCCTCTCTCTTTCTCTCTCTTTCTCTCTCTTTTTTGATTTCATGATTATTTATGAGATTAAAATTTTTAAATGGCACATTGAATATGCCACCTAATTATATTAATTTATGTTAAATCTTAAATATACATATATGCAACGTTGCTCGAATTTGTTGCTTTGTCGCAGATATGTACGAACGCTAACAAGTGTTACTGCCATCCCGGTTGGAGTGGACCGGACTGTTCCTTAGCACAATCTATCCCAACGCAATTGCCGACGACACCCGAGCCCGAAGTCCAAAGACCGGATTCTAAACTGGAGAAGAAAGAGACCCCCTACGGTAAGCTATGTGACTTTTTACGCCAAATTTTTTCATAATTATTAATTATATATTAACATATATATATATATATATATATATATAGAGGATAAAAGCGGGAAATTGATGCGCCATCATTCTTGCAGAATTTTTTAAAATGTTACAATTAACTCTCTGGCAGGCATGTAAAACAGACAAGATTCCTATATAACTTGCTATTATACGAGTTCGCAACTCGTATAAATATATGCGTATTTACTACACGCATGCTTTCTGGAAAGTTAATTGCCTGAAAAGAATCGTATAATCGTCTCAATGCATTTATTACTATACAATTATTTATCGTTCTTATATCGATGATTCATTTTAAAAAGACAGCAGATCAAGGAATATGTAATCTGAAATTTAAAGTAATTTATAAATTACGTAAAAAATTTTTAAATTATTATTTTTTAAATGTTATTTAAAAATATGCTATTGATACTTTACATGTGAAAGATGTGAATAAAAGTTTAATCGGCTGCATTTCGCAGATTAATTTGAATACTTTAAATGCGCTTGCATAAAATCTGAGATATTATGCTGTTAATATTTGAATTGAGTTTTCGATAGAATACATTTTACATAAAGTACGTTATTTAGTAATTATTATTTATAACATTATTACGATACGAGAGAGAATGAATAGGATATTCCAATATTTCGTATTAATTTTATATCGTAGAATTTAAGCGTTATAAAAATATGTAATACTTGTAATTATATCACAATCGTGGTGCTTGTTCTCATACTTTACCATTATTAATTATCGAGTTATTCGACCATTATTAATTATCATTGAGAGTACAGAGGACTTCCATTAAATCGTTATCGGTCATAATTACGCGAAGTAATAAGTGATGCATTTGTTCAGAAAATTGCAACAATTATAAAATTTTAATTATTTTCCGGTCATCGACCGGAATCCTTTAATTTATCATAATTCTTATAGTCTCGTTAAAATTTTTATTAAAAAAATTATTTTTATCACAATCGTTATATAAATAAAATTGCAATTTAGAAATTATGAGCTCTAAATAAGTATTTGATCGCAAACGGAAAATAAGTTCTAAATAAAATCTATTGAAAAATAGAATAGGAGAAGACTAAAGATCGATAGAGCTAGATATAGAAGCTACGGCTTTTCGTAATTCGATCAGCGATAAGCCTTGTCTCTCTCATCGCCGAAAAACGATTTTGGCCGAAAGCAATGTCGTTTTCGATAAAAAGGAAGTCTACTGTCTTTTCAATTCCAACAATATTGGTCCCAGTCGATTGTCCTAATCGATTTTAGGCTCGCGATAAGATTTTTTAGGGTCATACTATCAGCTGTGCACATAAAATTAGATGCGTATGCGATCTCATATATCATACGAGAGTAAGGAAAAGAAGGATCCTTTTGTATCCTTATTATATATCCTTTTAATATTTTCTCGATCCTTCCGGATGCGACATTCCCGCTTTTATCCCTCAAGTAATATTTTTAGACCATTTTATTGTTTATAGAAAAAAAAAAGACTATAAATTTGATTTAAAACTTTGGACTCTTGGATCCCTGGATTTGAGAAATTCCAAAAATTGTATGTTCTTTTTTTATATTTCTTTATATTTCTTAAATTTGCCGTACCTTCCAATTTTCTGTACCTTCCTTTCTCGTATTAAGTAGTTTATCTTAAAATTAGTATATAGATATATGTCAAAAATAATACGTGTTATGAAAATCGTCCGAATTGTAGAACTTTCTAACTGCTTGTATCAGATGTGTCTTCAAGATTATCGAGAAGAGAAAGATTTCGGAATCTTTGGAGTTACAAAGTTTTACGATTAAAGGGACGATATCTTCATATATTAGGATAAAATCACCATGCGATGCAACGCACACAGTCACGTACACGAATAAGACACGCATATGCGCATCGCATGCGCGGTTGTATCCACAAAATGCTTGATCATTTCAGGAGGCACCAACAACAATCTGTCTACAGGATTGATGGTAGTGATCCTCGTGGGTGTCGTGACCGGCGTCTTCCTTTGTTTTGCACTAATGGCTGTTTGCTACAGGTACAGTAACAGCGGGAACAGATCGCCCGCGATCAAGGCCTGTCGTCTTCGTCGTCGTAATTCGTGGCTAGCTGGATGATGATGATGATGATGATGATGATGATGATGATGATGATGATGATGATGATGATGATAAGGAGGCATCGCACGCGGCCATAAATGCTCTATCATGATATCGATCACTCTTAGCCTATTCTACTCGGTGTTTACTCTTATTCACATACTTCATATAAACGCGAGAGTTGCAGAAACAAAAGTCACTGTGTTCAGCTCATCGGTATAGATAATCTCTCCCGAAACTTTCTCCGATCCTATTATGTGTTTTGCAATTTAGATCGCTTACGTCTTTAGTGTCCTCGATACCTTCAATTTTCAATTCACTTAGATTCTAGTTATCTCACATCCTAGATTCCTCGCTAACAATAAGAAGTTTTTCAAAAGAGTATAGTTGTTCTAGACGATGTGAATTCGAGATTGTTTAATTCACACTACGTTATAATTCTACGCTTCATGAATCTTAAGTTACTTAATTTTTTAAATATTTTACGTAATATATATTTAGTTTTTCCCTAAGATCCTTGAATCATAGATATATTATATTATTTAGTATTTAAGTGTATTTATCATCGATTAAAAAACACAGTTATTGATTATAAAGTAAATTATTAAAAATTCAAATATTATTTAATGTATCTTTTCTCTTTCTCTCTCTCTCTCTCTCTCTCTCTCTCTCTCTCTCTCTCTTTTCTCTTTCTCTCAACTGTATTTAATAATGTTTTTTCTATAAAAATAGAATGCAGCTGGTTTTTGTGTCTGTACCGCTCGCATACATGACAAGATATATATGTACATCTTTTTTTATATATTATATATTATATATTAATAATATATTGTCACTATGTGGTGTGCTATGATCATCGTGATTATGTTGTTCGAACGAAGACTTCGATCTTAGTTGATTATCGCATTTGGAGGGACAACGATAATAGTGTTGAAAAAACGTTGTACATTAAAAAAAAAAAAAAGAGAGAGAGTAGACTCGATTAAACGCATAGGAAGAATATGATATAAATTATAAGTTTGTGAAATATTATGTCCTATAAATTATAATTCGTCGACATCTCTTTTATAAATAATTTTATATATCAAATGAAGAGATGTTAGATAATTATAAATAAAATTTGTCAAATCACAATGTTCACGATAAATAAAAATGTTTACATTCTACATAATTTTTGGCTGTCCCTCAAAAGGCGACGTCGAAAAAACTATACAATGTGCCAGCTGCTTGTATGCCCTATGAAAGCATGAAAGAAATTGATTAGCGAACAACCTATTGAACATCGTCATTTACTGATAATCGTGCGCAGTTGTTTGAAGTTTGGAGGACGCTTGCAAGTTACAACGATCGATTTTTTCGAGTCAATGAAATAGATTTTTTGCGAAAAATCGATATTTTGATAAATTAAGTAACTACAATATATTAACCCTTTTGGCAATTGTTCGCTTAAAATATATTTTCTATATCATTTAATTTACTTATAGTTAAGTATATACATATATTGTTATAACTTTGATAAAAGAATATTTATAAAACTGGAAGTATTGAGAAAGAAGCTGCCTTTTCCTAAAAAGAATATGAAGGCAGGATTATGATATAATCCTTGGATTCTCTCAAATCTACGAATCTATATGTCATTGAATCCTTGGATACTGAGATTTTTGAAATCTTACAAATCTATAGATTATTCATAGGATTCTTACATGATTAAGATTTTAAGTCTTTAAATACTAACAAGATATATGGATTCTCAGATCTGAGAATCAAAAAATTCTAAAAATCTGTCAAGCCATATTACCCTGATTATACGGAAACTTGGTAGCTCGAAACTTGCAGATTTTCACTTTTATTGCTGACGATTAAATTTCGATGATAAAAATATAACGCTGAATCTGCATTGTTTGAGTTATGAGGTTTATAGATATAATTAGAGTGATGTTATATGGAGTGTTCATTTAAAAAAAAAAAGATATATATGTGAAATATTCTGCTTTTTCACATTAATTATAAAAACTTGGCATATTATAATATAATACTAAAATGGATCGCATTAAGTTCGTAATCATTTATCGCGTTTTTAAACATAATGATAATAATAAGATAAATAAAATCTTGATATTACATTATTTTAAAAATGTATACTCTGTGTTAGATCGCAATTGTCTACATATAATAATATACATATATGTGTATGTCTCTCTTCACGTGCTGATATTGGCTTCTCTGTTTCTTGTCTGTTTCTGTCTGCCATCTCTGTCTGTCTGCATGCTGTGGGATACTCGGATACGAAAATACCGAATCGAACCACCCTCCTGCACTGCGTAAACTGCAATGGTGTAAATCCTCGTTTTGCAAAACAAAAAATAAATAAATAATCTATTTATACGACGGCGTAAACAATGGCTCGCCACATCCGATGATAATGACGATGATGATGATATCGATAATGATGATGATGATGATGATAATGATGGTGATGCTGATGATGTATGCTAATGATGATGACGATGCGATGATGACGAATTACGTATACATACAATACGCATACAGAGAACTACCACGGCTCTAACACTGTATTTTTAGTTGGTATGCTCATGTCGGTGGTAGGGGGTGTTTTCGTAGTATTTGCTCTGATGGCTCTCTGCTACAGGTCAGTCGTAGTACATAAAAACTTCTCCCTCTGTCTCAGGTTAGTGTGCAGAAACATACACAAGTAGAACTTTTTTCTCTGTGTTCTTTCTTTCTCTGTTTCCGTCATTTTTTGTCGTTTTCTCTCTTTCTCTCTCTTTTTTTCTTCTCCTTTTTCTCTCTGTACGTATAATGCGCAAAGTGGAAAGAGTGTGTTAAGAATGGAATGCTGCTCCTCGAGAAATTTGCAATACCGCTTCTTTTCTTAGCTAATATTTGGTTTAATTGTTTCATGTTGCTTTCATGCTAGTGTTCATTAATAGTGACATAAGTTTTGCCATATGTAAGTCTAATTTTATTTTATTACCTTTTTATCTAATTTAGTTACATAGTTTGTTTGCGTTTGATGATCAATGCCTATTTATAACAGTATACTTCTGACAAAATTGTATATATAATAGCTTCTAATTAATACAATTTAATACAATTATTTAATATAATTAATACAATTAGGTCCTTTAGATTCTCTTTAGAATTTTGAGCTATAGGCTTTAGTAGCGCTCATATATTTTACAAATTTTACAGAAAAAAAGTTGTTTTAGTTTTAAGAAATATTTATTTTTCATTGTTAATTAAAAGATTATTGCAAATAGAAGTTTTAAGTGTAGAACGCCCGCGTCAAGAAATTCAATTTCAAATTTTTCGAAGAGGATGACGCTTCGCTCCTAACATACGCTTTTCTCTTTATGCATGTACACATTATATGTACTCACACGTGCCTATATTTATACTTTTATACATATTGTGCATACATATTGGGTTGGTGCAAAAATTCGTCCCATTTTTTTCACTAAAAACAAAAAACGAAACGAACTTTTGCACCAACCCCAAATACATGCATACATTCATATCAATATTAAAGTCACGGTACTTATTTCTCTTGTATATTTCTTCACACACTTTTTCTTCTTTACCACGATCCCAATTTTTATTTCCTTTGCTAGCGAGTTACATATAAGAGTTACATATAAAAATATTACGACATTTGCCTTTAAAAGTACAATAATTGATGATTAAATTTATCTCAAATTATCTATATTATCTATGATATTACATTTTAAAAGTAAAATTTATTTTTATTTTACAAGAAAAAAATTTGATATAAATTTTTATTACTCAGAAACGAAATATTTATTACCCTTTTATGATTCATTATTTACTTAACTTATCTCATCTATTTAACCTTAAACAGTATATGTACAATATATTTCTATATTTAAAAAAATTATAATAATGTTAATTTTTTAAATAATAATTTTAAAGTTTATAATAATTTCAACATTTATATAAATTTTAAAATTTATATCTTTTTTTCACATTTTCATGTTTATATTTTTCGTACCAAAACAAGATAGCTATAAATTAATCACTTGTTAAATATCTTGTAAAAATGTTTTCTTACATCGTTGAACTTAATGCTGTTTAGGGTTAAACTGTCATTTGTTTTTTGCTGATTGGTTAATGGGTACTGCAGTGGAAGGTGATCCCTATAAAGGCGGCTGCGGTTGTACCAATTGACTGGTTATCTATTTTGCTTCAAAATTAACTTTTGCATGCCAAAAGAATTCGTTGACTTTGTAGCAAGAATGTAAATTTTAAACAACGTTGATCGAAACGCGAATTTTTGTAATGTAACTTTGTATTATTCATAATAATAATTATGATCACAGAATTATGTATGTAGACTCTGATGAGCCTCGTCCGCCAGCTTAAGAGGGATTATCAGCGTCAAGTTTGCGCCGATGGACTCGTTTGTCAGAATAAATCGATACAAGGACAATCATTGCTTGAGTATTGAACATTATTGAATATCAATAATTATGAGATATATTGCAAAGTGCTGCGCATTAATCAATGTCAATTAAGATTCAATCAATTATTATATTCGATTGTCATTAAAAATATCGTTATTTATCTGTGTATTTGATATATGTAAGGACTTATATATATTTCAAAAAGTTCAAAATTAGATTAGTATTACACAGAAAATCATTATCTGAATTATCTCTATGTTCCAGTTATTTCAGGTAACTTTTTAATATCAATTAATATAACTAATACAAACTAAACTTTTTATAATTAATCAATTGTACATTGGCAACTATGTTTGTAATCAATAACAATATTAATTAGTCCACGCAATTGTCGCTATTCATCCCTCTTAACATTATTAAATCCATTGATACTCGATACTTTAAACTTTAAACAAATCTCCCGCTAGTCCGCATGTGCTTTACCCGTAATTTTTCCCGTAATACGAATCGACAAGCTATGCGTAATCGGCGAATTTCTCGCAGAAGGAAGAGCACCGTCCAGAAATATGACCCGCCGTACTCGAAAAAGCCGCAGCAGAAGAGCTACAGCGGAGTTTCCGGTAATCATCATGCGGAAGCTGCGGCGTTGGACACGGTCAACAAGATCCTCACTTTCGGCAGAATGCCTCATTACAGGTACGACGGTCATTTCGTTGCTTATTTTTCTAGTCACTGGCTATTTTAAATTACAGAATATTCTAATATATGTATATCCAAAGAGGATGTTAAAAAATTATCAGATTTTGCAAGAAATGAAGTATACGGAAAACATTAAAATTGAATTTGTCAAGTGGGATTTTTAATATTTACCGGCGCATAAAGCAGAGAATCGATTTTCAAAATCATATGTCAATTATATGATCAAACACACACAAATTAGTTAATGTTCGTAAATTAAAAAATACCATAAATTTCTAAAATCTAATTACGGTATATATTACCAGATTAATTTTCTCTTCTAATTTCTTATTAAATATACTTTATACTTTTAGCAAAAAAAAAAAATGTATATATTAATTCTTATTTTCAAAAATTTGAAAATTTTATAACAATAAATTTTTTTCAATTTTATTATTATTTTACTTGAAACTCTCTTTCTTTTTCTTTTCATATAATTGAAATATAATTGAAATATCTTGGTGTTAATTAAATAATGTTGCGTTGATTTAGATAAGATGTACTAACAAAGACATCGGCATATCGAAGGATTAGAAATCTTAAGCAAATTACTAGCGGAATAATTTACATAATTATATTATAACCCCAATTAACTAGCAACGATGTCGATTTTCTTACTGAAGATAAGATATTGACAAATTAAAGATTTTCATAATAATGGGCATTATATAAATTAGTACATTACTAACCGAATGTACACATTGATATATATATAAATATTATGTACATGTTAATAAGAGCATTTCATTACATCTTACATCCCGTTTCATTTTTCATCATATTTCTCATCATTTCTCGCAATCGGCAAATCTTAATATGCATGTTAAACATATTCTTTTATTAAACCATCGCGATGTCCCAGAATACATCCTACAGATGTTAACAAGTAATATGCGTTTATCAATGTATAATGTAGGATTGATTGCAGCTCGAAATGCTTCTGTCGTTCGATCGTTTTCGAAGAACGTTATCATTATGTAACGATGAACGCAGTTCGCATCTTCCTAATATAGATAATTACAGAAAGAGCCAAAGGTGATTGATTATTATCATATTTGTGAGATAATTTTTATAATATTTTACTCTTTCTCTTTCTCTCCCTTTTAATTTTTCTTTCTATATAAATCATCATTTTTAATTGTACTTTTGGCTCATTTTGTATGACGAGCTTATTATTAAAAATGCGTAGGCAGCTTTATAAGAAATGAGCTGAAAAGTTTGCTTGAATCAATGTGACTTTGCGAGGAGTTCAATACCTTTTTATTTCAGGTAAATCTTGACTCCTCAACTTTACATAAGCTTTTAGTATGCGCTTCGTAATGATCTTCCTGATATTGTTAATTGCGTTAGATATTTGAATATTATAAAGTATCGAATTTTTGAAGGATTATAAAATAATATGCAGAGATATAATAAATTATATTAAGTAGAAAAATATAAAATTATTATTATATATTTTAGTAAGATATGTATCTTTTCCAGCGCAAAGTTGTATTCCGATTCGTAAATATCCTGATAATAATTTTAATTGTGACATCACAAATTGTTTTATAAATTGTTCACTCCAAAGCTTTAAGCGCTAATCAAAATTTTTTCCGCGAGATAGTTTATAGGTGTTATAAAAAAACTATTTATTTATTAATCCTGTCTATTGGTAGTAAAATCGAAGCGCGCGAACGACAGAAAATTACGAGTCTAATAGCTCGGTCAATTTTTTTCCGCAAGTAAAGAAGTGGAAGATGGCATTACACATAAAAAACTTTATTAACCCTCAATTATTATAACGAGTGCAGCGCTAATCTCAGTGTAGATAATTTAATTTTAACATGGTGAAAAATATTAATTGCAACCTCTAGTAATTTTACTTATTTTTATTGGATATCTATATATATATATATATATACATGTCGTCTTCAGATATCTTTTTAAGTAATTAAAAATTTTTTAATCGAGATATTTTTTTAATTATTAAGTCTTTTGATTATTAAAGACTAATATATAATAATTTTTCAATGTAAGACTATAGATTAATGTTATAAACAAAAATAATTATAACGAACAGGTCTATAAAGTCTCGTAAAGAAAATAAGAATTTAAGTAAAATGTATTAAAGTTTTATTACATTATAATTTCGCGAGCGTGGACAATATATCATTATTAATAATAAATAATGAAGCAATTAGATTTTTTAATATAAAGAATATTTTTATTATTGAGAGGATAAAGAAAAAGAAGTATATTTTTTATCGGAATTGGAATGATAAGCAGATTAAATGAACGGTGCACGTAGCAGTTGAGGGTTAATAAGAATAGCCGCGGCATGCCTATATTAGTATATTTCTAGCCGCGGCGAGACCCAGCGCGTGCTGTTTCGACCCCCGAATAACGTCGCCGCCACCGACGGGCCAAGAGTCAAGTAAGTCTCATGTGTCTCGTCGTCATCTCTCACTGTCAATCAATTGGTCCAATCAAGGAATCATTTTTTTTTACATCGATTTTGATCTTTTTTCGAAAAATTTTTCCAAGATTTTTTCAATGATTTTTTTTCCGGACAATCCGTTGAAAGAGAAATCAAATTTGGTAGATATTTCTCGATTGATATAATATATATAATTATATCATTATATTGTAATAATCATCAATAATCATTTATATCTTTTATTAATTATTAAAGATCAATAAATCGCCGATATAACAATCGTTAATTAAAATTTGAAAAAAAGCTAAATTAAATAATATCCTTCTAAGATTGTACATTTGTTCATAGTTTATCTGTGCATAATTCAGATTTTGTTCCTTACTTGGACCATAGCATTGCTGCGATTCGATCGATTATCAATCGGCAGTCCTTCTGTGTCTCAATGACACCGGAAATAGCATTTGTCGCGTTGCTGTTGCTGTAATTACAGTTTCGCAAATTTCGACAGAGTCGATTTTTCTCTGCATCTAATTACGTTTGTTAAATAATCCGACCTGGAGTCCTCTTTCATTTTTCTTCTCGTATTTCGCACGAAATCATTTTCTGCACAACCGCAAATCTCAATAATTCAGCTGACTTTGCAACACACACGCTGTGGTCGAACCAAATATGAAAGATTCGATCCTCGCACGCTTATTGCTATCAATCGCACCGATATTATTTTATTCCGCTAGAATTCTTTTTTTATTGCATGATTAGTGCACTTGTATACGGGACGTCTCGTTGTCACCAAGATATATTTTTTTCTGCACAAAGAAACACTGTACTTCGTGTACAGATGCTACCTGGCATATAATTTGTTTTTAATTATATTAAATATGAACGATACCGTGCACGAAATATTCACCAAAAATTAATCTCTCACTTGGCATTTCATCGCAAAAGGATCAAATATCATTAAATATTATCACCGTTCATATTTTCACAATTAGACAGATGCAAGCAGGCAATGATAAGGCAATTGCAATAGTAATTACAATTTATCGACAATTTATTTCAAAATCAATAAAATTGCAGCACACACATTGCAAACGCTCTCAATTATATCATTCTATAATTTATTATAATTTCTTATATATCTTTATTTTAAAATAATTTATTTGAATAAAGACACTGTGATTGTTTAATAACTAAATCAAAATTATCTATGTTCAAAGAGACGAAGATTATTATCTGCAGTTAAACGATTTTTTTTTTATGAATCATTGCCAGATTTGGATTCCTGTCCAATTGAAAAAAAGAAGAAGAAAAACCAGATAGGCAATATTTAAGAAACCCATGATGAGAAAGAATCTTGGTAATAATATCAGTTTCAAAAAAATGTACAAACTTGTTTTCGCATTTAATTTTGCAGTTGATATGAGATAAATATAGTACTAAAATTATGTAATATGTAATATCATATGAGGTTGTATTATTATAAATATAAGAATTATAATACAATATTATAAGATGGAAACACAAATAATTAAGATTTAAAGATTTCGTTTTTGTGATAAACACTTTTAAAAAATTGATTCGATTGAGTTACCGCACATTTCTTTTGAGAACAGAAAAGAGTACAAAGTATGAAGAAAATAATGATAAAAGTAAATATCTCGATATACGTCTGATCGATCTTTCAGGGAGCATAAACCGCAGCCGAAGAGACACGGCATGGAGGAGGAAGATGGAGGTACGGGAGCAGAGGAGGTTGTCTCTTTCATTGATCTTCCACCGAACAATCTCACAAAGTTGCCTGAGAAGGGAATTTTAAAGAAACACGGTGGTTACGGTATTGTAATACCTGATAGTTGTAACACAACGAGTGGGCGTAATGACTCATGATATCTCGTGAAGAGTAACTAGAAGGAGTTCGAAGTTCAGTGAATCGAAAGATCAAGCAGATAATCGAACTTGTAGCTTAAGTTATGCGAATAATTACGTAGTCTCGTATCGTCGCAAAAAAAAAAAAAAAAAAAAAAAAAAAAAAAAAAAAAGAACTCTTTAATAAAACATTCTTCTTCGTCGTTCATTGAGCATTTTAAATAATTATCAATATTAAATATTTTGGAAGATATCAGTGACAATTTTAACAAATTGTTTGTGTTTAAAGAATTAATATATAAGTTATCGAATTATATTCATCTATTTTTTTTTTTACACGTGTAGATTAAGAAAATTAAATAAAAATATTTTGTTCTTGGCGTTTTTTCTAAGCAGAAAATATTGTTAATTATAAAAACTAATTGTAAATAAATATATTTCCTACTTTGATACTGTTATGCAGGGAATGTGCTAAATTTGACATTCGTAATTTACATTAGAATCCAAGCAATCAAGCGTTTAAAAAATCTACAATCTTGCGCACGCTACACGCTCGGTTATATCTCTCGATTCTTTGCGAAATCGAACTTCTTGGATCGATCCTTCACGAACGTTAACCCTTTATAAATCAGTAATTTTCATACGCTTCATTTTCATCACCCGATTCATCATAAGAGAAATTAATTCAGCATATATAATTTTAGATATTATACTATATTATTAAAAATTTACTTTAAGATTCAATATTATCCCAAGATATAAGGGGTTAATACAGGACTATTTTAAAAGAATCTTCGAAAGAACTTTATAATCACTTAACTCTCTCATGCGCTGATTAATTTTAGATGATAAATTTACATTTTATTTTGTGCAAGTCAGATATATCAGAATAATTTTTACATTCTATGAAAACTAATAAGATATTAATCTACAAATACGTATGAGAGAAATTTATAAATCTCCGAAGAAGAAATGGATTGCGCACGAAAAGTTAAAGCAAAAACTGCACCACCTGAGAATTTTCTTTTATGAAGCGGTAACTCTGAGTCACTTGTTCGTCAGGACTAGGTGGAGGCGCAATCGAGCATGTAGAAAGGACCTTGAATCAGCTGAATGGCTATCACGAGGACATACTCGAGGTGTTGAAAAACGCGGCGAGTCGTCGCGATCTCGCGGGCACCCCATCGGGCAGCAGCAATCTTTTGGATGAAGACGCGCTACGCAAATCGTTGGCCGAATGCGGTTATCCCGATGTTTACCGCAAGGACACCGATGGTCAGGACAACGGCATCGACAACGGCATCGACAACGGACAGGAGGATGACGACGACGACGTGGAGTTGCAACCCCCATGCGGCACTATTCGTATACGCACTCTCGAGGATCTCATTCGTCAACTCGAGCATCGAGCAACTACGAGGTGAGATGAATCTTACGTATAACAGTAATTTCTTGATGTCGCTTTAGATAGTTCGGATTTAGATCGTCAGATCCTTTGACTCATAATTCCTTAAGGGGACATACCCGTTTGAACCTTCAAAAAATGAGTATATTTTCTAGATTTTTTTGCAGCGCAACGATTTGACAAAAACTTTTTGTCACGACTTTTTTTATTAATACAATATTATTGAGTATTTAAATAAAAATTTTCAGCTTAGAAAAAATTTTTGTTTTTGGAGTTATGCAGATTTATGTTTTGCGTGCATGAAAACTCGGAAGCCTTTTTTTTAAATCCGATTCCCTATTTTTTTGTTAAAAATGAACAAAAAAATGAACTTAAAAAAAACGAAATTTTTTTTTTCTTCAACATGCTGCCCTTTTTTTATTTTTTAAGATCTTGAAAAAACGCTTGGATAGCAGATAGCTATTAACATGTTTAATAAAAAAAAGCTTGTATTTTTAATTTCGGATATGATCTACGAACGTTTTCATGCACATCATGCAGCCACCTAAAATTTGGAGAAGCTCTGCAAATATTCTCATAACTTAGAAAAAAAAAATTTCTTCTTAAGCTGAAAATTTTTATTCAAGTTGTTAATAACATCGTATTAATATTATAAAAAATTAAAAATTTGTATCAAATCGTTGCTCTGCAAAAAAATCTAGAAAATGTATTCATTTTTCGAGGTCTCAAACGGTATGCCTTTTTAAATGCGTGGTATTCGAATATCGATTTTAGAGCCTCAGATCATAAAATTTTGAAGAATTCGGAATTTTTAATTCTTTGATTTTATAATAATATACCGCATCCACTAGTTGCTCGATTTTTGTGAAATGTGATAATCATTTAAACTTTTCTTGAAATTAAAGACATATTAATGTTTAAATCTGTCATCAGACCTTACTTGACTGGCCAGATGAGTCCGAGTGGATCCGAGGAGATTCGAATATCCGAAGGCGAACCGGATCGACACTACAGAATCGATTCTTCTGTCTGTAGCGAGTCGTCTCAAGGGTAAGAATTTGCGAGAGAAAAACACGCGCGCTTATATCAGACAAGCTTTTAAACTTAAAGAGCCTGAACTTCGAGAAAAGTGCAGACCATAATTTCAAACTATTCGAAGATGTTCGTTACAATACGTAAAAAATATTCTTAGATGTTTTAGTAATCATTTGTAAAATAGATATATTTGTTTCAATTCAATTTTCAACAATACGTACTTACCGAACCAATCAACTAAATATATCTGAGCTTTTTCATACTTTGTTAATCACGACTATCGTCATTTCAGCAGACATTTCACACGCTGCTATAACTCTCACTGTGAATTGCTTATCTTCTCTTTCGCCAATTTATATTATCTTAACCCTCTCATACATTACAGATTGTCTCAAAAGATATTTTATAAATATATTTTCATAAATATTTTGTAAATATTTCTATTTATATACAAAATTAAATATCTCCATATTTTTATAAATATCTTTATATTTTTATAAATTCATATATTTTTGATCGATTTCTCTTATTTAGATAATTTATGTAATTTGAAATATAATTTTTATATTCGCGATAAAAAATATATATATTGTATGTATAAACCTTTATTTTTTTATTTTTAATCCCGTATATTTTTATCTATTTATAGAAATCAAGAGTTAAATTCTTCTTAGAAAATATGGTGTTACATATAATATACATATATATAATTCCAACTTTCATATATTGTCATAATATATCCATAATTTATATTTCAAAATAAATATGCAAAAAGTAAAAAATAGAGATAAATATGCAAATTAATGCATTTTTATTAGAATAATGGATATAATAATCGAATAATTATAATAGAATGAGAGGGTTAACTTATTATCTTATTCTGCTTTTCCTATCTTACGCATCAAAAGGCTGTCAAACTCGACGCATTTATTTATGTATATCAGACACTATATTTGATGTTTTGCGAGACCGTAGATTACAATAAAACACGCGCAAGAATAACGGAAAAAAGGAGATACACATTTAGTATATACATATAATATATAATAAATATTTATATAGAGAAAATTTACTCAAGGTAAAATGCGGAGTCTGTTTATACTAAATAATCGCAACGAGCTTGATTATAAAGAATTAATTGCGATAGAATTAAAATATTAGTAGCAGCGAAACTTGAATTCTTCAACGTCAAGCGAAATTGTCTTACCGATACCACAGATGGTGAATGTCGCTGTTGCTGCATCCTAGAGAACATAAACAAGATAATTGTTTATATTATATGAATTATATAAACATACAGAAATAATGAATTAATTATACAAGAAAGAGAGCAAACAAATAAATAGATAAGCGCCCCGAATATTTTTTATATAAATATCAAATATTAATATCTTTCTCTGTTTCTAAATTAATTTATCAAATGCCAAGAGAGGGACGGATATTTTTAACTTTTAAATAGCAAATAGAAGTCTTAGATAAACTGCGAGTGCAAGTGGCGTAGATCTATGTAGGAATTGATTAGATTTCCTACGTAGAAGCAGAAGATGTAGCCGCGGCCGCGACGAGGACGCTAGTAGATTCGTCTACGGTAGATATCGTCAACCAACGTCTCGAAGTCCTTACGGCAATCATCAACACACCCATCAACATTCCCATCAAATGCACCCCGAGGACGAGGGTATCTATGAAACTGCCGATCCTGACAGAGGCTCAAATACTAGGGGTGAAACACCCGATTGTGAAAGGTATCGCAAGATTCTTGCATCACGAAGGATCCTACGGCTTCGCTAGTAGCGATTATTCATTGATATTATTTCTCGGCTCATGTGTCTACATCACATCCACACTATCGCGAGTCCCACGATAAGTCGCGCATATCTCAGATAAGGATATGGTGCATGTATTGTTGTTTGCGAAAAGAAAAATGGAATCAAAAATATTGACAAGCTGACATCGAAATAATTGTAAAACAATATAAAAATTATGGCGCAATTTGAAGACAAAAAAAAACAGGATTTTAAATATTTAGACAAAATTATAATTGTAATCTCGTTATATATATAATTGTTATATATACATCGCGTATATTCAACAACGGTAAAAAATTGTATTATGAAAATTATTATATATACTAGCTGGAGAGAATTTGAAACTTACGTAAAGTATAAATGGACTCGGCATATACGATTTAATTTGCAATTCGCAATTGCATATCTTACCAAATTAATAACAAAATTTACATATTGATGTAAAAATGTTCATCAATATAAAATGATATAATTTAAAAAATATTGAGAAAAGCAAAATGTATATAACATGAAAGTCTGCACGCTTTTTCCTTCGCTTTTGCATTGTGCGAATGTTACTCTAAACGATCGAACAATAACAACACACATATTTGGCCAATGAGCTCGATCGAGTACGTCCCAAAATCTACCCCAGATATTTTTTCAAATAGCTTTGATCAAAACGTTGTTAAGTTATATGTTTATCAAATAAATTTCGTGTTCTTTCCAATTTCATTTAATTAAAGTTAATACATATAAACAGATTTGGGACACTTGATAAAGTCCACAATTATGATCGAATCTCGCACAAATATATACATACGCACACGCACACGCACACACATACATATGCTGCTTCTAGTATTTTGCATTGCATAACTAAATTGCCGAGAATGAATCTTTCAATTTCTAAAACGATTGTAAGAAACATTTCCAATCAATTTTATCAATCAAATAATTTACACCGTGACCGATGTGCACTTATCCTTATCTGAAGTTTTTCTTCGTTGGTATGTTCGAAGATAATGTGTAGAAGGAATGTTTTGAATTAAATAGAACTATTGTAGTGATGAATCCAAAGGCTTCGCACGCGCGCTTTGAATGTCTTAATTAACTTTTTACTTCTTGTGTATACGTGATGCTTTCTTCACAGAGTTAGAGTTCAATTCTTGAATTTAATTTAGAGCTCGTTAAAATAAAGTTATATGAAAGAACTTTATGAATGGTAATATAAGTTCAATTGTCTGCACGGGTAAATTATAAATATAATTTGTTATAATTTATTCATCACAACTATTATTTTTTTAAGAAACTACTAACTAATTGAAATTTTTAAGAATATTATCAAAAATTGACCGACGTATTAGATTAGCCATATAAGACACACATTTTCTATTTTTTCTCTATAAACTTTTTATACCTTTTATATACAATATCATTGATCCAGGCTAATGCAAACGATAGCTTAGAGAATAATCACGTATGCACCGAGGCTTCTTAGGTCGACTTGGTCTTCCGGTTGGCTCCGTTTACCGAATGTTGTTACGTCCCGCGTTCGAATGCAGCATTAGTGGCGGTGGACTAGATCCAATGGGCTCGTGTAATCTTATTATTTTCTAGTGATGCATTTATTCAAGCTCAACAACAAGTAGCCCGGTGGACTAGTGAGGACGGAGGAGGAGGAGGAGGAGGAGGAGGAGAGGTGCAGCACCGGCCGCCGCAGCAACCACCCCCGCCGCCTGCGATGCCGTTGCCGGTGCAGCAACAACAGCAGCAGCAGCAGCAGCAGCAGCAGCAACAGCAACAGCAACACCAACTGCCGGTGGAACAACTGCCAATAAAGCAGCGCGGCTATTATCCATCCCCCCCACAAACCGAAAACAGCCCCGACGCTGGCAACAACGCCGAGGTCGAATCTGCTCAATCCCAACAGCAAACGCTAAGCGACGTTCGTGGAATCGATGTTAATCATTTGCCTAATATTAACAAACGCCCACTAGACGATAACTTTAGTCTAGATTGTAACATAATGAATAATGGTTCCCCCAAAGAATTAATTACCAACAACTCTAGTGATAACGAAAATACTGCCCTACTGCCCCCCACGCATTTTCCTGAGTACAAGCATTGATAATTAATTAATCGATGACAGATAGTGTCCGAGGAAAAAAAAAAAAAGAGAAAAGGGAAGAAAGTCGTAATAAGAATAAGAATAATAATAATAATAAGAATAATAATAATAATAAAAATAATAAGAATAATAATAATAATAAAACAGTATAGTGGTGTGACAATGATGATGACGATGATGACGATGATTTAATCTCGAACTCGCATTTTATACTGAATAGTGTAAATAACGATAAACTGTAATTGCGACGATTATAACAACAACAACAACAACAACAACAACAACACACGTATTAAATTATATTAAATTCAAATAATCTATATGAAATGTTTATTAATAAACATTAGTAAAACGATTTACTCAAATCTCATTGGGTCTGTTATTTCACCTTTTTGCATGGGATACATTATTAGCGATCGTGATTAATGAATTAATTAATTCACGAATTTATTTAATCGAGTAAAGCAGCTCGAAGAACGCATCTCTTTTGCGTTATCGAATATTATATAAATATATATATGCTTTGTTCTACAGTCTATTCTAGTTCTACATATACATCATATACATGCAATGCAAAAACTTAAGAAATTTTTAGAAGCATTTTTTACACACCTGTTCGCGATCCCTCGATATACAAGATATACTCTCAAAGCGTCGATTTCTTCAGCCACATTTAAAACTTATCGAGTAAATATCGACGCGAAATTGGAGTTAACAGCGACTCTGTATAAGCTATCATAACCGATTTATATGGTGATACTGCAACGTGATTTCTCGATATTCAAGAATACAGGCATGTGACGGATCACTACGATACACTTTTTCAATTAATTAGTACTTTTAATCAACACTTTTTCGATGTTTATATAGGAAAGCGGTACGTACGTTTGGCGCAGTCTAGTGCGCGCGGCAGCCATTTTGAATGAGCCAAACACGTGATCACCATGTGTTCGGTTTTGCACTGCTTCGTCGCGCGCGGTGCGTTCGTAAAATAGATTGAACCTAACCCAGATTTAACCTAACATAACCATAAGCGGCTTGTCAACGATCGAAGGATGCATTGTACGGGTAGAAATGATCATGTCTTATCAAGATTCACAATTTTGCACAATGTACGATCGTCAAGACGATTATGATCTCGACGAAGACAATGAGGAATTTATGGAAGAAGACAGGGATGTCGAGGAACAAGATGATAGCGATGAAGGTATCTGTGATAATAAAAAATGATATATGAACCTAATATAAATTCTCTGTTATCTCTTATGTTTTTAAACTTTTATTTTTAGAATTACCTGGTTTTCCTATGACATAAATACTTTAAATAATATCGAAATACTTGCTTAAAACTAATAAAGCTAATGGAAATTTTTTTAGATACTGAGGAGGCGAGTGAAACTGATATGGGAGAGAGAAAATCCGAAGAATACACAGAAATTAAAGAACAGTAAGCTTACAAGATAAAACACATTCATATATTAACAATGAACTTAATGCTCGAAGTCTGTATTTGTATATTTAATTTTTCAGGATGTATCAAGATAAGTTAGCAAGCTTGAAAAAGCAGCTACAGCAATTAAAAGATGGGACACATCCTGAATATAATCGTAAATTAAAACGATTAGAAGCACAATATAAAGAACGGTAATTAATTTATCATTGTTATTAATATATAATAATTATTTGTGAAAACTAATAATTATATTAATTAAATTTTTATATATTTTTATCAGATTGAGATTGAATATAATTTACCGAGACTATTTGACAGAATGGGTTGAACGAGATTATATATTAGAGAAGAAAGCAGCGGTAAAAGAATTCGAAGAGAAAAAAATTGATCTGAAGGAAAATCTGCTTACTGATATGGAAGAAAAAAGGAAAATAATTGAGTCAGACCGTCATACAATGGAACTTACCGGTGATTCGATGGAGGTATTGAGAAGATTAGCCTTGCTGAAATAATATATATTTTTCAACATTATTATTTTATTAATCAGGTGAAACCAGTAATGACGAGAAAATTACGCAGACGTCCCAATGATCCAGTACCTGAGAAAGTAGAAAAGCGACGAAAACCACCTCCGGCATCAGTAAATTATCTATTGGAAGAGAAAGAGATCGAGCTCGATTTGAAAGCGATTAATCGCGCGAAAACGTCCACCACTGTTCGTAAACCAGGTGCACATCTACAAGCTGTTTCAAAATTCATGAATATTCTCTAAGTATAAAAGTCTTCGAAACACTAAGTAATAAAAATTTAGTTTTTTATTTCAAACAATTATTAGTTGACACTGAATCGTAGCTTGTAATTATATATGTATATATATATATATATATATATATATATATAACAATAACTTTATCAAGTTCTTGTACTTCAAAAATTATTGCTTGGAATAAATCATTGAAAGATTTATCTTACTTAGTCTTTTCTACTATAGTAGAAAGTGTTTCACAAATTTTGAACATCCTATGTATAAATATAAGAGAACAAATATATAATGTATGTAAACATTAAAAATAAGAAATAAATTTTTAAATAAATAATTATAACTGTTTGTTTTACAGTAGTTTTACCACATTACAACGCAGTAAATATATCATCTCAACATATACCGCAACCGCCTGAGACTCCATTAGTGGAAACTAGGATAGAGGATGGAAAATTGTCATACGAACGGAGATGGTACTTTTAATCTATTTCTACTACTATTTTATATTCAAAGCTTGTAATTTTTCTCAAATATAAAAAAAATACTTTGATCGAATTTTTTGTTAATAGGTTTCACCGTGGTCAACCTGTTTATGTCGAAGGCAAAGATCTTAACAGGTTTGCGGCGCATATTTCGGCAATTGGTACTGAAGCGGTAAGTGTTCAAGACATTAGATAAATCGCACGTCATATTGCAAAATGTATACTTTTTTTAGATCTGGGTGAAAAAGGTTTCAGACAGTAGCAAAGTACGCATTTACATATCGCAACTGAGTCGTGGGAAGATCTCTATCAAACGACGGGCCTCTTAATCAATTCCTCGATTAACTCGACATCCATTGTCAGATCTCTGATATATTGCGTTTTTCGTTTCTAATTTCTAAAGCAGCATTTTCCCGTGTCAAATTAACTATTGTCACAATGCTGGACTTTTGCCACCAATGAAACCATGCTTTTTGATGATATTGTAATGCCATGTAAATCCAGACGAAGAAAGATAGGATCAGTAACGCCATCATTGACAACAGGGAGTAAGTGGTCCATCGCGCGGGTGGGAAATTGTCGTAATTGTTCATAGCGTAAAAATCAGCAGCGACTACGCAGATGTAAGAGCACGCGATGGTCACAGGAATGACTACGAGACATCTGAGTAAATCGGCTTTCACATTGCGAGCGTACATCTGATGCTCATCCTGATTCCGACACAACCAAACCACGATAGAGCGGAGAACCTTGTAACGAGGTGTTCGTTCTACTTGGAACTCGTAGCCGCACAATTCGCAACTATTCCTATTGCTCTCTTCTAGCCATCGCTCCAAACATTTCAAATGGATTGCACCCATTGTTCCCTAATTCCAGTTATCAAATTTATAATTATTGAAACCTTTTTTTCAAATATATATGTTTTCTGATCAGACAAAATTAAATAAGTCATTCCGTAGATTAATATATATGTGATTTATTAAAAATATAATAAAAGAAATATATATAGGATTATATGATTTTTAATATCCTAGGTCTGGATTTTTAGATTTCAAAATTCTTGGATATTTGAATTGTCAGTTATAGAATTTCATTTTCTCGAACCTTGCATTTACATGGATATATAATAGGTAATTCTTGATTAGGATCGTAACAAATGCGACAGTTTGTATCTTCCATCGAATCGCATGATGATAATACACTCCTTTTATTTGAGGTTACGGAATTTTCCAGCTCTGATTGATTTGTATATAATGATTCCGTCTCTCGTTCTAATTCGATTTCTATTTCTATTTTTGAAATTATGCTATCTAAAATGCTAGTTACTGAATTACTTTTTGCTGTCATAGCGAGAATGTGAAATTTCTACGAATATATTAATAAACAAATAACTGCTAAAACATAAGACAAATGCATTCTAACTCACAGATGTTTCTTCTTAAAAAAGGTATTTAAAGCGAAGAGCGTTATTTATTATTGTGTATAAAAATTTGTATTATGTTTTAGTGGATACAATTGAGTTAATCGCGTGAATATCTTAAAGAGCCATATAACTCTATGTGCACTTTGTAATAATTAATGAGTAAACGAATGTTTGTCACTCTGCCATCATGTCCACGCTGAGACAATCTTCTCCCATATTACTGGGGGATGTCTCAAGTTCTCCAATTTCGTTCGATTCGCTGGAAATTTTTCATTTTAATAATTCCGTTTTTAATTAAAGATGCAAAAGGCATAGAAAAAGATGAGATATTTATTAGTAATAAAAGGCTACCTGTCCAAGGAAGGATCATTACTGAACATTTCCGTTGGAACTGTGGGTGGTGCTTTTTCTGGTACGAGTTCTAGATATGTTTGACGAGATTCCAAATGTCTCTCCACTTCTTCTGGTGTCATGTGTCCATCAGACATTAAGGACATTGGAACTACATTATTTGAGGATTGTACCTGAGGTGAAGGTATATTTCAATTTCAATTCACTTTCACACTTATATTTGATCTTTAAATATATTATGCAGAATACAAGCACACTCACTATAGGTGTGTTGTTTGTTTTAGCAACTTTTGGTGTACTCTTTTTTTTCTTGCTGGTACTGAGCGGTTTTGTGACTATTGACGAATGATGAGAAGTATGATTGTTGACATTCATCTCAACCTTTTTCCTAAAAATTGCACATACAATTGTAATTAGATAAAAATTATTTCTGTAATATTTTCTCTATTATATCATATTTATGACACAAGTTTTTATTATATTGTTATATGATATAACATATAATTAAAATTAAACATGTTATTAGTTGAATAAATTTCGACAATTTCTTGTTAATTTGAAATAAAATTTTCTTTCTTTCAAAATCAAATTTATATATATAACAATGCTTACCTTTTAGAATTGTCAAGACGAACAACTTCTTCATCTGATGACTCTGTTTCATCACTTTCACTGAATGATGCATCTACTTTTTCGTATTGCAGCAAGCGATCCAATAGGAAACTCTTGTCTCTATTCACCTTGAGCAATTTTCTTTGTGTAGAACGCAGAGCTTCTTGGAAACACTCATTTTCCTGCAACGCAATATATATTTTGTCAAAATAAATAGTATAGAGAAGAAAGAAAACACTAGACACAAAAATATTTCTTGCATACATAAATCAGGAATTTCAGCTTCCTTTTGAGATTGCGGTACTGATCCTTATAGTTAGGCACTTCTTCCTCAGGACTATCTTCATCGTCTTCCTCTTCTGCGTCTGCATTGTTGTTGGCAATGGATCTGCAATACCATCCTTCCAACATTGATCATCTGCAACTGTAAGAAAAAATCCTTCTTCAAGATAACAATATTTTCCAGAAGTTCTCTTTCTACTTTCTCTTTCATCAAGACTATTTTACTTAACATTGCAATACAAAAGTTGTATTGCGAATCATTGATAAAGGTAAAGTAAAAAATAAAGTTATTCGGGAATAAAGAAATATCCCATCAGAGGAACAGAATATATTTAATAAGATGAACAAAAAGATCTTCAAAGACGTACTTTGAGTTTCTTCTGGGAGGTTAAGTCGCGCAAGAAACGCGTAAACTTATGCGTCAGCTGTTTAATCGGGCGAAGAAACAAATGTCAGGCTTTAATTAGATCGGATATTGACGGCGCATTTTCCTTAGCACTCACTTGAAACCCCAAAATGATTTGTCGCACGTCGCAAGCGCTCGCGGCGGCCGATTATTGCGAAGATAAATAAGCTGTTTATGACTGGCTTCCATTCTGAACTCTTTATCGATTCCGTAGTAACTTCGGCGCCTTGCCGTTTGAACGGAACGGCGCGTTTTATCATGTCAGTGTTGCGAACGTTGAAAAATAAAAATATTGTTCTATGGTGAAATATCACTAGCCGTTTGAAAATTTGAATAACACGATATGTATTCTGAGAAATATTTATTATTATTAATATACATATGCAGAGAAATTAGAATATTTTGTTATTAGCAATTAAATTTTAGGCATGAAGAATTAAAAATGATTATTTTTTAATAATTATCATTTTCTTACGAAGGAGATTAAAGGCAATCAAGGGCCAGCGCGGTAATTTGTGCGCATATGTTTCATTACGATCAAATTACATTGATATTTTGACTACGTGATAGATAAAATATCAATGTAATTTGATTATAATAAAACATATGCGCACAAATTACTGCTCTAGCTCTTGATTGCCTTTTATCTCTTACGTGTGATATATTCATAAGATTCTTTATTATTTAATCTTATCATTTTCTTAATTTATTTTTATTTCACGATAGAGTGATTTTCTTAGGCTTATCTTTATGTATGTGTGCGTCTATCACACACACTATATATTTTAAAATTTGTTAAAGATTGTATTTGATTAAAAAGAATCGAGAATATAATTTAAAAATGATAATTATAATTGTATAATAAAAAAAAAGATAATAATTATATAATATTATTAATTAAATTATCATGTGAAAGCCTTAGTTGTGATATTCCTGTTAAAATAAGCGGAATTAAAAAAAATTAAACCTTTTAATAAAGATATAAAAAGATTTTAATATTTTTATCTCATCTCTCTCTCTCTCTCTCTCTTATTCTCTTTCTCTTTCTTCCTCTTTCTTTACTTCTATATTAAGAAATTCCAGCTGTACATTTAATTGTGTTGCTATACGGCTTTACATAAATTAAATTAGAAATTCATTGAAAAACTTGTCACGTAAAATAATCTTGAATATAATCTTGAAATATTAGAAATAATCAAAATTATAGAAAGATTTCCAAAGTTCCAAAGATGATAAAATTTCGGAGTGATTCTTTTAAATTCACTTTAGCGCAATCTCTATTATTTTTTTCATTACAATAATTCATTCTTCTTACCTTGTACATTATCTTGTAATTTTTCTTTATCGCGTATCGGTATTGCAAAATTGTTATATCTTTAATCCCTTCGGACCGACAGGAAATAATATCGATCCTGTAAAATTAGCACATGCGCCCTGAAGGATATCCTTCAGCGTCCGCGTGTGCGAGGGGTGAAAACACACAGAGTTCTTATCCGAGAAATATCAATGAACATGAACAGCCGATTCCGATATCCTTGTTAATACGTAATAGTGCATTTTCATTCTGAGAAAGATGAGTCCTGGCTTGGGGCACGATCCTTTGCCATCGTACAACATTACTGCTCTCGGTGAGTTTGACAAAATATTGACCCTTATATTTTTTGGAGCAAGATTTATTATCTCTCATATACGCACGAGATATCAGAATCTTTCATTCGTAAAATTACGAGAAAGAAAGCGAACACAGTTTTTCTCCTTTTTTTTTTCTTGTTAAAGACACGAGAGCGTAATAATGAGAAATGTATGAATGAAAAGTTATCGCCCGTAAGGATATTGTCGCGTTTATGTGAATAGAAAGTTTTCGAAAAGCAATAAATCAACGTATCGGTTCTTTTTCATTCTTTTTAAGGAAACACTGCTCTTTGCTTGTGGCAACAGCCGCAACACATTTTATTCCAGTTGGCAAATTTCTGCTTCGCACTGTCGTATTCGGCGCCTTCTTCTAAAAAAGGGATTTTGTTCATGCATTCAGTGCTAATCCTAGGTAAGTGATTAATAATATAAAATCTGTGTAAAGTATTTTCGAAGAAACTTGTCCCCAAAAAATACATCATATTAAAAGATCGCGAAATTAATTTGCAAATTTTATTGTTATTTTTATTTACTACTAATTGTATGCAATTCTATCATTCTAATCTTAACTTGCAATTGTTAAATTCTTTTTTAGTTCTACAATATTTTTTTCAGGTTTCATGTTGCTATCAGGATGGGCTTGGCATGTGATATGCGCTCCAGATATCTTCTCCTGGAACTTTAGCTTTCTATTGCTCAATATCGGTCAATTAGTTTACATCGTTTATCAAATGAGACCTATCAGATTTGATCCTGAATTGGAAGAAATTTATCACACGCTCTTTTACCCTTTCAAAGTAAATTTTTTACGATAATGTCGCAAATTCGTAAATATCATTTTTAAGAGCATCTTGGAACTAAATCGCTTTTTTTTTTAACGCAGGTTTCACGATTGCAATTTAAGCGATTAGTATCGCCAGAATTTGCGACGATAATGTCTCTTCATGCCGGCGAGGCATACGCGATGCAAAATCTAACGAGAACAGATAGATTAGGTTTGCTTCTCACGGGCAAAGTCAATGTTTTGAGCGATACTAATTTTCTGCATCCCATATTGCCCTGCGAATTCCTGGATTCACCGGAATTCGAAAGTTCTCGAGCTTCCGTTGATGATAAATTTAAGGTATGGCTTTATTTATTTTTTATTTAATTACAAATTTAAACACCCGAAATATAAAATTAATAATCCTTTAGGTATCTATCATAGCGGCGAGTTCTTGCAGATACCTGTATTGGCAAAGATCAGCTTTGGAGTATCTGCTCGTGAAGGAAACTTATCTTGCAACTGTCTTAACCACGCTGGTGGCAAGAGATATCGCAACGAAGCTGTATGCAATGAATAACAAGGTATTCTCTCTTTGATAAAAGAATAAAATTGTAAATTTTTCTATTTTCAAAAATTAAATTGTATAATAATAATTTTTATAAATGTACACATAATATAAAATCATATAATTCTTTTAATTAATATAATATAAATGTAATAAAATATTTAATATTATATTATCTCTTATTAAATTCTTTATCGGAGTTTTGATCGATATCTTATCGATATCTTAGATAGTTACAGACAAGGGATCGCACTTGGACATTCGCCTTCCTACGATTAGCGCTGGTTTAGGCATCACCAGCGAATATAGAAGTCCTCGAGCTTACAGACAAGCACAGATCCGTAAGAGAGAAACTAAACCGACATCTAATAACGGTATTTATTATCTAATACAGTAAATGAAATTAAATAATGCACGCAAATTATTCTTTTAAAAATTTGTATACCAATTAAAACAAAAATTATCTGTTAAAATATATTATTATATATTTTTATTGTATTAATATTAATTGATCGTTATATTGATCGATTGAATTTTAGTTAGCAGCATCAAGTCCAAAGAACGTACGGTGAATAATCTATCGAAGAAAGGCGCACCGAACATGGAACCCCTTCCGGAGTTGCCGTCCTGCGATGATCTTGCCTCCAGCGGTGTGGAGAGCTGGTTGGATTCCTCCAGCAAGTATCACAGCTGCGAAATTGTCGACGACGAATAGCATCACGCCTCCTACTCGAATTACGAGAGTTTGATCGGCGATGGCGAGGACGCCGAAAACGATATACAGTTCTTCGATTACAAGAACACAGAGTGTTGGAGATCATACGACGACTAACGATAAAAAAGATGGCGGCAATTAAGAGCGTACGCTTTTACTTCCGTTCAACGCTTTTACACTATTGGACTTTAATAAAACCGTCAAGACGGTTTAATTTTGAACTATTTAATACCAAGTCTTATAATTAGACATTTCATGAATTTTTGCTAGTAAATTCATCAATAGCAACAGGATTCATCAAAGAATATATACCCATAGCCGCAATATTGTAGATATATTCTGTAGATTTGTTGCCCAGCAACGAAATTTGCAACGAAAACACTTTTCGAAAAGTATGCATGTAATGTAAATTTAATGCTTTGTACATATTTGTAAATATCAAACTTGACGACGAAATTGGAGGATGGAAACTCTAATCCGAGGGAAGAAGAAATTATGTGCTTATAAAAATATTTTAATCAATTTTTGAAAAAAGCCAAAACGTTAAGTAAATTTAATATTTATAAGCAAATGCAGATAAATGCGCCTATAAAATTTTTGTAAATATCAAGATCGATCGAAGGATCGATCCTTAGCTCGAGCTAAGCAAGAGAAAATTTAGAATTTCTTACTGAAAAAATTTTTACAAAAAATATAAATAAAATACTTACATATAACATATTTAATCAAATTTTAAAGCGCAACATATTTATAATTAAATAAATAAAAATAGAACAATATAGTATTCAACAAAAAGCGTCTCGTTAATCTCTCAACATTCTATCGATGATTTTTATTTTATACTTTTATCTTTCACGATCTCCTAGATATCCCCCCCCCCCAAAAAAAAAAAATAGAATCCAATGTAAAAATTAAAAATATATTTTTATATATATTTATAAAAATTGTATATATGTGTTATTATTAATTGTATATTATTTTTGCATTGTTCTAATTGTAATTATAATTACATTGTCAAATTCTCCAGGAAATATTTTTTTTTTATCTTTTCAATAAATTTATATTTTGTTATAAATGTGTTGACTATAAAAAGAGTCAAGTTTGAGCAGAGAAGGAATAGAAAAGTAGAAGAAATCTATAAGCGAGAAAAAGGAAAAGAAAGAGAAAGAGAGATAGAAAGAAAGAAAGCCTCTACTAATAATAGAAGAAAACCGTTTGAAGGACTCTCCAATGAGACTCACAGCAGTCGCTTTGGCTTCCCCGTAAAAAGGGTTAACAAGCGGTGGTGCCATCTACGCGGAGGGCGTGGCGCTAGTTCCAAGGGTGGTTTAGTGTCGCGAGAGCCCCCAGAGGCGCATCATCGCACGGAACGCATCCCCCGAAGTGTACAGTTTCGCGCCCTCGTTTAAGGGTGGCTAAGAGCGAGAGGGACGCGAGCTTGAGCGATCGAGCGAGCGCGAGGGGGTTGAAGGTGGGCAGGTGGGCAAAGTGAAGAAGGGGCGGCGAGGAAGGGGTGAGGGAAGCTCCGCTTGGGGGTGACCAACGAGAGAGCAAGGCTGGCGTACTCCGCGCATACATCGCCAAGATTCCGCGGAGATTCCGCGCGGAGATGAACGTACGAGTGGTCGCCGTCCTGTATGCCTCGTCCTCCCTTCGATGACGTCGTGTCCTTGCTGGACAAGGAGGATCCCGTACGAAGAACAGGAGAAGGTCACCGCCACCGCCACCATCGGCAGGACGAAGGACACATCGCCACCGAGGACCGCTTTCCATCGCTCCTGGCGGCAGTGACCATGGCGCCAATCCTGCTGTGTAAACAGTACTCCAGCGAAGGATACGATCCGTTCAGATTGATCATGCTGCCGCTGTGCCCTTGCTGACAAGCGGACGGATCACTTCTGACGGAACATCCGGTGGGTTGAGAATAAGGGATGCTGGTGAGAGAGGGAGAGAGAGAGAGAGAGAGAGAGAGAGAGGAAAGGGGAGGGAGGGAGAAGAGAAAAAGAGAGAGTGTCAAGCAGCTTCCAATGAAGCTGAAAAGAGAGTGTTGACGATGATCTTATTTTTGGTGGCGTATGATCGCGTTGGAGATTGATGAAGAATCGCGAACGAGAAAATTGATAAGCGTGATGTGTGAATGTTATTGATCAATAATATGATGAGAACACGCATCTCTCTCGCAGAGACGCACGGTTGTTGACTCGCGTGAGACTGTAACTTAAATCGACGCTTGTACCCTTTATTCGCGTAAGTTGTTCTAATCTCGATGTAGTAACAAGATTTTCTTTCCAGAAAGCTCCAGAGTTGTAGAGAGAGTGAAAAATGAATAATATCTGATTGCTATTGATCCAAAGTGATGCATTTGAGGTGTGTGTGTGTGTGTGTGTGTGTGTGTGTGTGTGTGTGTGTGTGTGTGTGTGTGTATGTGTGTATGTGGTTGTTGGCTCTTAAATATTATGACAGAAAAAAATATTTTTTGATTTGACCATTTTAATTAGCCATATAAACAAATTTAGAAAAATTGATTTCAATTGGTCTATAACTGATGCAAGAAAACACGATGTTTTAATTTACGAAATGTTTAAAGGGATGATTCGCATTTAAAGATTTTTACGAGAATTACGAAGAATGATAGTTGTTTGAGTTGACAGCATGTCGCAATCAGTAGAACTTAATTGAATTACGACTAAAACACTTGATAAACAATTATTATTAACGAGATGAAATGTCTATTCGTCTTGCTGTCTTGTTATATAGTGAGTTGCTTTGTAATAACGACGAGAATAATGTGACGATTATATAAAAGAGTGATGGGGTTTTATGATAAAATAATGATACTTTCTCCCATTTGGCAAAATTATATTCTGAAATTATTTTAAATTAATAGAAGTTTGAACTGTTTTAAATTTAAATTCAAATTAATTGTAAAATATGCATTCCCTCAAAGCTTTCAATAAATTTTTAATAATAATTTTAATCTTTTTAAAAACTTTAGTTTAAATTAATGATTCGAATGTTTAAGAAATTTAAATTTAAATTTAAATCAATGTAAAAAGAAATGGATTTCTTATGCTTATCCATTTTTTATTACGTGAAAGACTATAAAATTTAAAAATTTATTGAAAAAAGATACTTTCTCGCGGTTTATCAATAATAAATTCTAATTCAAATTAATGACAAAGTAGCTAGCGCTTATAATCCCTTCGCGCGAGTTAATCGGGAAAACTCTATTAACTGGCGTTAACTCATCTGAACTTTGTATTGTAATACCAAGAGAGACAAGATTGTGACACTTTATCTTTTATTTTTTTAACAATTCAATCGAAGGATCTTCGTTGATTCCCGCAAATCGTGTAACGTTTCAGGCATCTGCGACAAGGCCGCGAAGAAAGCGAAGAAACGTTTCGTTAAGACGAATTACGGCAGACTCACGATAACTATTGTGACTCTATTTGTGGTGAGAACTGCGTGAGATCCTTTCCTCGCGTGGCAAGCTTATCGAGGTCGAAAAGTTAATCGGTTGCGATGGTGTCGCGCGCAATGATGTTCGTACGCGTCGCGAATTTCGACGAGGACAGAGGAAGCTCAGCGTCTTCGTGCTCGCTGTTGTCGTCGCATACCTACGGTAGACTGAGATGTATCATCCTGCACTTCAAAAGACATATCGCTTATCCACCATAAGGTAAGAACATAGAGGATATTAGTACATAAATTAAATAAATCACACAGCATGGGTAACAATTGAGTCATTTGATTGAAGTCAAGAGATCGTACTGCATGCAAAAATAAAAAGTCGCGTTACAAGAGATATTAAATACTTCTCAGTCATTAAGATCTCTATCTCTTACGTAATAATCTCTCTAATCGTGGTCGTGTTCGCGTTGTCTCGACGCAAAAAAAAAAAAGAAAGAAAAAGAATTAATTGTGACATGCGACGTTAGAGCATTTACCTGTTGCTTTACGTTCGTGCAAAGAGACGACGAGACTTGCAAGTAACGGATCGCTAACTTCGTAATTCGTGTAACAATTCTGTGAACATTATCTTCTAGTCTAGGTATTTAAGAAAAACCAAGACGAGTAATATTTTATTAAAAGAGAATGCTTTTAATTCTGAATTGTATAAACTTAATTGTGAATGTATGAAATGTATGAATTTGATTCTCATATTATAATATCAGTATACATAAATTTATAATCTAATCGAATAAAATAGTCATAATTTATAATTCAATTTGCTCTCCACGCAATTAGATTTGATTATAAATTATTATTAGTATAATGACGTGTTTTGAAGAAAATTTAACATTTTATGTTTATGAAACTGCTCATTTTGTGTGTATAAGTACGTGTGTGCGATAGGCTTTTAAATCTCACGATACGACGCAACATTTTTTATATGTTGAATGCAACTGCATGTAAGCCATGCGTCAATATTTGTCATTTCTTCGGACAAACAAGAAAAGATCAAAGATACGCCTCGTTGCGAGCTGGAATTTGAATTCGAATCACGTTTCGATCAAACTAGAGGCCATACAGTTGATTCGCCGACACGTGTGTCGCAGTGTGTAGCGGCCTTTGAGGAGGGTTACACGAAGCAGACCGCGTGGTTCCTCCGTTGCCGTCGAAAGGGTCGATAGCCCTCTCTCTCTTCGGACAGCGCTCGCGCCAACCCCACGCGCCACATTATGGAGAGTTGCTTTCATCAGCTGTTAGCTGTTTACTAAGGGAAGAGGCTGCCACATCGGAGCGTTGTACACCATAGTCATCGACATTCGTGATTTGGAAAATTAATTCTCTTCTCTCCGATAACTCTCTTCTCTTCGATGCCGTATCATTGATACGCGTTATTCGAAATGGCTTTGATATCGGATCTTGTAAAATTCGAAGATTTCTTTGCATCATCCTGTATTCATTTCTTTTCCCTCGTATCTTGGGATTAAGATTGCCACTTTATATGATAAGTAGTATCGTGCTTCGCAAGTCGGGTAGAATTTTACGCTTAGCTATGGCAATTGGATTTTACTACCTGTCTTAGTAGCAAGCCCTTCATTGCTCACTTAAGTAGAAAAGGACTTGTGTATGAGATAAAAGGCGATTTACTCAACATCAAGCATTGTTAATGCAATTAATCTATAATAAGAATAAAATGTTGATAATCTCGCACTTGAGAAAAATAGTTTATAGTTGACAATTATAATAACGATCTATAGAAGACGAGAAAAGAATAATAATTTCATACATGATTCCGATTTACTTATGAAGTAATCGCGAATTTTAGACGCTCGAGAGAATCGCATGAAACAATTTATGTGCGATGGATTCGCGCACGATAAACTTGACGGGGCAACAAGTGTTTCCGGCGCAAGTCCAAACGAAAGTCCAATATATTCCAGTGAGGATCTTCATGACTTGGCAAACGGCATTCTTGCGAGAATTAAGATTTACTTATACTTTTTGCTATTTTTTAAATTTTGTATCACTACTTTTCATTATTGAATTTAAAATCTATTATATGGACCAATCGTTAATTTCCAATAAACTTTGTTATACGAATAATAATTTAATACTTTACATATTTTTTAATATTTTAATTAAAAAAATAAAATGATAAAAAATAATAATAAGTGACCGTTTCTATTAAATAATTAATTTCTAATTATTCTTCTAATTTTGATTCTATCTAATATCTCTTCTATTGAATCTAATTAAATCTAATTTTATTCTTCTAATCTTAAATATAATTCTTAGCGTGATTTTTTGAAACTTAAAATCAATGATTATTTATAGCTACAAATAAAATAAATACGACAATATTCAATATAAAGAGAGAGAAAAATCGCGAATTCAATAGCTCATGGGGAATCCCGGTATAGTCGGGATTTGGCGAACCATTCTCATGGAGAGCGTAAGAAATAAGTAATTCCATCAGCATAAATTGAATTGATCGATCAACCGCCACAGTTTCTGTCTTCTCTGACTCGTCGGTTACCATTTTAGTGTGATTCGAGAGATAGGAGAGTAAAGGGTTGACTTTGGACCCCCGATATGCGGCTTTAATCTAATTCGAAAGCTATCCGACAAGCCACCGCAGTCCATCGTAAAACGAATCGGGAGTGACAGGATGTGTTCGCTCCGGCAATCCCAGGGTGATTTCAGAATGGTCACGTAACGTTATCCTTGTTGAATTTCAGTCATTTGGCTCATTTGCATTTTTATTGCCTATTTTAATCTTTTTGATTGACTTTATATCAGATAATAGAATAATAAAATTAGTTTTTTAGCGAACTTTTGCACATTAGGATTTTCTTTTATAATCTATACATATACGTATATTATAGAGAGACATATATCTTTTTTCTGCGTGTTTATATTGACAGTATGCGCAATTTAAATATCTATGATTAAATTTGTTCCGGATTTAAATATTTTTAATTTTTTTTTTTAAATATCCTGCAATTAGTAGAAGCGAAATCAACGTTTCCTATATTGTAAGCCGACATCTTCGAGGTCGAAACAAAGTGGCAAACGGAAGTAAAATCTCAAGGAAGCTTGTCGTCACGCAAGCCATATCTTGCCCGTCGACAAGATTATTTTCATATTTTCAGGAGACCCAATTTACATACGGACTCACGGTATAAGTAATAAAAGAGATCGTATCGGTTTCTTCGTTTTCTCCTAATATGTTATCGATGCTAATTTGTTGGCTCCAATCGAGGGAAGTTAATTAGCGTAATTCGAACAGAAAGGCAATAAAAAAAAAGCAAAGCGTTTAGATCAATATATAATGCATGCATCATCTAATCTTCTGAAATACTATTTTGTTTTTCTATTTAATTGTAGATCTTTCGCTAATTTTGATTCTTTTTTTTTTTTTTTTTAATAAATTATGAATTTTTAACACAAAAATTGAATCTAAAGCAAAAAGAAATATAGCATGCAGTAAAATTCAAAATAATCGAGATAAATAAGACACTTATGTTTGAATCGCGTGACTCTAAGATTACTATGCATTTCTCTTTATCACTGATCCTTCGTGAAACTTTTTTCCGAAATTTCTTTACAAAAAAAGATCAATCTTTTCAAATCCAAGACATTGCTCGAATAAAAATTCGACACGTCACAAATGTGCAAGCTGCGCACGTTGCAGGGTGGCATTTAGAGCCTAGCGTAAATCACCGCACCCTGTTATAATGTCACGTGATTTACCCTGACCCAGCCGAGCCCACATAGAATCCGCGAATAAGTCTTCTGGGACGATAGCGAGCACGGCCAGTCACGAAAGCCTCTCCTCCGCCTTCGTCCTTAATTAGCATACGAGCTAAGTCGATACAGCGGCACGATGACCTTGAAACTTTTCCTCTGTTTGTAAGAGGCATCTTCGGCAAATTTGCTCGTTTCGCGTGAATTGCCGCTGTAACGTAACCGAGTGAATCAATCGATCAACACGAGCTGGAGATAACAATGTAGATAACATGGCATAACATAGTAGAGAAATTTCACGATCTCTTACGAAAAATAAATAAATAAAAACAAAATTAAATTTTGCAGACTTATAATAATTGTAAGATTTATATATAGAAAATCAGTTTATATACTTGTAATATCTTTTATAGAATTTGATGTGTGAAAGTTCAGTTATATAAACAAATTAATGCTACATATATATTATACATGTATATGAAGTATTCTAAAATAAATATACATTTTTGCCCACACTCAATTATTTATAATATCAATTAAAATTTTAAATAGAAAAAGATTATATAATGATTATAATATTTTTTATGAAATATATAATAGGACAATTGGAATTTACGCGGCATTTACAACCAGATGCAACAACTGATGAAATCTGTAGTTGAAATCTCGCCTGTAAAGCCGATTATCTTAGGCTACTTCGTGTTTCCGTTTGCGAGGAACGGCTCACGTCACAGCGAGATTTAAGCAAAAGGACATCAAGATATGATCAAACTTGTATCGCGGCGCGGTCTAAGCCACGAATTAGGATTTGCATAACGAAACGAATTAGCCGCCCTTGCAGCAGACAGACGTCAACTCCTTAGAGATCGCACGAACGCGAAATTAAGTTAATATGTTTAGGGAAAACTAGACTGTATCGTGGAGATAAATCAAGCTTTAATAGTATAATGATTTGCCCTAGATGTAATTATCTCCAGGATTCGCAATGTAATACGACCTATATAATCGCTATTTTTAATACGAATTCTACATTGACTATTCGGAGAATCTCGGTCGTCAATTTATAACTCTTTTGAGACGATGAAAAATATCTCACAAAAGAGATACTTATATTTGCATGCACTCTTTTACGATATGGCACAAATATTGCGAAAATAGAGATGAAATTCATAAAACGGAATATTTAATTAAAAATAGTGTTCTCTCTCTTTTAGACATAGATTCTGAATATATAATCATTTCTCTCTTTTGCAATTAAATATAAAAAAATATTAAAACAAGTGATAAAGAAAAAATATACAGTCGATATCCTCTGACTATAGTTATTCACGAATATTCACGTCTCCTACGATCCCTGTGATCAGTTTACACCTATTGTACGGTAGTTGAATCAGGCCGGAAAGAGTGTCCTAACGAATTTCCGTTCAATGGAACGTAGTTCTGTTAGAAAAGCGGTGGCATCGGCCCACCTCGGACGGAAATATCGAAAATCGAATAATAATATTGAATCATTCCGAGAGCGAATTCACGCTTATTGGCGCTTGCTGTGTCAGCGGAAAGGACTTTAAACGGTATTTCTGGCCGTTTCTAGCTGATTGCGTAGCTCGCATTGATAACAGCGTGCCTCGCAATAAGAGATAATTGAAAATTCTTTTGCGCGATTTTTTTTTTCTTCTTTTTTTTATGACGATATTTATAGTTGAATCGCAAACGATTCGGAATAAACGATGTGGATTGCTTTTCTTTATGGAAAAAATAAGGAAATGTATGTAAAATTATTTTAAATTTTCTCTGTAATTTTATAAGATATACCTTTATATAAAGATATCTTATATTAAGATGTCTTTCTTTCATGTATATATATATATTTTTTTTTTCGGCTCTTTTTCTTCGTACAAAGATAGACACATCAATATTTTTGTTAGATACTTAATATTTTTAATTCTGAACAAGAATTGTATGCATTTAGGTATTGGTTTCAATCTGAAAATCTATTTGAACGCAATTTGCTAGTTTTAGCTTGTACAGTAAGATATCACATGATTTGTTGGATCGCAACGGTAGCAAGAAATGAACTTTATACGAAAAGGGTTTTTACATAAAACCTAATATCATATTTTATAAATTATGAAAAAATAAAAATTATGAAGATATATCTGTATCTGGAAAGATGGAGATATCTAAAGCCAAGTATGTGCCAAGAGGTTTTGTTCGATTTTGCGGTTTGGAAGTCGTTCGCGCAATTTTGGGGCACAGCTCAGCTTGAAAGCAGATAAAATCGACTTTTCTGGGCGATGACGTAATCGATCCTTAACTGCATGCTATTTTGAGATTTTCGCCGTTCAGTTAGAAAATATCCCGCGAAATGTTTGGGCCGGCGGCGAAACGAAATGCTAGAGTCACGCAGCCCTTCCGCGCGACCTCGAAGATAATAAAGCTCAGATATTGCATCCCGAATCACGAAGAGCCGAATCGATATTCCACGTTAATCGTACAGTTGCTTGTGGCTTTCATTGTAAATCTGACAGTCGGTGCTTAACTGTAATTTCGATAAATTAAGGGCAAGAATATACACAGCGCTTGTCAGATATGAAAGGTCAGCTCAAGCGTATCGGAAACGACTAACGGATATCGGAAAATTGTTCGTATGAAGAAAATTTCTCTGACTCAAAATACGATAGCTTAATTGGTCACTAATGTTCGTTCGACGATCAAGATTTTAGTTAGAGTCGACGAAAGATTTCGAAGAGATACACACTTGGTGATATTAAAACTATCTTCTGTAGTATTTAATTTTCTTATTATCGAGAATCGTTTAATTTTTTAACAATGGTCTTATAACTATATTCTTTATAAGAGATTCTTGCAAAATAACATTGGATATATGTTTACAATCATGAAAACAATTTATAGCTCGTATGTATAATGGGAATCGACAGATACAAATTTTAGATTTTCAAAGATCGATATTTAAAGGGGACCGATGCCCTTGGTATTGCAGAGGTGATGGCACGTGTCACGCGCCCTCGACAAAAAATGGCGAACACGACTGACTCACCCGCGACGACCGGCGGCAGCCTCCTCTCGTCCTCGACGACAACGCCGTTTACCACCTCGTCAACATCGGCGGCGACCTACTCGAGTGAGGGTTACACCCTCAATTATAGCGGTCTGCCCAGTCTGGGCGGCTACTCGTTGGACGATCTCAACTACACGGAACTGTGGCTGGACGTCTGGAACGGTACCGAGGTCAACAACATCACTGAAAGGTTGAACGCGACAGTGTTAATACCGGGTGGCTACTGCGACGAATGGGAGGCCGCTCAGCACAAGCTTTTCCAGGTGAAAGTTCGCTTTTGAAGACAGTAAAGTTAAATTTAATATTAATATTTAATTAAGTGTAGTCGGAATTAAATTTCATCCCCTTTGAATTTTTTTACGTAATATCGTATTATTAATGTCTTTTATTCTTCTTTTTAGAGAAATCCTTTTTTACCCTTTTAAAAATTATTAATTCTATTTTAATTTCAGGCAGCAAATTTATTTTTTGCGGCTGCGTTTCTAGTGCCACGCTCGTTCAAGGCTTCCGTCTTGGCTCTTCGCACGTTTCTTACGGCGGGCTTTATGTTGGCGGCTCTCTGGGCCGGAATCACTATATGCGCCCTGGACGCTATGCTGTGGTGCTTGGCCCTCGGTCTGCTGAACGGTATTCACTCTCTGATACTCGCCTGTCGATTCCTACCCCCGGCTCTCAGCCCCGAATTAGCCGAGCTCTATCTGAAGCTCTTCAAGCCCTATAAGGTCAGCAAGAAACACTTCCAGGAGCTGGCGAAAGAGGCGAGAATACTTAAGCTGGATTCCGATCAGACGTACGCGACGGAAGGAGTCACGCAGGCAGATAAAAGGCTGTCCATTCTTTTACGTGGAAAGTGAGTGCTCTTCTTTTTAACTAAAAGTTAATTCTTTTCGGATATAAAATCGTTGTTTTCTATGAAAGAAGGCTGATCTTAATAGAAGACTAATTAAAGCTGGATTAATATAGAGACGCTATAATACTTTTTTTTTTAATATTATTTCTATGATTTTTATAAAGTAAAATTAATATCGTAAAGAATAAGACCTCTATAAGATTTTTTTATATTCTTTAGTTAATCTTTTTATTAACTGCATTAATCCATTATTGTCAATTGGAAAGAAGAAATTCTTCTCAACATTTCTTTGTCGGGTGTAGAAAAGTCGCTCGTCGCTCACAGTTTCGATATTAAATCCCGCTCTCGATTCCAGATTGAAGGTAACTTGCGACGGAACACACTTGCATTATATCAGAGCTTACCAATTCGTCGATTCACCCGAATGGGAGGCCATGCACGAAAACGACGCCGACGTCTTCCAGGTGACAATCCGAGCCGAGGAGCCTAGCACTTACATCTGTTGGACGAGAATGAAGTTGCTCAGGGTGCTCCGACACAGGCCGCTGCTCAAGGTCGTTCTCAACACCCTCATCGGTAAGGACATTACGTCCAAGTTGTACGCCCTTAACGAGCAGATCGCTGGTGTCGCAACCGCCAGTGAGAACACCACGTCGAATCCTTACAGGGGAGTCTCGAGAAGCGCCAGCGTAGACGCCGTTAACACGGAAACCGCCGGAAAGGTTCGATCGACGACCTGGAAAACGCAGAGGCGGTACACCAATCCGCGTAATGACAGTGAGTCTCTCGTAACTTTTTTCTTCATACTAGATAACACTTCCTTTATTCTACATATCTTCCGTCTATTGTAGACCTTGAATTTTGATCTTTTACAATGGTTTCGATATACGTTCACATCATTTCACATTTACTTCATGCAGTTTAGCGTATAATCTTCAACAATTCGATTTACGTAACCGGTAATTCAATTGGCACGTCCTGACAAGTTAGACTGGTTGGATTTTTCATAGTCAGTTCTTACATTTAAGACCATCTTAAGTATAATCTTAAGTTGTCGTAAACCAATCACAGAGCCGTACATTTGCATCTTAAGACATTACTTAAGACGGTCTTGAAATAAGAACAGACTATAAATACGGGCCAAAGAGTTGAATCGCATAGAGATGGATTGCAATTTTTTTGTCCTTCCCCCTCAGGCAACTCCTCAGCCGGGTATTCGCATCAATATTGGGCGCCGGTGGTTGCCAACCACTTTCCGCCGACTTCGCCGTTTATTCAGAGCCAAAACCTCGGCTACTCGTTACTGCCGCAGGGTGTCCAATTCTCGCCGCCTCCGCGAGCACCCGCGCTATCTCAACCCCCTGTGACGCGGCAGCGAAGCGGGGGTGCTGGCGGCGATTACACCCTGCTACCTCAGACACCGAAGCTCGAGAGGAAACGATCGAAAAAAGGGACTAGAGAGGTGGGTCGATGTCATTTCTTGACTTCATTACGTTGATCTCATTATGAAGATAGTAGCTTGAGTGCCTTCCCCATAGCGCAAAAGATGCATCAATTATTTTTAGATATAAATAAAGCAAAAGGCAGACGTAAATTTTTTAAATGAATTAACATCATCAACGCATTCAATATTTTATTATATACATATACATCATTCAAGCGGATATCTTTATTAGAGATTTTTAATTAGATTTGCACATTTTATGCATTAAGATACGATTGAATAACACGTGCTTCCAATACTATATTTGCGGATTTAACAGAATAAAAAATATCTTCTAATATTCTTATTTGACCTGTTGATCTGTCAACACAATATTGCCCTCATTTCGAACAAATAATTACACATCGTCCGCAAATCCATCTCTTTTATGCGATTGCATAAATTTATAAAATAATGATGTGTTTTCCAGGTGACTTTCGAGACACCGGTATGACGCTCACTTGACGGGGAAGGTCCTGCCAGCGTGCCTCTGCTTTCATTGTCGCCGCAGCGCTCTGCCTAGCCCCGTCGTGGTCTCGTTGTCACCCTGAAGCACACCGTAAAACTCACTCTTTAAACCTCCGGTCGACGCGCGATATCAACGAACGGCCTACCTCCTGGGAAGGAAGAATGCGACGATCGCGATACGGGTTTGCTGCGAGAGTATCATGGAGGTCTCCTTGGTATCGCGTAATCGCAAGAGAACGCGGAAAAATGAAGTTGTTGCGGGTGCAGTTTTGAGGTGTGCCATTGATTTTCATATTCTGCAAGTGCCACGCCTTACACGGACACGCACGCACGTGTGAAATCGAAACCGCGATGACAGGCGTGGAAACAGTTCCGATGTCCCTACGGGATCGGGACATCCGTCGGATTTTCGAGATAAATCGAAAGGGGACGTGAATCGTTCCGGAATTAACGTGAAGAGATGGAGTAAGCGATGACGATAATCGTAAACGAAAAAGACTAAATATAGAATATATTGTATCGATGAGCATCGCCTCTATGTACACACACTTTTACATCGACTGTGATTACAACGGATATAATTATTAAGTCTTTCAGAGAAACGCTGATTATATATACACATACAAGAAGAGACACGTGCGTTAATTAGCTGCCGCGGTAATCACACGCGCATAATCAATCCTAACGCTTGCGTGAATTCAGATGTCCTCCGTTAAAGCCCGTGATAATTTTCCGATAATTTTGTATTTACAAGATTTCTAATTTTACATAGATTTTTATTTGTTTTATACATTTTCCGCGAATTTCTATTCTTCATGCTTCCGTGAAGCTTTTAAGTTTTTATAGTACAAATAACATTTACTCCCGTAAATTATTGAATTTTTATATATCTTCATATTATTATATATATTCTCCATAGAAATAAAATTATATTAGCGAAAGACATCCGAATAGCAAAAATTGGGATCGTTGTATAAAATTAGTGCATAAAATGCGCATTTTCGCGATAAATGTGATATGTTGAGAAAACACGCAGCAGATTTTATCCGGCGAACGGAAAAAATTCCATTTGCACACCTTTAATCAAATACGAAAAGCGTTAAATAAATAAACAAGAAAAAACTGGAAAAATGAAATGGAAAAACATGCCGAATAACCCAGGAGTAAAACAATAAGTGCTTCGTTAAAAAAAGCCTGCGCAATAAAGTGCTTCGAAAATAGTAGTTGATGGCAAGATACAAATTTTAATTATTCACGCAAATTAAACGGAAAAAAATATGCATCGTGCATAACGTAGAAGAAAAAAAAAAAAAAAAAAAAAACGTGTGTTTGTATGTTTCTATGTTTATATAATCGCCGCGTGTGAGAGCGAGGCTGTAGAAGATCAACAAAGACGCACAAACGATTAAACAAAACACGTGAAGGAAATAAAATTAATTAAAACGGCTATGTGTAGACTCGAGTGTGTAAATGTTAAAAAAAATGCAAAAAATGATTGTAGAGTATTGTAACGTTACGAAGGAGTGTGTGAAGAGTGTGTTCCAAGAGGCGCACGTCGGAAAGGATCGCCGTTGTTCAAGTAGAAGTTACTTTGGTCAAATTCGACGAGACACCATTGTAATATTCCATCATTATGTAATTGCTTTTGTAATAACTGAACATGTATATATATATATATATATATATATATATATATATATATAGCAAAATGAAAAATATAATAACTTTATATATTTATAATAATCGAAATTTTTTGGAAAGACTGAGTTGCTGACTGGTATTGTAAGTCTGTTAGTTTTGAATAATATTTGCAGTAATCTCTCTAAATTTAATGAATATTGCCGCGGTATACTTGTCGGATTATTTTTAGAGAATTTATTTGCAAAGACTGATCTATTTTCCGACGTAGACACGAGCCTAAAATACGAATGGATCGACGTTGCGTCAAGACGCAGAATAAACGAAAGCAAAATAAATTGCGCGAGACGGAGACTGCAGCAGCGACACATCAACATCACGATATTGTATATTATTATTATTTACGATTACAATATGTTCGTTGACTATTATGTTAGAAATAAAAAATGCATTGAAAAATGTGAGGTGTAATATTAAGAATAAGCCAACTTATCCTGATTCTGCTTTTCGGTTTTTCTCACAATTTTATTATCACATCCACGATAACATGATTTAAAAATTGCAAATATAAAAATGACCTAATTTTGAAAATTAATATAGATAAAAAAATTATATGCAATTTTAATAAATAAAACATGATATACATATATTTAAAAACAATTGTTTTCACAGCGCAACATAAATTATATAATATATTTAAATAAGCATATATCTTTAAATTAACAGTTTCCTTTGAATATGCAAAAGATTAACGTATAAAATATATAAAATATAGCAAACAAATAAAAAGATATAAATATTACAATTAAAAACTTAATTCATTGCTCTGTTAAAATCTATTAATTAGCTTATGAAATCGCAATACTTTTTACAAAGCGAGTAACAAAGATCAGTGGTTTATTTTGATTTGCGTTCCTTTGTCATTCAACTCATATACTTTCAATTCATCATTGTCGTCATCGTCGTCATCGTCGTCGATATAATCAATATCTCGCGGAGAATCTATAATATGTTGACGCTGATGAGAGCGATGCTTCTTCTTTTCGCTTTTTTGTGGAAATTGTATGATTACGACATAAGGTTTGTCATCGTCATATGTATCTACTGACTCCTCATGATGCGGTGCATATCTATAGAATGATTAAAGTAAGCGACCAAAAAGAACAATTAATTAAAACCAAAATTTATTATCAAATTTTATTAAAATATTTTTTTTTTCTTTGATAAATATATAACAACTTTTTACCTGTGATAGTCTGGTTCGTAAGAGTGATATTTAGCCGGTTGTTTTTTTACGGGATGATAGTGTTTCCGGGGTTTTGGAAGCGGATGCCATCGTGGTGGTCGCCATGAATGGCGATTGTAAAATTTATATGGTCTTATAATCTTGTAGGTTTCACTCAATTCCACGAATTCCAATATTAATGCAAAAAGCACAATAATTACGGATAGCTGAAAATTATTATTAGAGCATCAAATTTTATTAATATTAATTTTCGCAAGCGAAAATGTTTATTCTTTTGAGTATCCATTATAATCCTTATTAATTAATTAACTTACCTGCATTTTTCTATATAATGTGGAATATTCCTTTAATTAATACGAATGAATGCCCCGATGCACTTAATTCACTTTAATTAAATTAGTGATTAAATGTAATATACATAGTTGAATGACATTTCCTAGAGATTCTTTTCATCATTTCTTTTGTTACCATCTGGTATTTGTTAATTTATCATTTTCCCTAAAATAAGATTTTTTTTTTTTTTAATTTCTACTTTAATCACTTTAATAAGTTTACAAGCAAAAGTTTCATATCACACATTTGAAAAATGTACGATATGAAATATGAACTCGTTAGATATCACCAACAATAACATTCGTCGATTTTAGATTGTCAATTCGTGTTTTTTCTTGACACGAAATTAAGGACGCATTAATCCTCGTACATTACTGAAGTTTTGGATGAAGAGAACTGTTCGCGTGGCCGGATAAAACTTGAATGAATCGAAAATGAGATAACTCGAAAGTCTTCGAACGAGCGACTTTCTTTTATATATCCCTTTCCATTTCTTCTCTATATCGCCTAAAGCAATATACATATATACAATGGTTTACGCATATCATCGTAACACTCAGATCAAATTTGTTACAATTTTTTTCCAGTAAAACAAGGTTTCTAAAAAAAGAGAAATATGTTTTTAAAATGTGCTTTTTTCTCAAATAAACAAATGAACAAAATAAGTTATTAGTTGACAAATCAGATTATGTATACCAAACGGCATATACTTTAATTTAGAAAAATCAATGATATTCTCAATATATAATAATTCGAAATATAAAAAATCATTCAAGCAAACGAGTTACAAATTGCATATATGTATGTGATTTATGTTGCATTAATTATTTTCTCAACTCGTAGAATATTAATATTGCTTGTAATCTCGTAGATATGCGCATCTATGTAGATGATCATATCATACAAAAAAATCTGAATAAAAACTCTTTCTTTTTAACGAAATATAGCTACCAATTAAAAATTTTTAAATGAAAAGTTTGAAAATTTTTTCTAAATCTGTCATACTCTTTTAGGAAAGCGATAGTGCAAGAGAGATGTCGAGAGATAGTTACAGCTGATGAGCCATGAAATCAGCAGAGAGAAAAGTGAATACGGACGTCTATAAAAGCGCTTTCGAGATACTTTCAAACGTGTGGTACATGTATACGTGTTTACTTTCAAAGATTTCTTTAGAAAGAGTACTCATTGTTGTTAATAATATCATCAGTCTAGTCATCGAGATTCTGTGTTGGAGTTTTCTTCAGTATACTTTCTTTTTCTAATTATAGAAGAGAAATATAATACAAGAATATTTTGCGCCGTATATAATCATTATGAATTAAATTCAAGGATACGTTAATATCGTGTAAGGATTTTTATTCGACTCTTGGAAGATTTCGGGATGTAACTATAACATTACAGGGGATGTATTGTTATAATTACACTCGTAATTAGCACAGATTCGTGAGCTCAGTTCATATCGTAGAAGTGTAACTCATACATTTCATTACTGCGTATTATTGTTCTCGCTATTTTGCGCCAAATAATAATAATTACGATTGTAATTAAAGCTTATAATAAATTGTGACAAAGTTGCCTATTTAAATAACAGTTATCTATAATCAATCGCTTAAACAAAGTACATTTTTAGAAGATGCGTCATTGCGTCTAACTCATAAAAAGCAATGTGGAGAAATATATAAATAAGTATATAATTAAGTATATTAAAGTTAACTATATATTTTAACTAAGATTTGCTTTCTTCTTATCGTACAGAGTATCTACTTTCGCTTTAACTTCACGATTAAATATCGTATTTTACGCTTCGAGGAATGTACGAATATTATATAATTCACATGTATTTAAATCTTCTCAGCACTTCTGGTAGTAAATACGTATTTAAAAATTTCTAGTTTATAAAAAATTAAAAGATTTTCAAAACAATTGCAAAAGGATATGTAAAAAGATCTTAATTAATTATAAGTTGTAAATGTAGATTTTTCAGCTTATAAAAATTCTTATTTAATTATGGATAAAAATATATCTGAAAAAAGTATGAAAAAAGACAATGTATAAAAATGGAAATGGTGAAAATGGCAATGATAGAAAAACGTCCGGAATAAAAAACGATTAGAAAATATGACTTAGTTCTAATTGATACTCTGCTCATAGTTTTAATAATATTATCATTATGATGATTATAGCAGTCAGTCATTGCCAATAATATTATTAGTAGATTTCATTTCGACACTTGAATACTTTCTATAAGCAGTAATCGCGTTGCCACATTGAAGTCGCAGATCAAACTCATTTACTCTCTCTCTCTCTCTCTCTCTCTCTCTCTCTCTCTCTCTCTCTCTCCTTTTTTAACTTAAATTAAATATATAGACAATTGGAAAATATTCATATCCCTATCATCCTTATCACATGCGACCTCTTCTACTTGTCGCATCTATTTCTAGAAAATATCTAGACTATAATAAAATTTGCCAATCTGTTTTCTCTCAATAGTTTAAGCTATTTCTATTTTGATACTATGTTCAAAAAACAATTTAAACAATAATATTTAAATTCAATAATAATTTAAAATCATAATGATCATATCTTAATGATTCAACGAAAACAGTGTTCAAATAACACTAGGATTAATTTCTCCCAAGAATTGTACATTATACATTCGTCTCTTGAGGCTCGGTACAATCAGTTGGCTTGATCTCTAGCCACCAGTCGTTGGGATAATGATACTTTTGTAATTCTATGCCTTCTCGTGGCACCGGCATCAGTCGGCTGCCAAATTGTTTCGCCGGTAAAGGCGGTATTACTAATTGCGGTGGAAAGCACTGTAGACTCGGGGAAAACTCGCAATCCGGAGGCAGGACCCTTCTAGTCCAGCCGACCCTCCTCACCATCTGTGTCTGTAAGTGTTATATAAGTGACCGATTTTTTTCGGAATTATTATAACAACGCTATCTACGATAGATATCTCTTTTTCTCTTCTTTTGAATAATCTTTTAAAAAGATTTTATCCCTTAAACCAAAAACATTAAAAGAGATTTGGTTTAGGCTGAACTTATGAGCTTCGTAAATCTAAAATTAAGATGGATTTGGCAAGTTAATGTTTTGTCAAAAAATCTGAGTCGTAAATCTTACAAATAAGGAGCAGTAAAACATCTATCGCGGGCTTATAGACAAATGCATTGCCAAAAGTTATCTTTGTTCGTTCTAAATATGAAATATATAAAGTGCATGAAAATGGCGGATATTTCAATGTTCTTAGATCTTTCATAGAAATATAAAGGCAATAGAAAGCGCACAAAGTGTCAAATTCGCGTGTCAAATACATAAAACGCAACTTTACTAAATACAAATACCGCTCTCGACATAAAAGCAAGGAAGAGTCGTTAAAGTTACAGCCGATAATTAAATGGGACAATAAAATGGGTTTAAATATGAAACGGATATTTGCCAAACAATAAAGTGCCAATAACAAAACAATAAAATAACAATGAACGATCTAAATGTGAAGCGAATATTAACGCAACAAATTGTATGCATATTTCATTCTAATCTTTAATTTTATCTAAGAATATATCTTTTTGCATCTTTAAAAGATTGAATCGTTCATATTTAAATCTCAATTTAATGTATATATCATTTTTATTAGTATAAAAATTTTTTTTTCGTGCATGAAGAAAGCGCTTCCTACCACTGCGTCTTCTTCGAAAACAACCACTTCCACTTTGGGTGCATCCTCGTCGACCTCGTGCTCCTGTATCCTGTAAATTCCCGCCGCATGAAGATAAGTTGCACTCAGACCGTCCTCTCGAAAGGCCTTCGTGATCAAGACATCGTCGCGAAGAGTGTCCACCAAGCATAGCTCCACTTTGCGAGCCCACGGCAATGCACGGCCTATACGAACTTGACCCCAAAGGCCACCCAGACAGAGAAAGTGAACGATGCCCAACTTAGAGAGAACCGAATGAGCCCTGGTAAAATTACGTAAAGCCATATTTGCATATGTTCAAACAAGTTTTTTAATTTTAATATTTTAAAATTATAACATTTTCTTTCCTAAGATTTTTAATATCAACATTTCAATTATTGATATTACATTAATAATCATGAGCTTATTATACATTACATAGAGATTAGAAATATATATATATATATATATATATATATATATATATATCATTTAATGTAAATTTAATACAATCTAGTTGGGCATAAAATTTGATTAAATATATGTATTGCTGCAGCTTAATCTAGTATTTATGATTGAATTAAAGAGCGTGAGTTTCTCAGACATTTTGCGTATTTCTTGTGGTTTAATTTTTTCAAGTTTTCTCTCTCCGAGTATCGTAAATACGGACCTGTAAGCGAGATCATGTAATTTCTCGGTAAATTCTTCGGGCACGCTACACGGCTGCTGTGGAATCTCTTGCCGACTGAGGCTATACCAGAAGAGTACAACCATTAAAAAAAACGCTGCTACAGCTCGCATAGGAGTGATGCGAAAGCGTCTCCGTGGGCAGAGACTCATGCTGATATCCTGGAAATCAGAAAATGTCTAGTAATTTCGATCGAAAGCATTACCGAATATCTTACAGATCAATCTATAAATAGCTACAGTATGTAACTGAATTTGAAATCTCAGATTAATTTAACTTATCGAAGAAATCGATAAGAAGAAAGTATCAATGCTTTTAGATAGACCTGCATGTTCTTGAAAGAGAGAGTTCGCTTATTTTAAAATTCTTTTTTAACTCTTTGAACGTTCCTAAGATTTTTAGATATATAATTAATACAGTGTGTAGTTTTAGATTTTTATACATCCTTGATAATTTTTAAATCCTTCAGTGTGAGAACTTTGATTTAGCTTAAATTTTAACATTTTTTATTTTCAAGATTGTTGAATTTTTAAATTGTCTTTTCCTCTTCTTAGATTTCAAAAATCATTTGCGAAGATCTTGATCGTATGCTCGGGATGTAACAATTTAATTACTTCTCCATCGACCAATTTGTTTGCCGTGATCGATATTAATGTAAAAAAAAAAAAAAAAAAAATTTACACGTAAGATACACGTTCCCTGAAGAACATGCGTGACATCACAACAATACATCTTCCAGACAACACTCGTCTCACGCAACATTGAACACACAGAACGAATCGCAAAGAGCCTACAACACTCGACCTACGTACTCGCGATGTGCGACGTAGTCATGACCCACGTGTGATCAGACTTCCTTGAATATCCCCTTTACTTTCTTTTCACCCTTCGCGACGAAAATCGCTTTCTCGTGAAAACTCCGACACTCGACCTTTGACATGTTCAACACGGCAACGTTGCAGGCTATTGATTTTTCTGCTCTACCGACAGTTTCCTCAGAGATATATTAGTTTCCTCGTGTCAAGATGAAAAGATGAGAAAAATAAGAAGTTAATTATTTTATTAATCGGTCAGATATTTGCCTTTTAATTTATTGTATCTACAATTCTGTTATAATATCTATATTATTAATTCGATATTCTTAACTCTTAAATTTAAGACAAACATTATTTGTAGATATCTTGCAGTATTGAGATTTTTCTATTCTATCAATAAATTTTGCTAGAAGCATATTTTCTTCTATTGAAGCATGAAGCTATTAATAATTCTATTAATTAGAAAAGAAAAAATTAGTAAAATCTTTTCAGCCCTTTTAAATGTTTATTACAAATTCTAATAATTGTACAAGTTTTATTACACTGTTAATCCTAAAGAAAAATTTAATGTGTTTGGCAACATTGAAGAGAATACCATCTAACAAAGTTTACAGATCTCTACGTTATAGACACATTCTACATGAGATAATGATCCTTAGGATATAATATCCCATACTGATAATAAAATGTTAACATTTATTGTCTTATTCTTAATTTTAAAGAATATTTATTTTTTATAATCTAACATAATAATTTCTTGTCACAACGAAAGATTCATAAGAGTTTACTATTTATACATACGATAGAATAAGCAATCCTATGTTGGTACTAATTCTCTTATATCGATTTGTGACATAGAAGTAAACCTAGTTGTAAATGTAATCGGTTGTCAATAATAATCCGGCTCTGTTTACATGTTGCAAAAATATTTCGAAAGATAGAGAGACCTTTCTAGGATATACATATTTAATGTCAAAATAAAATTGAAATTCTACCATATATATTTTTCTACATTGCAATTATATCAAGTTTCTTGATTCTATACTGATTTCCTTGATCATATATAAAAAAAAAACTTGATTATAAATTCTTTAATTAATTAGGCAACATTAATATTGATCTTTTCAATTTCTCTGTATTTAATGTATATGTGACGCATATCACATTCTTACTTATCAAAATATTTTATCTAACAATAAGAAAACTTTCTATATCTTCAATAAGTGTGTGTGTGTGTGTGTGTGTGTGTGTGTTTTCCGCTAAAAACAGATAGTATCGTTCCTAGTAGTTCTAATTTAAAATTTTTATTATTAATCTGAAAATACAGATAAGTAATTGTACGATAGAAAAAAAAATGAGCATAAATCAACGTTAATGACGATATTAAATTGACGGAATAATATGCAAAATTATCAACAATGAGAGAAATTACTAAAAGTTCCGTCATTTCACTTGTTCTTGTAGAATCTGCAAATTTATTAAATTATATTAAATTTTTGCAAAGTTTGTATTAAATATTACAAAATTATCTCATTTTTGATGATGATATCATGAGGCGAATATATTCGAGAAATTTTTATGAGAAACGTTATATATGTACTAACTTGGACATATATTTTGTGCGACTAAATCTTTAGAGAAGATTATTTTCGAAAATGTTCAAAAACTATTTTGCTTGAATTCGAGTGAGTCAAGACGAAAAAAAAGGGACATGTTGATTATGAAAAGGGCGGGAAATAAATGAGCGACGGAAGCGAGACGTGAAATTAACAAGCAAAAATAAAACGTTTCCTCGATAATCTCGGTTGCTCGCAGAATTCTCAACCGGCGTGCGCGCTTCTCTCCGTTTCTCGCTCTATTTACTTTTTCTCAGAGCTGAATGAGTTATCGCGTCGGAGAACCCCCTTGGTTATCCTAATGAGCAGAAACGCCAATAAGCCAGTGCGTCTTCGGTCCTCCGTAGAGGGATGGTGAGTTCTTACGTCTTATTTTTAAACGGAGTGCCTGTTGACGAATTCGCGGTCGCGAGTCGCAAATGGAACACTAACAATATCTTTGTCTGTCCCCCTTCTACGGGTATTTAAATATAATAGGATACCCCAAATTGTATCGATGATATTTTCTTTAAGATATAAATAATTGTAGAAATGTGAGTTCTCATACATAAAATAAATACAATAATTGAAGACAGAAAATAACAGAGTCTATTATTTAGTCTATTATTATCTTCATATAATAGTTGAAAAATTAAATAAAGAAATAAAAATATATAAAATTTCTCGAAATATGCTGTAACTTTTAATATTATTACAGAAAATGATTTATTTAAGAATAAGAGATAAATAAAATAAAATTTTCTTTACGATTCATTGTGTGTATCATGCATTCTGTACTTTATATCTATGTTTCACGAATAAATCTCAAGATTCGAGAATATTATCACGGTATCACGAGCAATTACGTCAAGGCAGTCATTAATTTTCCGCTACCGGGGTCGACAGCATGCGAGCTCTCTTCGGAATAAAGGAGTCTCGATCGGGCGAGGCTGGGGGGAAGAAGAAGGAGAATGGATACGAGAAAAAGGAGGACGATGCGCCAAGAGAGAAAAATTGCGCTCGATGTCGTGGAAACGGGCGAAGCCGTAAAACAAACGGTCGGACGTCGCGCCTCTCTCTTTCTCCGCTTCTAATTCTGTCTTGTCGTCCCGGCCACTCTCTTTCACCGTGTATTTTCGTAGCGCGTGTCACCTAAATCTAAGTGCCTTATCTACGCGCTCTTCGAGCGTCAAATCCTGAGGTCCGTCGTTGGACCACGTGCCTCATCGTTCTTAAAAGAGTATATAAATTTCAGGATAAATATAAGCTCACGCTAGGTAAGAGCAATTTTAAAATGAATTAGAAACTCATTACATTTATTTGAAAAATTAAAATAAATCCAGAGATCAAATAAGAATAATGCTGTCATCGCGCTAATTCCAAAGACAACCGTATGTACATACATATACCAAGATTGGATAAGTTAATTTTTTTTTTAACTAAGTTAACTTTAAAGTTAATGGCAAAAATTAAATTAATAAAACTAAGTTTATGTTAAAAGTTACTTGAACCAAAATTAACTCAGTTAAAGTTAAGTTAAAAAATTATTAAAAAGTTAAAAGTTAATTATACAAAATTATATTTTTTACACAATTAATCTTTTAATTGTACATTTTAAATTAAACTTTTCAAATTTAGATAATATAATAAAAAGGTTTCTTGTAAAAGAAAGCATGTATTTTTTCTTATATAATAATTAATAATACATATTACTTAAATACGCTATAGTTGTGATATATTAGAATAAAGATATTACAGTGTTTAAAAACAAAACAGGTTAATAGGGATTTTAATTAATTGTAAGAGGACTTTTCTTTTTAATTTAAACCGCTCTACCTGCACACGCGCGTTTTATCTTTATCTTTAATTGTTAGATACTCCAACAATAAGTTGAAACAATTTAAAAATATTTATTGAATTCTAATAAAAGTGTCATCTCAAAATTATGATCCGTCATTTTTTCTCTTAAGTCATCATATACTAAACTACCTGCACATACGCTCTATATACGCCGAGAATAATACCATTGTGTTGTATTTTATGAACATACGTTTTAATGGTACTGGATATTGTCTTATGTCATAATAATTATTAGTAAACCGATAATTTTCGATTATTAAAACTACAATAAAATTTTAACTTGTATAAAAAAAGTTAATAAGTTAACGTTAATGCATTTAAAATTAACAAAAATTAAAAGTTATTAACTTTTTAATTTAACTTTCAACTTTTTAACTCATTACTACCCAAACCTGGCATGTAATATGACATGTAACATAAAGATATTCATTGTTTCGTTCATGCTAAATTTTTAATAATCTTTGCTTAATTTATTTATACAAAATTAAATTCTTTATATGAAAATTAAAAATGAAAGATATAATAGAAAATATATATACTCGCATAAATACATTCACTTAAGTAAATTTTCGCTTCTTGATGTAAGTAAAATAAAATTTTTCATCAATTGATTTTGCACGAAATGCAAGAAAGACCATCATAAATTTTTAAGAAGATATTTAAACAGATGAGAATCACACACATTAATATTGCACTGATATCACACTGATAATACATTGATACTGCACTGATATAATTAATTTTGAGAAATTTAAGGAATAGAATTTTTGCCGCGTGAATTTATTTCGTATCGCGTTAAATATTTCGTAACAACAACACTAACTACGTACGCACGATCTTTGTTTTGAGCGATGAATTATGTGCTATCATATATTTACAAGGCCGTAACCCCTTGTTATGTGTTGTCGTATTCTTATCTCTCGAAATATAGTCGCGATTAATATTCATTACGAGTAGATTATCAACTCGTGCGATAATTAACTTTTGCCGTCAACGACTAAATATATCGAAGCGGCGACTATATCGAAATAATTTTTATTTCGCGCAGTCGATATATATTTCCAATAGGAATCGGAACGATAGAAGCCTGTGAATGTGACAATGGAGCAATCGTAGATATAAGTGATTTATAATTTATTATTTGTTTATCTAATTAATTTCTTACCTATGCAATAATTCGCTCGGTTATCTCCGCGAGGATGATCCATCGTTACATCATTATATATAAACTGCATATAAAAAATATAATATTCTAAATTATATTTTTGAAAATACTTAAAATATTATTTATTTGATAAAATATTTTTAGTTATTAATATTTTTATATAGAAATATTCGCGAGCGTTCTTCAAAACGCAACTGTTCAGAGAGAGATTATTTAAATGGAAAAGAAAAGGAACAAAAAAAAAAAAAAAAAAAGAATAGAGGGAATTTGATAAGAAAAAGAATGTCAAAAAAATTAAAGATTTTTTTCTAACGATTATATAAAAAGTTGAATTTGCAATATAATTCTATCATATTTCACATACGATTGATAAACATTTCATTCAAGAGGATAATAATTTATCTATTTCGTATCCCGATTACTGTGGATTAGCGATATAAAATCATAGCAAATTCTACATTTCGTAAATTCCGAACATCGTTAATCCTAGGCATCGTAGATCCGTCGTGGTCCTCCCGAACTACTTTCCTTCGCATTCGGCAACCGAAAAGTCGGCGCGATGATCCCGGCATTCCACGGAGTTCGCTCGCTATCGCGAAAAGACCGGCAGTCTTTGAGGCCCTTTTCGCCGACGATCGTCGAGGGTTTTTACCCTCGTGGAATCCACGAAACGCTTTTACGTACGCGCTGGGCCCATTGAAATGCAATTCGCGTCCTTCGATCTGGTCCATCAGCCTTTCCATCTTGCGCCCTCTTTCTCCCCTCGCCCTCTCCTCATCGGTAGATCGCCCTTCGATTAACCACTAATCTGCTCCCCAACGCTCCTCTCCGCCGTTTTCTCTACTTGCGATTAATCCTTGTCGTTTTTCTCAGTCGAATGGCGAATGTAAACGGCGACAAATAGTTACCCTATATTTGGCTGTAATGATTCTATGTCGAAGTAGAAAGAACGAGGAGAAAAATAAAGAGGTCCAAATAAAAAATTTGAGAAAAAGATCATAAAATGTAGGGTCTAACGATAAGTGAAAAGTTGCCTTCAAAGTTATATCGAAATTGTGTATGATTTAAAAATCAAAAGCAAATTAAATATCATACACGAGATATGTACGTAGACTACGTAGTAATTTTCAGATATTGCATTTGCGATGCCATCGTGACACGAACGATTAGAAATATCGTTGTAAAGTGGAGGAGATAACATAGCGATAACATAAGGAACTATCTGCCCGAGTCAGCGTTGACAACGCGAAGACGAACCATGCGGTTAATATGCGTTAAACGTCTGCTGCGTAAACGTTTAACGTTCCGTTGAAATATATGGACATTCCGCGACATTATTTCGAATACGTTTCGCCGGCCGTTTTTACACGTCGACGTAAATCACGCCGTGTTCGACTTGGCGCATTCGCTTCGTCTCTCTCTTCGCTTTTCTTCCATCTCTTGGGGGTCCTTTGGATCCTAGATTACGAGTATCTCGAAATATTATTCCAGAATATTGATCTCGTCTTTATCATTATGCGCTACTAGTCAGAAAATTTATCAGTAATTTACGGTGGGGAGATTCGATTATTTTTCTCCGATCAAAATCTATCTATCTCTTTCAAAGTAAAAGATGTGAAGATAAAAATCCGGAGTTTGCAAGACTCGTCCGAAATTATTTGAAGTATTGATTCATTAATGCGCAAAGAGAAATATACAGTATTACGTACGACGCCGAAAATGCTGACGATCGAAGTGTGTCGACATTTCTTGCGCGGCGAGTAATGGCGTAGTTAAGAAGTTAATTTATGGAGAACGCATTCTGCGCGAGGAATCCGAAGAAGGAGACGGATCGCACTGTGTCCACGTGTCGTCCGTCGCGCAGAAACCGTGACGATATTAGTCGACTTCTTCGACGACCGGTGGTCACCTGTTCGATCAGCGGAGCGTTGCACGTTCGGTGACCGTGGAACTGGAGAACTGTCAGCGAGTATACCGTCGTCGTCGCCGAGACGACGAGTGACGGTAATCTATGCGTACAAATGGCCAGAGACACCTGTTCATTCAACGACGAACACCGAATGTGCATCGTACTCGATCAACTGATTATATACATGCGTATACATTTTTTTTTTCTTTTCTCGCAAAGTGTAATTTACGTCAAGAGAGATAATTATTTTTTAAAAGCTTATTTTTTCTGCGAGTAATCGAGCGAGAGAAACATTTGCATAATTCGCAACTTTGTCACTACAAAAAAAAAACAAAAAAAACGATAAGTTAAGATAAGAAAAACAAAATCAAGCGAATTATCTTTATCGTATTTTAGCAACTGTAATACGTATATTTATTTTGCACAAAAAAATTCTATCCATTTTTGAGATCGGTACTTGATATCGAAACTGAAATTCACTTTAGCCCATAAACAAGGTTTCTTTTGCTGTTTTATGGGCTAAAAGTTCACGATTCTTCCGTTAGCTTTTACGAAAAATAATATAAAATGTTTAAACAAAAAGGAATAAATCCTTAGAGATATTCACCTCATGAAGATTCATCTAATTATCGCGATAGCAAGAGAGGTAGAAGGACAGGGGAGGGCGGAACAAAAAGATTCTTGGAAGGGGATGAAAATTTTTATTTGGCATTTACGAGCCGATTCAGGGCTGCGGAAGGACCCTGCCCCAAGAAAGGACGCTTTAATATCCGCTTATGACGGCTATGTTTCACAGTCTGAGACACCCACTCGGCCCCATTCCGCCCCATCAACCTCCATAGTGCGTTTAATTTACGTGTTTTCGCGAGTTATTCGCTCTCCCATCCCCCTGCGCAGCCCTCGTCGAAGAGGGTCGGTTGCTATGGCGATACCGGGTGTCCCGGCGCCCAATCGTAGGGCGCCTACACCGAGTCGACGTCGGCCCCGCGAGGACGAGAAGGACGATAATAATTGATGGGGAAGGCAGGGTGCTATATCGGGGGTTGCGCGGGGACGGGCGGACGGGTCGGCGGTTTCGGGATGGAGCTTTCGGGGGGTTAAATCGACAATCGAAAAGTGCCGCGCTTTGCTGCTCGCCGCCACTCGGAAGTTCATTGCGGGATAAAAATAAGAGGAAGGATTCGTTGGGAATACCCTCTCTTTCAAGCAAGACGAGGTCGCGAACTCGGGAACGCAGAAATGCGAAAGAAGGCAGAAGTACTTAAACAATCCACAGGAAGTAAATATAAAAAGGAATTAGGGGTTCAAGTATTATTTAAAAATTCATGAGTCTCAAAAATTTCGAAGAATTAAATAATTTATTAAAAATTTTTTTTTAAATTAACGAATGTATACCCTACTCTTTTAAGCGATTCGAAATATTTGCTAAATATATGCAAAAGAGTACACGCGAGACGTTTCTCTTTCTATATTTAATAAATATCTAAAATAGTCGTATCTACATATTTTAAAAAAAACGAGAAAAAATCAAAGTATCCGGACTTTTTAATCTTCAAAAAAAAATCTCGTCAAATTCGTGCCATATCACTTCGGGTTAAATGATTAGGAAGAAGTCAGAGAAATCAGTGATCTCATTTCAAACCGCTCGCACCAATTTTCAAATTCGCGTATCTAAGAGTCCATGAGAAGTACGGATTCATCAGAATCCGACACGAAAAGAGGCTCGCGTGGTACCTACGCTATGCGACGCTCAAATTCCGGTGACTTGTGGTGTCACTCTCGTTAAATTCCGCCGAGCCTAACGACGATTTCCTGTCCGCTGTTCCGGGGACGAAGAGTATTTCAGATACGTACGTACCAGGCGACGTACAACACAGCCGTCTCCTGGACCAACGCGCGGCCCGGCATTCGCGGGAGATGAACGTTGAAACGAGGCTCACCTCCTCCGCCTCCTCTCTTCTTAATGGTTGATCCCATAAGGCTCGTAGCATACATCGCAAATACGGCTACGCTCGATCCATATTCCAGTTATGGTCCAATGACAAATATTCCTTTGTCTTGCAATAAATGCATATATTGTAAAAACCAAGACAGATGTTTATGAATATTGAACGGGCACTTTTTTATCGACTCTAGTATAATTTATTGACATCAATGCACACATGAATTAACGCGGAATATAAAGATGTAACTAATAATTATGACCTGCGATTCGTCCTGATGTGTGAAGAGATAAACGCGCTCGTGTATTGAGATCGTGGTCCAGCGCGGAAGACAGCGCGGTACAAGCGAAGATTTTATCTCGGGCACAACGTTCGAGGGCCGAGAAAAGGGACTCTCTCAGGCTTCTCTTTTTTTGTCTTAGTTTCTTTCCGAATCTTTCCGAATAGGCGCTACTTCAGATTTGCATGAGATCAGTTACCGATTAACGCCGATAGAATCGCCGTCGATTTCGGCACGAATCGACATCATCTCGGTTCCTCGGATTTTTTTCTTAACTCGCGAAGAACTATATTGCAATAATGACGATAATTCTCGAGATTTTTTCTTTCTTTCCCATCTTTTTCATCATTCTACATTATGCGTTTTAGATAAAAAAAAATTATTAAATTTTATTTGGAAAGAGATAGTGCGTAAATTTCATTGATTCCCAGTTGCAAATTGAAACGCAAGAACGTAATCGACATTGTTGATTATTGATGGCACATTTATTTGCACAGCTGTTGCCGCCAGTATACCATAAATACATCCGTCGAAATCCGAAGCGACGTCGATATTGTTAGTCGCGAAAAATTGCAGTAATCATGTCCAACGTAAGTACTTATCATTAATCTGATTAATCATCAGTCTGATAACTATATAGTGTTGATTTTGATTCCGTTAAACGATTATTTCGAAAAGAGAAAAAATCCTGCGCAAGTTTCTGTGTCAAATTTTTGAGTATCACAATATATTATACATTAATTTTTACATATACATAAGTATATTTTATATAAAGTGTGCTTTTCCTTTCAAATGTTAAATTTAAAAAAAGACTTGATATGGAAATAATGTGAAACATAAGATCTTGAAGTATCTAAGTCTTAAAATTTTTCAGAAAACTGACATTATTTCAAAATAACTTGGTATATCAGGCTCTAAATAATAAATAGCCGCACTTGTCAATAGTGACTAATGACGTATGTATGATTTGTCGAAGATGATGGTCGAGACATAAACAAACATACATAATAATATAGTGACTTAAATCTTTTTCTTTAATTTTGATTTTTAAAACCGTACGAGTCTGCTCGACGTAAGAAGCGTTACAATCTTTACAAGAGATTTTATAAATTACGTTGTTGCGTGATTCTGTAACTAGCTTGTCTTTGTGTACATTTATAAAAAGATTTTTTAACATTATTAATACCTGTACATATAAAAGCGTGCTGTTTAAATATTTCGTCGCGAGTTTAAATTGATCTGAGATATAAGTTAACATAAGTATGGTATGTTAAAATAAGCGTATTTTTCATTGTTGCTTGTATCATTGTTAAACGAGTTAAAATTATTGTCGTAAGTTAAAAAAAAAAAAAAATTTCTTCAAACATTCGTTAATCGCATGAAGAAGATCAGAGACAAAGAATATCCATTGTCTAAAAGAGTATTAATTATACGAGCTCAAAGTTCTTTTTATGATATCTTGGATGAGATAAACGAAAGGCTGTATCAAAGATCAATGATCGTGCCTTCTTTTCTGGCAGAAAGGATGCTGCGATTTAAAATTAAGATATCTCTCAGAAAACGTAGATTTGTGAAACCAGTCAAACTCAACCACATCATTATTAATCATAATGGTATTAATGATTAATAATCATAATTTAAGTTTCTTTTATATCCTGATTTTATTTATTTTTATTTTGTATGTTACTAAAAATAGTCCAATATTCGAACCGAAATGTTTAATAAATACAATCATACAACGAATAACATAATTTTTGCGTTCCTCATCCAGCACGATGGCTCTCATTTGCCCGTAATATTATTTAAACGAATTATAAGGTAAAAGAATTCATAAAAGTTTTAAAGAAAAAGATGGCATTCTTTTTTTATATGTATATATAATAAAAGTTTTTAGATTTGTAAACTGTAAATTAATTTTGAGAAGTATGGGATATCAATAATATTTGAAGATATTGCACAATCTTTCTCTTTAAAATTATGATATAATGAGATAATAAGATGGTAAATATGAGTAAAATAATAATTTAAAAAATATTTGCTTTTTGATTAATATTGCAAAAATCTTGGACATGCGTTATAATAATTATTGCTGCTACGATAATAATGGCGCAAGCCAGGTGTCGGAATCGGGCCAAAAATGGAGGAGAAAGACGCGAAAGCCATGAATTTGGATCTGTATATTTCTAATTTTAATTAAACGACAATCTGCTGTCCTTTCATTTCGATAATATTCCAAGAAACCATAGAAATGCAAAATATAAAAATATCAATAAACTTGTACTTTAAAATTTAATATAATTTGAAATAAATTTCAATAATCGTGTATGAAATCTTATATGTTATTTTATATATTCGATAGTACACTTGTTGCGTATTCTTACTGTATAAATATTTTACGTAAATATGTTTTTATCAGTACATATCATCAATGTTTTCAAAATGTTTTCAAAGGTACATTTCCAAAATGATATTAATAGTTTAGAATTCTTTACAAATTTGATGTTTTTAATCGAGCCGATTATCGGTCTATCGGAGCACGCAAATCAACGTCAACGCGAACTTATCCATTATATCAAAATGGATAATGGTCGCAGAGAGACAGACATACGGCAATCGTGACATTGTATGCATATCGGACAGTTGGGCAACGGGAACTTGCATTTGTATCCATGCAATGACTTATGTACACTTCCGATACATTTGTTAAACGAATACCTCACCGTGTATTTTCCAACTTTCTCCGTGCATTATTAGATATGATCAAAGTTACATACGTTTCTCATTATATCTTTGTTCCATTTCAACATTTTGGAAAAATAAAATGTATTATTTAATTTTATGAAGATAATAATTAGAGTCCCAATTAATGGATTCCAACAAATAACATTATTATACAAAGCTTATACTGACTGATTTGTAGACTAATGTATCGTGTTTATATTTCTACCTTAATTTTCTTCGCATTATCGTAAAAACGAATAAAGTCTCTCGAAAGATCCGGAAGTCGCTCAAAGATCGCCGCCGACGACTACGTCGGGCTACCGGTTTCCTCGTGAGTTCCAAAATAAAAAGGTACGGAAGGGATAGAGAAGAGAGGAACGGAACCAGTGAAATGCGCGAGAGGATCGACAGAGAGGAGAAAAAATCGACGATATAGACCAGTAGAGGAAAGGACGCCTTGTAGCCGCACATTCGGGACATCGTACGTCAGAGGGGCCCGAGCTCGTGGGAACACGAGATGCCCGACAGGCCCGACAACGGGGGTCTTGCTCGAGGCCCCCCTGGGCCCGTGCTCCAGGTAGATAACAAGGGTCTGCCTAGACGAGTCGGACGACGAAGAGAGCACGGAACTACAGGGAGGGAGACAGAACGAGTACACATGGGGGCGACAGAGGAGTGGGAGAAGGAATAACGATCCCCCTCCCCCTCTCTCCCCCACCTTCTCTGAGGTGACACCGCCGAAAAATGCCCGCCAGCATTCCTAGAGATTTTTTCGGTCTTTGTCGAACGCGCGATTGTATGACGTCGCATCACGATCAGATCGAGATTTGATCGTAACTCAATGCTGATTTTCGCGTCGAGCTTAAAGGGAGCGTATTTTCCAACTAATACGGAGATTACTCTTTTAAAGTACTACGAGAAAAATCGAATAAAATATATAATTATTAAATTTATATCGAACATTAACAGATTTCCGCGAAAGAAACTGGGATAAAGCAAGTAGACGAGAGAATCTTAATCGGATCCTCGATTTAATAATGCAGTTGATCTTTGGTGATTTTTCGCGAATCACTGTGCACCTGCCCTCTCGCGAGAGCGTTTTAATGGACGGCGAACCCTAACGACACGCTGAATACGCCAAATGAGACGTGACCGGAAAAACGAGTAGGGATCGAGCTGCTTGCCCATAGTAGGACTTTTAAAGGGAACCCACGTGCGCCTGACGATGCACCCGCGTAACTATTGTTACGCCGATGCGCTTCGGGAACAATCACAATGAGATAAATCATTTTGCTGCTTTAGGATTCTCTTTTTTAATCAAACAAATAAAGGCAACAGTCACTGTCCCCTTTATTTCTGTTTATCCTTTATTTCGTACTCTTGTTTATAAAACGTGTAGAAAATTAATATCTAAATTAATTATAATGCTCTCTTAACTTTTAACATTTAAAATATTATAAAAGAAATAATTATTAATTATAAAATGTTAAAGTTCCAATTTAATTGTATAATAATTATAGAATTGCAGAAGGAATAAAATTTAATTTAATTTAACTTTTTTATAATTTGTAATAAAAGAGAAAATAAAATGATAAACAGTCTCTTAGGAATTATGTGTTGTTCAATAAACGAAAGCATCTGTATCGTTAGAACGATGTAAGATGGAATCAAATGCCCGCGAAATAGAGTGCGAATCTCGTTGATGTCGGATCCATTCGCGAGACGCTCACCTCGTTGCGTTTTTGCTCTGCATAAATGATGAGGCCGAGTATTTTAATGAAGACATTCCGCAGCTGCTTGCCGACTCCTTGGCGTACGACGACGAGAGAAAGAGGAAGGACGATCCCCTTGACTCGAATAGACATCATCTCATCGACGTCTCAATGACTCAGTAAACAATAACAAATTATAAGGACGACTTTTATCGATTGACTTTAATCTTCTGAAAATTATAAATATAAATATTGAAGAGAGCAGATAAGCACAAAAAAAAAAATTATATAATAAAACTAAAAATAAATTAAATCAAAGTTAAATAATATTGTTAAAATGATAAGTCATGAGTAAATCCTTTCTGATGACTGCGAATTTCATTGACTGATGCTTTATGGATAGATGATTTATTATTAAATATTTGTTTGCATAAATCTCATTAATAGAGAAAATATATTACTTCTATTTTAGATTTTTAATTTATTAATTGCCATTACATTACATAAGATGTGTACACTTTGACAAAATCCATTGTAAGATGATTCTACCGTAATGCGTAACGAGCTTAACGGATATACCAGTGGCTTCCGGACTCCCGTCCTTGGAAAAGATGTCCTGCCGATCGCAGTTGACCGGCTGCATTCCTCGATTCGAGGATCGCGACGCCGTGGAATGCTCGAATCATGCTCCCTAATTCCTCGATGATCCAGGCCAGCTATACGAAGATCTACCGCGATCGTCTATGCTTGAAGAGACATCCCGCGCGGCAGGTAGCCTCTTGCGCGAGAAGAAGGGAGAGACTTCTGTCAGCGTGGCCGATTATATCTATACGTTTATCTACGCCTATGTCAGCCACGAGAGATAGCCGAATGTCCCTATTCTATGTACGAGAGAACATGCGGCTCGTTTATGTAATAGGGGATTCCTATACTGTGGACAGCGTGCTGGTGGCAGGAGAAAGAGAGAGAGAGAGAGAGAGAGAGAGAGAGAGAGAGAGAGAGAGAGAGATCCTATATATTTCCCTGATCATAAATCTACCTCGTGGGAGAAGAGGCTGATATCATGTGGGGTCCAGGGTGAAGACGAAGGTACATTGTGGCTGATGGTAATTTTGGGTAAAATAGGAATTTAAGTAAATCTAGAAGGAAAGTTTCCAATATTTTTTATTTCTTCATCTTTGTCCTGGCCACATGCAAACTCTGAGAGTTATTAGTTATTAATTATAAATATTTGTTAGAAAAATTTAGTAACATCAAACGAAATAGCTACATAAAAAAACAGCAAAAAAGTTATATAGAAAAGATTATTTCCATAACTAAAGTTGATGCAAAGATTGGAGATATGCAGCTTATTTAATTCCGTTGTCATCGATTGCTCGCGCTATTTATACAGATATTATACAATAAATTTGGACTTTGACTAATGGCCGACAAGTTCAAAGAAAAATTAATATTCATATTCACGGTCGAGCCATTTATCGTGCCGGTGCAATATCGACGATTCTCGACCCCCTTATATTATCCCGCTAAGTTACAATAAAGAGGGGAGCTCATATGTATTTGGTATTTAATTACCGCGAAGTTTGAGGGGTGATTCGCACAAGAGTGTTTGATTATTTATCCCACAAATATTTTGGTGTTTTCAATGTTTCAACCACACGAAAATTTAACAAATTTTATTTTTTTACTATGTGTGTGACATTTTCTTCCGTTGTAATTTCTTCAGATTAGCTAATTTTTTTAAAGATGAACAAATCGATGAACATAGGAAACCGTTATTTATTCCAATATTTTAGTTTCTTGATTTCGATTTTTAATATCAATTTTTGACGTCGCAGAAGAAAGTTCAATAGCGCGCTAATAAATTTGCATATGCGATCCTATCGCGGGCGTAATAGGAACAGTGAATGAAACTATCGACCAAACAAAAGCCAGTTCGGTAATTACAACAGCATAGTTTATTCTAGAGTCTGGCAATAAATCTCGCTTCTACTCTCCTTTCCTCTCTCCATCTTCCTTCAGAGCCTTCTCTCGTCTTCCGTATATACACGGTGTTTCTACTATTATCTTTCACGTTCATACTAAATTTCTTGAAGAATCTGGAACTTATTTATACTATTGTAAGTTATATTGCAAATAGCATCAAATTAATTGCAATTTAATTATTTATAATTAATTCTTTTATTGAATTTTTGCTAATAGAAAATCAATTTCAATTATGTGAAAAGAATTGACACCCTGTACATATTGATCGTTCTCTTCTTATCTAAGAATCGAGACTAGAACCGAACCTCTCTTAGCTGTTGCCGTGCGAGGATTTATTTTATTATATGCTAGATTTATTGGCGACTACCGTTTATTGAAATCAAATCCCGATCTTATTGTTAGATTACGAGACAACAACCGGGGCAACGTCCGCCGTCATTACGAGGTGCTTAATTACCACTAAAGCGAAATAAACTCAACAAAACTGACACGTTACAAAGGATATTTCTTCGGTAAACGCAAAGTGTTATGCATTTCAAAAATTGGAAAGTGTCTTGGAATTTAATTATCACATCAATCTTGTATACAAAAAGATAATGGGATTATATTAATTGCGATAAATCAATCCTTTAACGATATTTAAATTTTTATAAAATCAATTTTTATTTTGTTTCATTAATCTGATGGATAAAATAAAAGAATTGAAACTAAGATAATATTTTATCATCAATGAAAAATTAAATTATATATATTTTCTATGTACGCGAAAATATTTATCTTTAAATATTTTTATAAAATTGCTAAAGATTATATTGTATATAAATATAATACAAATTTTTGTGTCGCGATTAACTTTAATATAATTTGTATACATAAATTTATCGTCAAACAAAGAGGGAAAATGAAATTATGCTAGTAATATACATATCTATCTAGAAATATGACAATGAAAATCAGGAAGCTCGATATTTCGCCGTTCTTCACGTGGGTCTCACGTGGTTTCCTGTCGGTAGTTTTTCCGCGTCTAGCCACAGCATATGTACGATTGCGTAAGAAAACACAGGGATCATACGAAATGGTAAAAGAAACGGAACAGACTGATTTATGTATGTTGTCGGGGCGATGTCCCGACTAAAGTCGACGATGTTAAATCGCCGGATAAAACGCGATCCTTTACAGAACATTTATAGCGTGCATAAGCTGACATCACTGCTATACATAACACAGTAAAGATATTCGAATTATTCTTTGCAAAATATTCATAAAGTATATTCACAAAAAAAAAAAAAAAAACGATGCTAAAATTGTAAAGTTTTAAATTATTTATTTGTTTTGTACCCTTTTGGATTATAAAAGAAAATTAAATAAAAACAAAATTGCGCGTATTCTTGCATCTCAAAAGCCGACTCTATTCTTGTAATCAATACATATTAAAAAGTAAGAGGTTTATTTTCTCTTCGTTGAAATTGAGATTGATTTGTTTTTTTTATAGCAAAATCGTCTTATAAAGATTCCTGTTTTGACGTAATATCGCTGAATCAAATAATGACCCATAAAAACCCGAGATAATTTATTAAAAGCTATAAGACATATATGCACATACTATTTATCTTAAAGCAGACGCGGACTATGAACGGCATATGCTTTACACGTGATAACGCGCGCGTCGATCATCTGCGCGTTTCCTCCTCGGCCGAAGTGACGAAGTTAATTGCTCGTTTTCTCATCTCGTTAGCGTTATTTCCGCCTGCGTCGGGAAAACAAATGCGCAAGCCCACGTGTTACGGGCTTAAATTAATACCGTCGAGTTATTAAGCTGCATGTAAAACATCGAGTTTTCTCCTAGAACCTCGAGCAAACAAAACGCCTCTTAGCATCTTCTTTGTTAATCGAGAATAATTTCTTCGAAGAAAATGCAGTATAAATAAGAAAAATTACAGTCTCAATACTGAAGTTTTAATGGTATACTTTATGTTATAATTTGCAATAATTCGCTTACCTGTATTTTTCAAGGCGAGATGAAAAGCCGTTGGACAGAAAACAAATTAAACTTCCTGTTCTTATTACGTGCTCGATTAACTTTCCGTGCCTGGAGCACCACTAAATCCAACGATGTGTAATTAACCAGGATGAGCGTAACGAACCGCGAAAAACATAAAATCTTATTTTCCACGGCGGAAAATTGCTTTTAGAAACTAGATGATTAGAATCAATAAAAAGAAACATAAGAAGTGTATAAATCAATAAAGTTAAATTATAAATCTCAAAGCATATTTCTAGCCAAAAATGACAAATGTTACCCTTATTGATATTAATTTAATAAAATAATTGAAGAACGCAAGAAAATTAAGGATGTAAAATTCTAAAGATCGAAAAAAAGTTTGAAAAATTGATTTTCGTTGATTTTGAGAAAAAAGAAAAAATGATATCGACGGTAAGTGAAAAAGAAGCGAATGATGTGATATGTGAATTATTTATTTAACAATTAGGCAGGCGATAACATGAGATGGATACGATGTGCTTAATGTAAGTGTAATACGATAGAGTGATTATACCGGACAGATACTAAACGATGAAGTAGCGGGTGAGAAAGATTTGAAAGATGAAGAGATAAGACGTACGTGGGGTGTAATTAGGGTGCAAAGAATAATAGTTGACTCGTCGGATAATAACTATTTTAATTCGCTAACTCTCTCGAGGAGATTTCATATCTGCAACGCCCATTGTTTATGATACATTAATAATAATAATAATAATAATAATAATAATAATAATAATAATAATTAATAATAATATATTTATATATATGGCAAGATCATTGGTCAATAAATACTTCACTTAAATCGGCAGCCAAATTTGCCAAATAATTATTTGCTAATCTTGAGTAATGTCTCGATTTGAATTCTAGAAGAAAAATCTCCTTCTCTCTCTCTTATAGCTTTTAAATTCTCTTACCTTGCTTTTTTAATAAATAATTTATTGAATGCTGTTAGGCTGTTCTCATTTAGCCAACATATTTTTAATGAATTAAGAAATCCAAAGATAATGTCTCGCAGCAAAATCAAAGACATATTATATTATATAATTATTTGGAAAATTTAGGTGTGCCTTGATGGTCTAGATCGCGCTACGCTATTGTAACAGCTGAAGACGATTCTCGGTCGCATTCTCACGGCCAATCTCTCTTTAATGTCAGACAGCAGTCACTATAAAGGTAATAGTGCGCGCAAATATAATTCGTCTAATACTATCCTCTTTATACTAGTAGTAGATCCTTAAAAGACGTAGGTAACATTATGTACAACGATGAACAAACGACAACGCGACGAACGCCCGGTCGTCATTTTTGCTCAACAACGTCCTCGTTCCTTTTACATTTGTATTTTTATACGATCTAATCGCGTCATTAAATTTTCTCATTAATCGAAACACAATCGTTCAGTCGTCCTCTGAATTTAAGGAAACCGCATGCCTCCTGCCGATCTCCATCGCTCGATCCTAGAACCAGTAGAGGTCCTTGGAATCCTGAACTTGAGACTCGAGTCCTGTAACACGGAACAAGAGAAATGTTTATAATATACAATTTTTTTTTTAACCTGTCAATATTTCTGATCTGTTCGTATAATAATTGAAATTAAAATTTTATTACGTGCTTAAAAAAAAAAAAAAAACACCATTTCTCTATATTTTTCTCCAGATTTTAAAACAGCTGTTAAAATGTTTAAATTGTTCGAAAGCAACATTATCAAATAAAAGATCGATCTCGTATAAAGAGGCTTCCGGCATTCCAGTGAGAGATTCCTAAACGTTATACAAGCGATCGGCTGTTTGAAGCTGCTTTCTGATTTGAAAGGCTTCTCTTGTCGTTGCTTGAAATTATTTATCGGCAGTAATAAAAGGAGAGACAACGTTATGACGGATGCGAAGGTGCAGAACTGGTGATGGCACCCGCTGAGCAACACGAACGAACAAACGGACGGACGAACGAACGAAATAGACAGATGGGGGCCCGATGTCACGAGACCGGTCAGTTAAGATCTCATGTCTCTTGCGACCGAATTTATCTCTTATCTCGATATACCGAAGATTGAAACGACAGATCATCGTCGCCGATACAGCATCCTTATATAGTCCGGATAAAGGATGCTCTATAATCGTTGAACAGTTTCGTGCTATGAATATGGAACACTTTGCAAAATACTTTTTTTATTTTCATTCGGAAGAACAGATTCATAATTCTTTATAATTACAATATTCAAAAAAAAAAAAAAGAAAAGAAATAAATTGAATTAATTATTTTAGAAAAAGATTAAAGATTAAATATCTTTTTTAAGAATATAAAAAGTTGTTTACACACACACATACACACACACACACACACATATATATATATATACATATTAAATTAAGTCATTACAACGATCAAAGGCATTAAAGTTGCAGATATCTTTTCAATTTCTTCTTTAATATTGCTTGATCGGATCAAGCGAGCTTCGCCTTCGATTATCGCGCAACACATCGACGTTTGATATCGCGAATTGCTAGCACGTGATACGGGAGATTGAGTTTGTATCCATCGATACGCACGTGTCCGGCACGTGGATGTATCTACCTGCTTCAAAGTCAGCGTGCGACTCAGGCGAGTGTCACCGTATTGGCGCGCGAACGTATATGCACGGATGCGAGCATAAAAGACGCGGCCGTATGAGTAATCGTCATATGGAAGACGAAGTATTATTTGATCGAGAATCATTGAGCTGGAAAATGATCGAGAAAAAGGCATTGGTGGATAGGAAGGAAAACAATTTTCGAAAATTATCGCGACGAATCGACCCTCTATTGTAGTATAGAAGTATATGACGATAAATTATATAAAATGGGATAAGGTGAAAATAATTAGTTATTACTTGAAATTAAGTCGAGAATTTATTACAATTTTGTAATTCTAATCTAGCGACTATGAAAAAATATAGTTTTGTTTCGAGAATGCAATGAAATCATAATAGTCTCTCTTTTATGCGGATACATAATTATACTGCACAAATTAAACGCAATATATACATATATATTGTATATACACACAGACATGCATTTTGTGATCTTTAATATCATTAATTTTTGTGTATGCGTGTACATGATTTCTCTAAGTAATTTATAGATTATTATGGCGTTTTTGCAGCGTTAATTTATCTAAAATTTATTATTTTCCAAGATTAAATTTTTAGTGGGATAGAGCGAAGAGATTCTTGGCAATTTCCGACAAAACGTTTCGTTTCGCCGGTTTCCTTGGAGTTTGTACGCCTTCTTTGTCGGTAGGACTAAAGGGAATTCCTTAGCGCGGGATCTCGCACTGCTCTTTGATATCACGATATTGAATGTTGGAACATTCATAACAGATGCGTCCGTCCGTAACTTTGTATTTCGCTGATTTGTGTGTGCGTTTGAGGTTTCAAACGGAAACATCCCGTTCTGCATTTCTTAAGAATATGATAAAACGCGGTATGCGATTTCTTGTTACCCTAAACTTTATGCAAAGGTCAATTACTAAATAAAATTAAATAACTTTATATTAATATATTTACTGTCTTATTTTACACAATATTAGAATATATATTGTATAATCTACAAAAATCGTTATTAGTAAAATGTGCGCCATAAAACAAAGTATAGAGTAGAGATTACGAGATTTTCTCAGTAGAAGAGAGAATCAAATTTCATTCAAAATCATAAAATCCTCGATCATTCTATTAATAATGGGAATTCTCCTCGAGAAACGCAATAATCCACAGTGGTCATCAGTTTGACGATCCCTCTATGACATCGTTAATCCTTCGCGAAAATCTTGAACGGAAAGGCCAGCGTATAATCTTCATGGGAGAATGTCCTAATTCAATACGCCCTGCGATATCGCGAATGCCAAGCATAATGCGCCATAAGTGTCATCCGGCTGGAACGATTTATGCGAATCGGGTATACGCGCGCTTTCGCAGACGCACATGCGAAGCCGGTACGCGACACAGGGAAAATGGCGGCGCAAAGGGTGGCTTGGTAAATGGTGTGTCGAATAATCCGAACAATATTGCCCGATGTTTGCCGTATTACCCTGAAGTCACCCTTCGATGTTTTCGATAAAAGAGCCACATGAAAGATCCCTCATTTCGAGGTGAACATTTAACAGCTAATCGTGATTATCGGTTTTAGTCACGCTTAGCAGATAGAAAATTTATTGTACATGGAAAAAGGTCGATGTAAAAATTTTGAAAACTGCCTATTCGATTCATGAGATTATGATCGTATTTAAGAATTAAGATTCTTAAAAACAATTCTAAGGTATCTCCATCAAATAATAAATCAAATGGGTCGCTTTCAAAATTTTAACTTCTTTAGACTTTTTTACATTTCTATTTGTTGAAGTAAGAAAAATGTATGACAACTGTTTTGAACTCAAGGATTGTTTTGCTTTTACGAGATGTTTTGTTTTTATAAACACAGGTAGGCTTTCGTTTTCGTCTAACAAGAACGATACGAAAGAAGGTGATTATTTCAATATGTGCGATATTACGTCCTACGTACGTCGGTGATCCCGGAGAGATTTGAGAGATTTAATTTGTACCTAATAGTCGCTCATCGATGCATACGAGCTCGCAAGGGGTGCCGGTCGACCAGGCTTACAACGAGTTCAAGTATATTGGATTCCAGAGACGGCGAGGGGTCTGACCCTTCCGCCCCCATTGATAAGGGTCATCACAATACTCGCCCCGTATGCGCGCATCTCCCGCCGGTGAAGGATCGACTCCTTACTTTTTGCAGAGCGAGGGTGTTCGATTTAATTTAATTTCGATGCCCTTGTTTCTGTACATTCGAGCGCATTCTTTGCGCGGTGAGAAAAGCTCTCTCGTTTTACATTCAGTGTAAAAAGAGACGCGAAGAATTCGAAAAACAAGAGGATAACGAACCGAGAAATTGATAAGTCAAGATTTCTGGAGATTTGAAGATTTTTAATTAAAATTAATTAAAAAATTTAATATTTTTTTATTTCAAAGCTAATATCTGATAATTAGAGAATTCATGGAATAATCATCTCTATAAAATTTATAAAACTTAGATGAGAAAGAAGAGAAAAAAGTGCAACAATGTGTCGATTCATTTCCAAAATCCTAGATCAGGTAATTAAAAATCTGGGGGCGAAAGGGGAACATCATGAATCTCTCTCGTTCACCAATGCGGCGACCTGTCTGGTTCGCTTCGTTCGTAGCAAAGCGGAGTCGAGTTTGAGGGATCGATAGAACCAGCAACTGCTCGACCACTCCCTCCGTTCGCAGGCTGACCAATCGAGGATGGTCATCCCCGGCTCTGGCCTGAGTCTGGTCTCTCTTTTCCCTTCTTCTCTTGGAACGGTGAATTACGTGACGTCATTGTACGACGCCATTTTCGAGGCGCGTGCCAGAAAGCGTACGAATGATCGGAGCACCCCGACGGATTACGTCGCGCGAGAATGTTCTACGAAGAATGTCATCCTAGACGCGAAAAGAAACTTATTATTCTTAAATCCTAAATTAGGCCTCAAATTTTTTGAATTTTAGATTTCTAGTAGAGAGATATCCTAGATCTCTTAATTTCTCCCCCATTCTGGATTTCTTATATTTTGAATTTAAAAATTCTCGTTTCTTCTTTTATATCTTGTTATCTTCTTTCTTGATCAAAATTATTTAGATTAATCAATTTTCCTAGATTAAAAGACCGCTTGAGAATCCAGATTATACGATTCCTGATTCGATAAATGCTAAATCCATAACATTCTTTGAACTTGCCTACCTTAGAACAGTTGCTAAACGGATTAAAGCACAGCATCTTAAGATCCTGCTTCGGGTTCGCTGCATTCCGAACACAGTTCATTTATCAGAACAGTAAGAATGTTGAGCGTGTTTATCTAAAACCAGACTATACAGATTAGAATCGTACCTGTGTTTGTATTGCGAAAAAATAATTCGTTTTATCGTATATTTTAAAATTAATCAATTTTAAAGGCCATCGAGCTCTCTTTTCATATCAAATGCAATTAATCTTTTAGAAAAGTTGCGCTAATTTATTTAAATTCGAAATGCAAATCTCGTGTATACGTGACAGAACGAATAATTCTCCGCGCTCCATATCGAATTTGTCTCAATCTATTCTCTAAAAGTAAATTAATGATAAGGTAAATAATTCATAGAGAAGGTGTTTTAGTACACAGTTATTTTAGCATATTATTTATTCGTGTTCTCCAACTGTGTATTCTAAATTCCATGAAGAAATACAATATTCAGAGATTCCTTCAAATTTATTTTGGACTTACTAGAATACGAAAGATAATAATCGTCAAAATTAATCATTTCAACTAGAGCGCGATATACGTTGAATAATAGATAAATATAATTAACCTTATCGAGGAAGGAAATTACAATATTAATAATAAAAATTGAATTTTTAAATCTTGAATATCTCGATGGCGTGATTTATTTTAACAAAATTTTCAAAACTGAACGTAAGTTCTTCTCAAACCAGACAATTCGAGTAATTCACTCTATTATTTGACAATGTCAAACCGTTCTCCAATGTTAAAGCTAATATGACGACGTCTCACGAGACGAACAGCAGGCCGCGAAATAAAAGCAGCATGACGGACATCTGGCCATGTTAAGACGCGGACGCGTCATCCGGTAATTGCGATTTATTTCTCTTAATCGTCGCGTAAACGACAGCCGATTTATGCGATTCGAGTTAATTTCGCGTAATTATATAATTACCGAGCGCGGCGGCCATCGTGCGGACAGCGAACCTAATCGGTCTGAATCGAGCGAAGCGCCGTAATGGCAGCACTTAAATTTAAAGACATTTTGACGACTTTGCGCAACACTTTGCGACTCACCCCCGAATGGTTTCAACTCGGCGCTAGTTTCACCCTCTACATTATCTTCCGCGAGACCCTTGATCTTTCGAGAAAAACGCGAGTTTCTGTCAAATTCTTAATAGCTATGAATCAAACTTTGTTTTCGCAAATTGATAATGATCAACGTTTTTCTTTGCAAAATTCTACATTATATACATATTTTTTTGAATTTGTTTATATATTAATTTTTTAAATTGACAATTAAAGAGTTAACTTGTAATGTATTTAATTACGTTACATAAAAAAAAAAAAAGAACTTAATTCGTAGACTTCATTTATTCGTTAAATAATAAGACTGTTCTCCCTTATACAAAGTATTTCTGCTGCTTTTCTTCTAAATTCTTTTCTCGTTTATGTACATATTTCTTTTTTGAACGTACAAAACATTATATTTGTAACTTTTAGTTTTATCCCATTAGACTTTCCATCGTTCAAATGAGAGGGTATATAGTAAGAGGGTTAGTAGAGGGTTGGGATTCATTTTGCGGCGCGATGCTTGGTCTCGGCGTATAGCAAAGTGAGGGTACAAAATCGATACTAGACCTCCTCTCCCTACTCGGGATGGATGTCACTGTTTCCATGCTCGCGGCAGCCATGCCTTTCGTCTAAAGAGAAATTCAGATAGTCTTAGATCTTGACAGTCGTATTGAAGTTATATGGGATTCAAAGCATCTAAGAATTTTTGCAAAAGTAGAAATTACTTTCATATTTCATCGTGGACTAAAAATCCAAGCAATATAAAATTGAACCAAGAATTGAAGAAATTCACAATTCCAGAAACTTATCTATCAAGGAATATGCGGAAGAGAGGGAATCTAAAAAATAATTGAAGCAGTCGATAAAAAATACGAAAATTATTATATAATCCTTATTGAAAGCACAAGATCAAAGAGAGAGGGCTAGATATAATAGATATAAAATCATGAAAATATGAAATAACGAAAATTCCAACAGCGGCGACGTATCGCAGAAATTTCTAAAGACTGTATGCGAAATTATGCGACTGCATCGAAGGTGAGAGAAAGGTATACAAATTGAGAGGAATGGTCTTCGTAATCACAATGGACGTGGTTTTTCACGGCTTGTTGCATCTGTATCCCATGTGCGGACAACTCGAATCTGTCACTTTTACCGAGGAATAAATTATCCGATCCGATTCAATAAAAAAAAAATCAAATAAATATTTCTCCCCGATTTATGCAGGAATCGTAATATTATCGATCTGTTCTTCTCAGAATATTTCGCGTATATAACTATACGAAGAGACGAAATATTTTAATAATATATTAGATTTGTTTCGGCAACGAATACGTCGGCGATTTTTCCTCGCAAAAAATTAGATCGGCGATGGAGAGAAATGCCATTTTTCTATGCCGCATAATTTAACGCTATTTTTCTACCTCGCATAATTCACCGACAGAGGAGCGGCGCGTTCAAGGAACGAGGATACGAGCGGCGGGATCCTGGCGGCGACAGGAGCGAAATGTTTCGCAGACGCGTCCGCGGCTTTTTGTCCAGCGGACGATTTCGGTGGGTGAACATCGAGCCAAAGGAGGACGCCGTATGGATCGCGGCTCCCATTAAGCCCTTATTAATTGCGAGCATCTAAAGGACCGACCGATCTTTCTTGCGCTACCTGCGTACCATTCCGTTGATCGCGTAAACCTCGTCCTGCTGTCGTTCGACACAGTCAGGACATGGCAGGATGCTTTGATGTACCGTCGATATGCCGACGATTCGTACGCGAGTACATCGGATGAAGTAACGAGGATTTGTGATAAATCGAGAATAAATCAGGAATCGCGTAATCTTCTCCAAGAATAAGTATTTAATTTGAAAGTATTTCTTAAATAATTTAATTAATTATTTCATAGCTTTATACGATTTTGAATAATCGCAGTTTCTACATTAAAAATTATAAATAATAATGTTTACTTTTGTTCGGTTCACGCAATTAAATTATCACATTTACGTCAAGATTTTCTTTACTCAAGTTTAATCGCTAACTCGACACAGAGCTTATTTTTTTACTTTACGGTAAAATTAATATTAAAAATTCAAAATTCCACAACTACTCCAAATTCAAAACAAAATTTTAATTTTAAACTACGCGCTTTTCGAATATTCTCTTCCTCGTTGTGCTAAAGGCAAACGCGACGATTTCAGTTCCTTTAACGACGAAAGACTGCCACTCGTTTAAATAGACAATTACTTTTAGGCGAATCGTAAAGAGACGTGCTCTTGGAACGGAGCGTTTACTCTCCGGAATCCATTCGCCGTTTGGTGAAACCAAAAGTCTACTTACTTACCGGAGAGGGGTGCGTAGTGGCCGTGAGGATAGGGCGGCGCCGACGAAGCGTCGACGAGGGACTGCGACGGCGTCGTCGACGTCCACTCCTTGTAGGATGCTGCAGCGTGCGCGTGATGCGCCGCGTGGTGAGATGTGTGGTGGCCGAGGCTGCGTGCACCACCAAGCAAAAGGCCACTGTAACTCGCCGCTGCCGCCATATTGTGGTGGTGGTACTCGTGTACAGCTCTAAAAATAAAAAAAATAAAAAAATGAAAAAATGAGAGAAAATTCGCGACCTGAATTGTCTGAAATGAGAACTGTGGATGATGATCTGCGATGATGCGAAGAAAAAGTGCTCCGAAATGGAGGACCTACAAATTTTCGGGTCAGGGATAATTAAAATTAACCACTCTCGTGACGTACGGAGATGGAGATGCGTTGCATCAAAATAATATAAAAATAGTATCGCGTACCTCAGCGTGCCAATATGATTATCTTAATTAAAGCATGACTAATATTTAGAAAGCAATAAGACACAAATTAATATTCGCCATCAGTGATCCAAGATGATTGTAAAGTTATATATACATATATAAAAAGATATGTAAAATAAAAAAAAGTATCAATGTAACATTTTGGATAAGGGACGCCCTAAAAAGGTGAGATGAAAGGTAAAAAAAGAGAGAGAGAGAGAGAGAGAGAGAGAGAATGAGATGCAGCGAAGAAGAGGGATAGCGATGCGGTTTAAAAGCGAGAAGAAAGAGCGCGAGCATGTGAAAAATACTGAAAACCGTCGGGAGCAGGTAACGCCGAGATCTTTAACACTGATCCGACTACGGCCGCTCGTATAAATTACGAGTCTCTGTCACCGTCGCCGTAGGAAGAGGACGGAAGATATTGGCCACTTCTTTTTTTCTCCTCTCATTCAATTTTTCCCTCTTCGCTCCTCTCTCCCGCGTGTAACTTTCTTTCGGGATTTTACATATCACGTATTTCAAAAATATTTTTATCTCGACGAGCATCCGCTTCTTAATCACATTGTAATACGCATGTACTAAATGTGATTCTAATTAACGGAAAAATTGCATTCAATTTTATCACATTTCGAGAATGTAGAATGGAAATAAAAGCCATAAAAGACGGATCAATTTGCAATTGTGAAAAAGAAAAAGAAAATAATGAGTTATCGAACAATTAATCCGACTCTGAAGATTGTATTTAGAAAATGCATATGATTCATCTCATTAAGTAATGTCTGAGCTGCATAGCATTTAATGGCGAGCTCGCAAGAGAAATCTCCAGAATGTGATCCCGGTTTTGCGTCTTTACGGTGTCTTTTGGGTGCTGGGAGTAACACGCGATTACTCGTATCGCGCGCGTTTAAGAATCAATGAAACGTCACGGAACACGGCGCCGATATTCACGCAACATTGTGAAGAGTGCTTATTAAGGGACGGAAAAAAAATTATACTATTTACGTAAAACGAAAGAAAGATGTAGAAGTATAGAGAGAAAGAAAGAGAGAGAGAGAAAATAGAGAAAAGCGACAATGATCGGTAACACTGACCTGTGGTGGTACTGCGGGTAATGCCACGGATCCGTCGGGTACTCGTAGACATCACCGGGATGCTGACTATTCCAAAAGGAAGGGGGAAAATTCCTCATGGACATGGGAGAGATATTTTCTGCAATAAAAAAAAGAAAACACAGTTTCAGGACGTGCGCTTTTAATGGACTGTGCGAGAAAACGCGTGCCTACGAAAAATCTTCAAGAAAAGAAGGGAGAAAAAGGTAGAGAGAGAGAGAGAGAGAGAGAGAGAGAGAGAGAGAAATCTCTCGCCTCTCTTTATTTTCCTGGTGGACATTCTTCGTCTTCAGAAAATATCCCAAATAATTAAAAGGTCTTATCAATTGTTTCTGTGTAATTTTAATCTCCCTCTCTCCCCTCCTCCGAATTTTTTGGCATTTTTCCGGAATCTAATTAAGAAATATGTTATTCGCAATTATACAAATATCGCACCATTACTTCCCCCCCCCCCCCCCCCCGGTTGGAAGTCGATTGTTAAGGGAAACGATGTCTGGAGTAGGCAACGTTATAAATACCGGTAACAAACCGATGATCCTTGAGTAATGAATTCTACCGATAACTCGTCGTGTTTTTTTTTTTTTCCCCCCAGGGAGAGGACTATCTTCTCCCGGAAAACGGGTTCTCAAGCACTCGCGCTTCCACCACAAACCATTCGTCCTAACCGGCGGAAATAAATAACGCCGCTGGCCGACTAAATCATCGTAGTTTGTAACGACGGAGTAAATTAGCAGCCGGTATGCCTCTCGTAGCAGATAATCGAAGTGACTTAGCCGGAGATGAAATCGCACGCGCGCGGGAAGGGAATTGGAGGGCATAAATCGTGGACCGTACGGTCGACCTCGCGTTGGTCCACAACCTTCGGCGGGCGCGCGTTTCGATTGGCCGGGGGATGGGTAAAAAAAAGGGGGGGGGGAGAAAACAAAATAAAACGGAGAAGAGGAATCCAACGTGAGCGAGGACCGCGCGAGAGGATTGCGGGAGGATACACGACAAGCTTCTGGCTTCAGAGTGGCCGCTTGTAAAACAACCGAGCGGTACCCTTCTGCCTTCCGCTGATCCCGTGGGATTCTGCTTGCCCGTTTAGCGAGGTCCTCTAAAATCCGTGGGAACGACGCGGATATTAGAGGACGCGAATATTTTAATAAAGCTTCATCAATCGATAGAACTATTGTATTATTGTCATGATTATATTAGTTAATTGCACGAAGAGTAATATATGATTAATGTGCGATTATAAATATATGCAATTAGATTAACATACATTTAATTTAATGTTACCAAGTTTTTTTGCCGAAAATTAAAAAGATTATTAGAAAATTAAAGAGTTATATACCTATGATTACAGATATATTTCAGGAATTAATCGCAATTAGATTAACATATATTTAATTTACTTTTAAACAGTAATTAAATGACAATTCAAAAATTCCATGTTGTCACCATAAGTATGATACTTCAATTCTCGAGAGACGGAAACATAGCCGGGAACCTCGTGGGACCGATTGCGATGCCCTCTCTCCTTTCCCGCCTAGTATCTACCTCGGTCCCGGTTCGCTGACTGTCCTTTATTTATTAACGCAATTAAAGAAACAGAGTGTCGACCGTCTGCGGCCGGCTTTATTCTTTGCCGATGCCGCGACCGAAGAGAGAAAGGGTATCGTTCTACGTAAAGGGGAACGGGGGGAGGGGAGAGGGTGGACCGGGTAGAAAGGGTTGTCGATGTTTGGTTCGCCAATAAGTACCCGCGTGTATTCTTTAGAACTTTAGAAAACGCCGACGATTTTAATCGATGATTTACGAATCTCGATATCGCTCTTGCAATCACATTCTTAAATAGCGGAATCAATAGTAAAATATTCTCTCAGAGACTACGCAACGTTAATACTCGAAAAAGACACTAATACACGTATATATAAAACATTTTACATTAAATTTACATTAAATTTAATTATATATTACTAATTATTTTCTTCTCTCGGCTATATACGATTCCAAAAATAACTGTCTTTCAATAGAAGAGTTTTTGTTTACTTCAAACCGGAATCTCGCCGTATTTTTTCAAGCCAATTATTCGAATTCCTTTTTAATTCCAAGAACAAACCTTTCTCCATCCAGCCGTCCTATCCTCCTCCTCCTCCTCCTCCTCCTCCTCCTCCTCCTCTTTCCCTCTTTGTTTTGGCAGTACGCGCGTTTAAGCTTAAAGCCGCTTCAATCCTTGTACGTACGTTACCCGGCATTCCGCGGCTAAAACTGTCTCCCGCGATGTCACCCCTCTATCCCTCCTCCTTTTCCCTCACAATGTCTTTCCTCAGCCCTGCACCGCCATCCCTCTTTTCCCAACGCAAAAGCTCTTAATTTACCTTTCGTACGAGAGCGGTCGCGGGAAGTTAACGCGCAGCAGAAGAGAGAGAGAGAGAGAAAGAGAGAGAGAGAGAGAGAGAGAGAGAGAGAGAGAGAGAGAACGAAGGACGAGGAAAAGGGGCGGGAGGGGCAGGGAAGTGGTGAGCCGTAACAATTAGGTCGTGTTGTCTTGAATTCTAAGCAGGCTACTGAACTGATCCTCGACACCTCGTAGCCGGGATAAATGCGGCCTTAAACGACACCGATATAGACGAGCTTGCCGATCGCTTGCCAAACCCGCTCGCGTGCTGACAATTCTCCCTCCTATCCCGCCCTGCCACCAATCCTCTCTTCTACGGTCGAGACGTTCCCTCTGCTCTTTTCTCCCTACTGCTGTGCCCTACGCTGCCCGCGTTTTAAGCTCGGCGCGAGTACGACAGGCGGGTTACAATTGTCACGAGGCTTGTTAGCCTTGTCGCCGACTAATGGCGTACTTTATTATCCGCTTAAGAAACGTTTGCTCGACTTCATCGAGATCGAAAAGACGGACTTCGATAAACAATGCGAACTTTAAACCTTTTAGGTAGCCATATATCGCTAAGTTTATAATATAAATATTGTATATAATATTTCTCTCTTTCCTTCAATACAGAAATAGATAATTTTATCTAGATACCATTTAGTATTTACTCACCCTTTAGCTTATCGTGAGCGAGGGCTCTCTGAAAGTGCTCCTCGACTTCCGAAGCCGCATCACCTCGATAATGCGTGAACACGACGCAGTTGGCGTTAACGTATTGCGCCCTGCTCTCGCCGTCGTCGGAGTCCTCAGTGGCGGTACCAGCACCTACACCTGGTGTTATACATAGCATGATGTATTAAAATACATAAATATTGAACTGACGAGATACATGTCGCTTTAAATCGAGACAATAATTAATCATCCGCCTTACCGTCCGTCGATCTGTCATCGTCCAGCGTTCGCGAGGGCTGCGAGGTGGTGGTTGCGAGGGGTGGTCGCGTTTGCGGCGTTGGCCTTGGGGACGCGGGACTCGGCGCGGACCCTACGGAACCCGCGCTGCTCGGCTGACCTTGAGGGACGCTTCCGCCGGTGCCGCAGAGCTCGATGCCGGCTGCTTCCAACGACCTTTGATGAACGTTCAGCTGCAATGAGACGCGATTCGCGACGTTAATCTCAGACGCAACGTTATCGATCCTTAAAATCTTATTCTTTATTCATTGTCAGTCATTTATTAGTTCATTTTTACGATATTACAACAATTTTTTCATCTCGTATACTCGTTAGTAAAATTCTGATTTGTCGACGAGAGTTAATAATGATTTTTAACTGTATTTTGCAGAAATCGCGGAAAATAATGCGAAAGGTAACACTGTAAAATTTTGGCTTTCTAATGGAATTATAATTATTATTAAATATGATAAATACATGTATATGTTTCGAGATCACATACATTCGATTATATACACATATATCTTGATTATATGTATATCCATATATTTTTATATCTCATTATTAAATTTCTATACTTTTTCTTGCTTTGTTTTACAAATTCCAAAGTTCTTGTGGATGCAGTTGTAAAATTCTATCCGATAGAGTTAATTTCTATCAATTTTAACTCTCTCTCTCTCTTTCTATCTGATACATATACTCAATTTCTTCATTTCACGCCATAAAATAGCATAAATTGCGAGTTATCCCTTTAGTAAAATACAATAGATGACAAAATACCATACGTGCGAGTAAAAGATTTATCATAGAGAAAAATCATAATTGCTTATGATATGGAAAACATACTGATCGCGCTATTTATCGATTATTAAGTTAAGGATATCGCTTAACCGGTTAGCCGCTTGACTAATCGTTAACGATGACTATTCAACCGGTTTAATTAGTCGGTTGATACAAATTGCACGATTATTATGACTTTATGATTATTAAAGAGCAAAGAAAAACATTGGAAAATCCGCTACAAATTTCGAATTCTGGAATGTATTGTATATAAGATAAAAATATTGTCTTTAAAATAATATCCGGGACTCGAATCGTTTTATAAATGCCTCTTGGATTTTCTAAATTTAATTTTCTCGAATCTCGAATCTCTCTTCACATCTACAATATAAGGACACGGATCAAACTTTTTGACGATAGCAATGATACAATAATTTCTGTGTACATATCGTCTATTCGCACGATAAATGTTGTAAATTTTCTTCTTCCTCGGCTTCTTCGATCATTCTGTATCCTTTGGAACGTCAAGATCTTGTCATAGCCGATCGACGAAATTCTCGAACGGCAAATCGTGCGTGCGAGCCAAGGTGAAACGTGGTCGTCGACGATCGCATTGCTCGCGCGACGCAGTGATCGCGATGATGGGACGACAAGAGAAATACGAGCGTGTAAATACCGATGCGTTTTAACGGCGATAGCCGGGATTTTCCGCGTGACATCGAGGCCATGCGTTTTCTCGTGCGCTATAAAGAGAATGTCGACGACGGGAACGGCGACGAACGAACGGTGGCCCATTGACTTCCACATTGTCGGCATGCTCACAATTCGACACCGCAGCGGCCTAATGATTCGACCCTTCCGGTCGTTGCGCGCATTCTTCAAGCGAACATTATTCCTAAAGATTAGACGGTGGCGTATACAATGACAAGATGACAAGATCATCTGGAGTGAATCTTTCTTTAAACGAGATTAATTTTAAAAAATTGAGGTTGATTCGATTATAGATATATATTTATTATCGGAAATCATAATCGACGGATTAGAGACTCGAGGAATTAAATAAATTTCTCGTCCATCATAAATTAATTTTGATCGATGGGCATATAAATTTACATTACTGTTTTAATACTGATTTTATCGCGCATTATACGTTTTTTAATTAGTTGCCCGATACGTTACTGGAGCAAGAATGCGTATCGATGTCCAACAAATCACTGCGAATCGTGCTTTTCCTGCCCTCTCGTCGGCGACGAGAACGACGAGCCGAGCGTTTCGTTCGCCACCCCGCCAATTACGTGCGTGCATCAGCGATGCACGGAAATAAGCTGACGTTGATGTATGCGCCGGTCGGCGGAAGGGTGCGCGGGACGAGGGTAGGTAGAGGAAGCGATGAAGATGGGGGAAAAGACGAACGACGAGACGCTATCGTTATCTACTCCAATAAACTCGGACTCGACGCGCTTCACGGTGCAGTACATCACCGTCCTGATGCACAAAGTGATGACGAGCGATGACCCGGAGAGTAGGCGGGTCGTCGTATGAAACTACATTCGTTTGTCGTCTGCGGCCTTTGCGACTGCTGATCGGTAGGCGGTTCGCGATGAAAGGCGGAATAGCTTTATAAGCTCGGCGCGCGTAAACGTCTATGAATATCGTCGGACACTAGCGCGATTCGCGTTGGCGAACGGTCGATGGATATTCCCGATGGATATTGCGTCAAAAATAACGAGCGTTATACGATTGGCTCGCGCAACTATTGAAGCGGTCGACGAGATCGTTCGATTTGAATTGACAATTGGGATTTATCTGAGATAGGGGATTCACGATTCTCCAGATCATATTTCATCGAATCTAGATTTCGTGCTGAGCAAAGTTATAACGGAATGAACACGTAAAAAAATCTCAAATCGAAAGATTATTTACTTCCGTTAATTTATCGAAAGCTTCGAGTATTTCTTATTCAGACTGACGCCCGTTCGATCGATGAGCGTTCAATCGCGCCGCGCGAAACTCACCTCTCTCGCGAGGACGAGAGCGCGCGTAGGCGATTAAATCAAGGGGAGCTGCGGGTCCTTCCATAGATTACCGTGCACGGCGGAACATCCAGCGCCGCGGTCGGCCGAACGACAATGTGGTAATTAATTGAAGCAAGACCGTCCCCGACAGCCCCTCTTCCTCTTTTGCTTTTTCTCCCTTCTTCGCCACGCAGCCAACAGGCAGCTCTAGTCAAGAGAGAAAGAGAAAAGGAGAGAGAGAAAGAGAGAGCTGCTCGCGGCCTTTCAAAGCATTCCAAAGCGCGAGTCCGCCCGTTCCTCTCCACGGCCTCCGCTCGCTTCTTCTTCTTCTTCTTCTTCTTCTTCTTGCCCCCTCCCTCCCTCCCGCCATTCCTCCTTCCTCCTTCCTCCTTCCTCATTCCCCTTCCTGCCGGTGTCGAGTCATTTCACGAAAGGCCCGAGAGACCGCATCTTTATTTCTTTCCCTTTTGTCTTATAGATCTCTGAGAGACCTACGACGATATATTGTATATCGTAGGATCTCTTAGCTCTCTCACAGATCGTAGCTCCTGATCGTAGCTCCTCATCGGTTTCGAGAGTCCTTATATTTGAGGTTCACTGAACCGACGGTCGCTTGATTCTCTCGATTCTCGATTCCTTAATTTCTACAGAGGGAGGGAAGAAGGGAGGGAGAGAGAGAGAGAGAGAGAGAGAGAGAGAGAGAGGAAAGGTGCAAGCTGATGCTATTTATCGTCTCGCGCGGGTACGACGGGCAGCCGAAGGTGGTAACGAGCAGGTAAACCCTTTAGTCAAACCTGGGCCGCGCGTTTGCATTTATATCGCGAGCCGGCGATATTATTCACGGTGTGTATCTTTGCGGCGGGGCCGCGTTAAGCGGATACCGGGGCGCGCTTCTTTCCTTGCGGCGGAATACCCTTATCAGCGGGTGGCACACCGCTTTACTCATTTGTGGACGTCTGGTAGCACTTAGCTGTTATTATGAGGCGAGGTCCCGCGGGAGATAAAGCGAATAGTACACGCTCGAGCCAGACGATTAGCTGGTATATCGCGAGGCGCGCGGGAATAGCCAATGTGGGAAGTAAAGGAGGAATAGGATGTAAAGGGTGTAAAGGATCCTCTGTCCCGGGATCTGGGAAAACCAGGGTCAAGGTTATTGAAAATAATATAAAATGCCGAGTGTTCAACGATCATGATTCTACAATAATTGTGAATCTCTCATCCGGCACGCTGAAGATGTTCTGTGTTTAAGAAACTTGAAACGTGGAAAGTGTAAAAATCAACAATAATATAGAATATGTCGGATTTAAGGTAATGAATAATATAAAAAAATATATAAAATAATAAAATAAATACAATAATAACAAATATAAAATATGTAAACGAATATTGTTAATTTAAGTTATAATAACAAAATCGAAACAGAAAGGACCGATCGAAATATAGTAAGCTCTCTCTCGTTATTCTCAGGTAGCATCGCGCGCTCGTAAGATCCATCGCAATGGCGATCCATCGAATCAGGAATCAAATAAGGAATTTCAGGCATCTAGCGACACGATGTTGTTTACGTCGAGACGAATTCGCAATCGCGGAGACGCCGCGTTGACGCCGAGCGAAGGCTGTCGAAAATATTGTGGCGAGGAGGCGTTACACGCGTTTCCACGTTATCTTCTTGGATGATCGGCCCATGTTCGCGTAAGATGCTAATTGAGACGAACGATAGCTAGACACCTCCTAGAGGAATCCTTCGATTGACGGCGTTTACCATCTTCGCCAATACAACATTAGCCGCAAGAGTCTGTGAATCGTTCAATTAATTAGCGCGAGGCATAAATATGATCGAAATGATGCGTCGTTAAATCCCGGCTGGAATCCGGCTTTACGATTTATCGGCTTTACGATTATGCTACTGGGCGAAATTCATAGGGTTAGTTTATTCGAACAGCGTCGAATTTCCCTCGAGTACGATACTTTCCACGCGAACGATAACGCTTATCACGTTTGCTCTTAATCTCACAATTATTATCACTCACTTTAATTGTTAATTTTTCCCATTGCATACGATTTCCCATCGATCGCAATAAGCTTCAATGCATTGCGCGGGATTCAAGTAAGAGATAGAGAACAAGCTTAAAAAAGAAATAAAAAGAAGTTGAGAAAAAAACAAGTAGAATTTTTTATCTGAAATAGAGATTTAATTATTGGACAAACAAGTGTATCTAATTTCTTGCTATTAATTTTTCGTTTCTTCTATTAAGTCTCCCAAATGAATGCATTTTAAGGAATTGAGGAATTTCTCGAGCTGGCGGAATTGCGTCGAATCGACATAGTGACGTCCGGTGCGATTTCGCTGTAATTTGTCGGCGAAATCGCGGTATCATCCACCTGGCGCAGCCACTAATGAACTAAATTTAAAAGCGAAGGCGCAGCCCGTTTGCTCGGTGGCGTGGCTTATCGATAGTAGCAATCCCTACACTCGGGACGCCTCTCATCTTCATGGAAGATAGAAGAATCGCGTCGATGAATGGCCGTGTCTGGCAAACAAATTGCAAGATACGCCATGGCAGCTTGTTACCGGCTCCCCCTATTCCGCATCACTCGTCCTTCATCTTCTTCGTAGAATAATCTCTCTCAGACATTGTGGATTATTCCCGATAAAGAGAGAGAAGAGGAGCCAACAAAATAAAATATATAAGAGATTAAAAGGAAAAGAAAATATTACCGTCTTATTTTTCCAATATAAATAATGGACGATATTGAAAATTATTTTAATCTTGCGATTTCAATTGTCATTAATATAGTCGCTTTTATGTTTGTACTTGGTATCCTTCAATCTTCAAAATATCAAATGCTCTATAGACTCGAGATAATATAAAAGATAAAAATAATATAGATATAAAATAATGGATAATAAATAAAATTTAAAAAAATAAAAATATAAAAGTAATGTAGATACTAGGATGTTGGACTTGGGCGTAAATATTCAAAATTTTCAACAAAAGAATAATTAAAATCCTAGATTCGGACGTACTGTCAATTTATTTAGATAATTAGAGTTTAGATAATTAAAAATCTAGGAGCACCGAAGAGTCATAGCGGAACGCAAAAGAGCATGTTTCGCGGCAAGCACGGTGAGCACAGCTGGGACGTAAACATCGCCTTTTTATTAGACAACACGCTCAACCGCGAATTTTCAATAAGCTGCCGAGGTACATAGTAATAAGCTGGTAATGGTCCTGGTCGACGAGAGTATAACCCACGGACGCTGCGGTAGGTAGCCGTAGTTACTGGTCACCGTATCGGATCAGGTCTGATAAGAGAGCGTTAAAAGCGCCTCGCATCTCGGAACCTTCTCACCGTTTTTTTTTTTTTTTTTTTTATCAGAGATCAACCTTCGACTCAAAGTTCTTCGTTATATTTTTATCTATTCTACGGCCAGAATTTCGAAACTGATGGTAGCTCTTAAATGGAAGCTTTTAAACGATGTTGTCCGAAGGAAAATAAATCTATCGATCTTAATTATCGGAAAAATTATTGAAATTAAATAACGTTCGAGTTTGATCCAGTTAGAGAATCAAGAATATATTAATCTTGACTTAATGTGTTTTCGAAGTCACCGTCAGATACCGAATATCGTCAAGAAATTACGAGTGTGCAAATAATAAACTGCCGGATACTAAGACGTAACCGCGTTTTTCTGATTCATTATAGCAGGAAGCGCGCGAGCCGACCCGGAGATCGAGGAACGCGATTTACGGCGGCGCGACTCGATTAATATTGAACGCTCGACGACGGCGCGAGGCTACTGCCAGTCGATCGAACCTAACTTTTCTCGCATAACTCGAAAACTTCTTCATCGCATGCTGCGGATCAATCATTTTTTTCCGCGCATCCCATTACCCCCGATGCAAGGATATTGAGGACACTCGCTCGACTCTCCGCGTCTCTCATGCAGCGAGGACTCTTATTATTTCTCGAAGACGAGAAAAGTCGTCTGCCTCCTCCCGTGTTAATAATTAGTTGGATGTTTTTCTATTAAAATGCAATTGGAAGAATAATTTAAGAAAATGAGTATTTAAAAAGATTCGATAAAAACATACCTCATGAAGGATCTTTAGCATTTTTTTTTTCCATTTTTTTCCATAACATCGAGAGTCAAAACCAAGTGTCAAAAATATCGATACCTTAATCCTTAATTCATCGTGAATACTTGTAGATTCCTGCGTCTCTCCTGTGCGGAATGCGTGCTCGCTGAGAGCGCGTGAATGCGTGCGTGCGTGCGTGCGGAATAGCGAACGCGAAGCGTAGCGATGCGCGTGTCGCAAAGAATGGCGATCCTAGACTAAAAACAGAACAGCTTCAAGGAATGCAACGCATTGCGGCACACCTTGCTGCCGGCAGTTGACAGCGGGTCCAACACTCGAACGGCCGACGGTCTTACGACTCGATCATCGCGTGACGCGCGTGAGATATGGCAAAGTCGCGCCAATAATTGTCGCGTATCCCGACAATTCCGACGACTATCTTGTCGACCAGCATAACATGTTACTTTCCGCAAGATTCCAGCGACGTACGTTTGACGACTCGAATTGATAAAGTCTCAGATAAAAATTCGATAAATGATTTAGAGTTTCCACTAAATTTAATTTGAAGTCAAATTTATAAAACATAAAAAATAACGGGATAATGCGTCCGTTTAATTATATTGTAAGATAATACAATATGTTTTACACTCTTTTCATAATTTAATAGAATTACCACTTGATTTATAATTTACAGGCGAATTTATATAAAACATTTAAAATAATGGAATATAATATGTGCGATTGTTTTAAATTATATGGCGATACGATACAACATGTTTTACATTCTTTTATAATTTCTTTTTATAAAAATACATATTGTAAAAAATTCATTTATAAATATAATTATTCTTTTTTCTTACGCGATTATGTTCTGTGTTTCATGCGCGAATCGCGTCTTCTTTTTCAATTGCCATTTCAGTTACGTTCCGTCACGTTGCGATACGTCAGTGTTCGACAATGTGGAGGCAAACTAGGTTGAGAAATCTGTGCCGGGTAATAGCGTCCGGTTGCCGATCATAAATAACGACGGGTCGCGTGGCTTCCGCGATTCTGCGAAGCGTCAGCGCCGATTTCGCTGCATAAAGGCGCGCGATGCGCGGCGATTAATTTTCGCAGGCACAAATCATGCTTTCAAGGATTATCCATCTATCGATCGATCGATCGATCGATCTGATCGAGAGTCAGTACGGTAAAACGAAAGTAAGCGGCCATAGATGCCGGCAGTTCAATGACAATTCCGAGCTGTTTGCACGAACGTTGCGTGACGTTCAATGCTTGCAATTCCGTTATTCACTTGCCATTATCATCGTGTTTTAATAATTATAATATTTATATTTACCAAAAGATTGTGGTAATGAGAATTTTATTGGAACAATTTGCAATAATGAATTATGACTTTTGAAATCGTTATATATTTATTTATAAATAAGCGTTCTATTATTTCATATTTTTTTATATATATATGTGACTATTAATTTTATTTTATAATAAATTATTCATTGCTAAATTAATTAATATTAAACGCTCGCGCATGATGTGGATTGTATCTCAACTTTGAGAATTTTATCTGAAGAATTTCTCGCAAAAATGTTTCACAGTCGACGCCTATGATCCTGAAGGGAAGGAAAAAAGGCAAAAGGCGTCTCAATGGCGACACGAGCCCGCTCCGTGGAAACTGGCTCTCGAGGAAAACCTCATTCAATTCAATTCTAATGCCGCTGTAGAATCGAGTGCTCGATCTCGAGATCGCGGCCTAGAGGCTATTCCGCTCGGCATTTACGACCATTCCGAACGATGAGAGTATTCTCACTACACAAAGATTGACGACGAATTGTGGTTTTTAAAAGGAAAGATTCACTCTTGTAGAGTTCGCGGAATATAATATACAAAATATACGAAATATCGCAAAGTTCAAAGAATCTAAAGAACAAAGGAATGTTGAATTTTGGGATAAAGTAGCTTTCGTAAAATACTTGTAATAAAAATGTTAAGGCATTTATGACGTTTATTGTAATATCGTAATCGTTTGAAATAGCTCGCGTCGTATCTGGCCTTCGGGAAATGCACGATCGCGCGCGCGAGTCTTCCCTCGAGTCGGCGCGGCGGCGCGGCGGCGCGTCTCATCGCCTCCTTTATTAACATTAACGTATACATTCATTACACCCACCGCACGCCGACGGGCAACATCGGGGCTCGTCGACGTATTAGCGAATGTTGCGGAATGCTTATGATTTTACGAGCCTCTTTAACGTGCGTTTAGCTTCCGCCGGTAGCTCGGGCTCGCGATGCCTCCGGCTTTCTTCTCTCTCGTCGCGACCATCTCCTCCCTCGACTGCCGCCTCCTCCTCGGCATGCCTCCGTACGACATTTTCTGTTTAACCTTTGAACGACCTCGCGAGCCCGGGGCGGCAAGTGCATTCCAGGCAGAGGCGGCGATCGTTTAAAAATTCCGATTCACGAGCCCGGAAACATCTATATCGAATTCATGAGGAAAAAGAGAGCGATCTGATCGTAGCAGCTATATACCGGGCGTAGTTACGGTCGCGAAGAGATACTTGAAGTTTATTTTTTAAATTTTTTTCGTAAATTTTTCTTCGGTGTATTATCAAGTTATTGAATCGTTAAAATGTGCGAGAAAACTTTTAGTTCCCTGAATTTTTCGATCCTTGAAGAGGTACGGATAATCTCCCCGATTATTTGCCTCTGTAAAATTTGAGATGCAGATATTGAAGCTAACTAAGTAGAAGACGTTCTGTCGTATCGTTTTCAGCGATACGTAGACGACCACGGTTCACCATGGAGGAATTATGGACGAAATGCCGAGACTTTTCGCGGATCATTTTTCAATCCCGTAATCGCTCGTCTCATCTCGGCACTCGTGACATTGCACTAGCTGACAGTGACGAATCGACAGTCCTCGAGTCAATCCTTGAGTCATCGGGCAGCGCCAGTGTCTTTCTATTCGTAGCGTCTCGTGACTAATGAAAATGTCCTGCTAGATCGGAAATGAGAAATAAGAGGGATCGTTTCTCCATATTGTCTTTCGCGCGATTGTGTAGCGCGATTAACGATTAGTAATATATTGAGATAAATTTGTGTCGATTTAAACTGGAGAAAAGACAAAATGATATACGATTTATATAAATGTTATGCTCGATTTCTACGAATTTAAATTTTTTAAATCCGACAATGCGATAACGAAAACGCTTGTCAAATAATAAAAGTGTGTCGAGATATTTTTAATTGTTTTAATCATTGTATCTCTGAAATCAAAATTTATAAAATAATGTTAAAATACAGCAAATTATTTCAATTAACATCCATATCGTAAAATCACCTCCGCCATCTTTCCGGAATAAATGATTCTATCAAAAATACAAGTCGCCGCGGCTGCCATCCTTGTTGAAACGCGCAGACGCGACGCGGTAATTGTGAGACACACAATATAATTGCACAATGTAATTGCCCCTTTGTTTCTTCAATTATACGTCTAGACCAACGGTCGGCGCGTATGTGGCTGAAGGGAGAAAAAAGTGAATGAAACGCCTCGTCGCGAAGAAAAAAAGGCGAGATGCGCGGCCGCTAAAAATTTATAATGGCTAAAATTTTTTATAAAATTATCTTTTTTTCCCCTCTCTTTTTCCGTATGTAAATACTTGCGCGAGAAAATGTTACAGAAATAGAGAAAAGATTATCTGTTAGTGTGAAATAAAAGTCTATAAATCTCAAGTCGATTCTTTTAAATGCTCGAATCCCACAATTATGGCAATTTCATCTTCAAGATCTTATATTGTTATCGATTATTTATAAAACACTAGCAAAAGTTCATTTAAAACATTTAAAAAAAAATTCCTATCTTTCTCTCTCCCCCCCCCCTCTCTCTCTCACTCTCTCTCTCTCTCTCCACAATAAATGATAATTTTTATCTAAACAAATAAAATTTGATTGCTATTTTAATTACAACGATCGTCAATATTTGTTAATAATTTTGCAGCTTTGCGCTTAAAGCTCGATTCCTCAGATTCTTGGAATATTGGTTCTTTCGGTCCACGACTTGTTGAGTCTTCGAATTCTCGGATCATCGTATCCTAACGTGTGCAGTAACTCAATGAGTTAATCTCCGATCAATTAACAGTGAATTCTGTGTTTGCGCAGGTACTTAGGTAAGAATTTCAATTAGTGGACGAGGGAGATGGAGAGGAAGGGAGGAGGAGGGACACGATCGAAGACTAAGACAATTAACGGAGAGTTCGCCGAACAGGGTCGCGCTTCCGGGTTCTAACGAATCAACTGCGGATTAATCGGATTCGCGATTTTCTTTGCACGCAAACTTTCTTTCTCTCGATCGAGTGTCAAACGAGCGGTCGCATAATTGAGCCATCGTCGGCCTCTCTAACTGCATTTATTACGAGATATGCCGAGATACTTTCGTACGCTTTCAGGTATGCATCTCGTCCTTTTGTATTACCACACTCGAGAGATTTTCTCAAATCTAAATATTTTCCAACGTAATAAAAATTCTTTTGCTTTTTATTTTTCTTATTACACTCGAGAATAGCAGAAAAATATAGAAATTAAAATACTTGAATACTAAATTATTTACTTATATTTGTTTGTCAATAAAGAATCGTATCGTTGATAACTGATAAGACTGACAGACATTGCCTCGCTCTAGCAATATTTTTACGCTTCTTAGCAAAATTATAAGTTGCATCGACAGGCGGTAAGAGTAAAGAAGACGCAGAGGGGAAAGGGTGCTTTGTGGTAAGTTTTTCGAGGAAAATGGGGAAATTTGCTGGCTGATGAAGCGAGCGGAGGAAAGTTTATGAGCCCGTTCGGATGGGCGGCTAATTTTTAAACAAAGCCTAATTTCCGCAACTTCATAGCATAGTCGCGGTCGTTATTACTTGCCGGGATAATAAATGATTATTACGCCGTCGCGAAGAAAGGGCAAGATGGGGATGTGGGGGTAAAACGCTTTGATGTATTCTCGCTCGGATGAAGGCAAGTCGAGCGACAAATTCTTCGATATTCGGACGATGAAGAGCACTTTCTCGTCCTAGGGGAAAGGTTGAAAGAGATCACGGCGCGAGATCCCTCCTATCCATCCTCTAACAACTGATTATCCGCCATCCTTCGTGGCAAATAATATTTCCGAGTGTACATTGTCAGATTGATCACTTTCATTGCGCTCTCTTTATAATCTCGATGTTCCCTTGCGCGATTTCGTTCCCAAAATACACGATTCTGTTGCCCCCTCTCCATCTCTCTTTCTCGCCCTTTTCCTCGCCGACAGGTCGTCAATGAAATAGCTGCGAGCGGTGCTGCGAGACACGTGAAATTGATGAAAGTATGCGCTTCGCGCGCATTCCGCTCGGGTTTGCCGTCGAGCGGAGCGAAGCGGACTCGCGCGAGCACCTACGACGACGATTCCCCAGTGTTCTCTCTTTCTCTCTCTCTCTCTCTCTCCTCTTTCTTCTTTATTAATGAAGAAACATTCCCGGCGAGATTCGCGGCTGGATGAGCGAATCGCGCGCGAACGAAGAGGCGAGGAATCTCACGCGCGGAAATCAACTCGTTCGCGCGAATGAATGAAAAACAGATGGGTACGCGAGAACCAAAAAAAAATCCATCTCTCGCTTCTTGTCTTTTGATCCTGAACGAGGGCGAGACCAGGCGGGGCCGCCATACGCATTTTAATGTCGACGACGGCTTCGGATACATCCAATTACGAAGAGCATTGCGGTCTCGCGAGTTATTCGCGTCAGCCAGAATCTGCATCGATCATGTCCCGAGAGCCGCTAACAAAAGTCGAATACCGACCAAGTATTTTGTCAAGGGCCTAACGTGACGCGTCGCGAGCATCCGCGTTAATTTCTTCCTGTGTTGTTATACGAATAATTTCAAACGAAGATCTTACGATCCAAAAATTTTGTCCAAGTTTTTCTTTTCAATCGGAAATATTCAAAAAGACAGAATTTGACAATTAAGGTACATTGAATCTAGTTAGAAGAGCTAGAGGTAATTTATGATCTAAAATGCAACATTTTCTCTGTTTAAACAGAGGTTGATGCATTCCCTTCTCTCACTTAACTCCAAAGGTGAAGGGTCAAAATTTCACAGCGAAAGAGTCGACGCTTCATCTTCCTGAGACAAACTGGAAGGAAAGAGACAAAAACCAAAGAGAGAGAGAGAGAGAGAGAGAGAGAGAGAGAGAGAGAGAAAGAGAGAGAGGGAGGGCGCAGTTTCGGCCTTCGGGCCCGCGGAGACCCGCTGCGCAAAGATGTACGGATAAGGGGATATAAATGGGTCCTCGCCGCAGTCCGAGGGCAAATATAGACCAGCGTAGGACATTAAGGGGAAAAGATTACCGATGGGCCAAACGGGACCGAATAGCACCGGTATGGAAATGCGATCGGCCTTTAAACGTCGAACCGCGCGCAGCTATGTTAATTCCTGCGCGCGTTAGCCAAGGTGTAACTTCTGTTTATCTTCGTATCGATCCCCGGCCAGATTTAACGAATACGGACAGACCACCTCTTCGAGAAACGAGAAAATCAGCCGCACCGTTCTCGGTAAAATCGTGTAATTTCTTGTCCATCTGTAGTACGAAAACGTCTTACTTCTTTGATGCAGGATGTGAAGTTTCCAGAGAGTATGCTCGATATATTTTGCGTTCATTCTTCTCCGTTACTTAAATTTAGATTTCAGAATTGTAGAAAAATCAGAAAGTCTATCGATAGGCCTTAATAAAAAATATAATAATCTAAGACGAATGTGAATTTCAGTTACTAAAATAGATATATACACGTATCTAATCAAGTTTTTAACAGAAATGGTTTTAAAATTAAAACCATTGCCAGAAACTAATGATAAGCAACTATATTGCTAATTGATAATTGATTAATTTTTTTATATAATCCTAAAATTATGTGTACAAAATATTGCACGAAATTTCGAAATATCTCGTAGTCGTATGTGACATGTGAAAAATGTGAGCTCGTACGATTCTCGCATCCGGATCTTTCCACGCGCGTGCTCATTCATTGTTGCAGGCTCGCTGGATCTCGCCTACCGATCGGATCAGACGTGATGGATTCACTTCGCGTGGAATGGAAACGCGAGTGACGGCTACGAGCGGCGACTAAGAACAGGAAAACAAATACACGACAATCGTCCTTTTTCTCGCGTGTCTCCTCGGTACACGGCTCGCAAAGTATAACTTATGGCAAAAGAAGGGAACCCTCCTTGTAAAGCAGATACAACTAAGAACCGACATTAATGGCCCCATTTGTATGCCGCGTGGCGAGTACTTTGCGATAATACGAGGTCGTCGAAATACATAATCTCGCAGAGTTGAATTTGGATAATTAATTGTTGTTCATGGACCATCATTCATTAACGACAATCGACAATCGACAATCTCTCTCTCTCTCTCTCTCTCTCTCTCATTTCTGTAATTTTGATAATATTTTAAGTTTAAAGACTCGAATCTGAAAATAAACATGATAAATCTGAGCTCTAATGGAGTGAAGAATCTAAAAATCGGATTTACGAAAGCGAAAGTCTAAAAGATGCGTAAAAGCAAAAGTCGAAAAACTGGAAATCTCAGCACAAGAAATATTGACGATCCATGAGGAATGCAGCATCTAAAGAATTTAAATATATACCATATATATATATATATATATATGTAATATTTATGGAAATATTAACAAATTGCAAAGTGTCTTCTTCCACGTAGGAATTATTGTAAAAACAGCATTCCCTTTCTACATAGATGTTTAAAAGTGATGTACGCTATAATGTGTGTGCATGTCGGGTCGGTAACAAATTTATTAAGAGAACGTAAAAAATGAAAATGTTTGGCGCGTGAAGTAGGCAGCTGCTGCGACTATTTGAAAGGAATTTCGAGATTAGAGGAGATGCCGTTGCGGCCGATGAATCATTCCGGGCACGCGATTTCTGGCATTCAAAGGAGGCGTTAAGTGATTAAACGACCAGTTGTCATCGGTGACATTAACATATTACGTTCTCCGCACGTAGAGTTAATGTCTTGTATCCATCCAAACCGTTTGCCGTCACGCGGGGAAAAGAATTATATATGATGGAGATGACAGTTCTCCAAGAAAGCGTCGAAATGATTGTCAACAAAGAGAAAGGGAGGTCTCATCCTGATAAAAAGCATCGAGCAGCTAATACACATTTTTAACCAATCAGATAAATATAATTTTCTAGCTAAAGGTACGATACATACTCGATGCAATTTGCACATGTAACTTGGCTTCTCAAATATGGGTAATAATGGTCAAAATGAAAAGTTTCTAATCAGTAGATAAAGACGCGATATCGGACTATATAAGAAATACCTATTTTATATAAAAAAAAAATTTCAACGTTGTTCAAATAAATTTATTATTCGACATCGTACAAATTTTATAAGATATGTTATAATTTTTTTTTTTTTTTTTTTCCAGATAATATCATGTCATTCTGGCGCTCTCATAATATGTTTTGAATAAACTGCTTTATTGCGCAGATAACCGTTCGTATAAAATTCTGACGAGAAAAATTTATAGAATGAATTAATTGCAATCTGTTTTAAACGTGTTTTAAATATGCAGTTTAAATTCACGAGCAAGCATCGATGGATGGAAAAGAAAAGATGCAAATAAAGATTCAATAGAGTAAAGCTTGTAGCAAGGCTTGGACTTAATTTAAAGCACGTGGAAAGCACGATGTTGGCGTAAAGTGAGTTAATATAGAGGTCCTCCTTCTATGAGGTGCGAACGCTCCTCTCTAGTTTCTCGGGATAATACAGACACCGCACGCTACGATGCGTGCAATTAAGGGCACGCGCGAGAAGGATCCAAGGAACTTGTAATCAGACAGAATGTCTAGTGGAGGATGTCTACTCATTGCAAAGACTCATTATATGTACAAGATGTCGCACCAAGATATAAAAAATATCAACTATTTGCTAAAAAAAAAAAAAAATAATGAAGAAATTGTTTTCAAAATTAATAAATTTTATACGGATCATTAAGTTATACTTATGAAAACCTGAAAATATATTAATCTTATCGATCGCAGATTTGTACGATTTTTAGTTTAGAGTTCAGCGACATTTCAGCGTATCTTTTTGCTTCGATCTTGTTCATTTATGAGATTAAAGAAGACTATGAGACTCGAGGGTGACAGCTTATCTTCCAAAAAGTGATTTATGTCGACATGACTAGTTACCGGCTAACTTATGGTGTTTACCGATTCAATTAGGGATACAACCGGCGGTCCCTTAAAACGTGATACATTTGCTTCGACATTAATTTACGAAAACGACCCGCTGTCATAACAAAACTATAATAGACCTTTGGTCGGTTGGCGTACCGCCAGACTTTAGTGGTCGCATAAAATGCACCGGAATGTTTGCCCACTACATTGTCCTCGACCGCATCATATTATAAATTATAAATCGTCCAACTATTTTTATCCTATAATCGTGTTTGTCTTAATCGCGAATATTGTCTTATCGCGGAATATTGCGTACAAAATCGTCGCATCTCGAAATAAAAATTATGAAATAGGTAAATAGTTGCGTAAATGGAATGCTTGACGAAGCGTAACGATAAAATTTTTATGCTATTAGTCAACGAGATTTGCACTGTCTCGATTAATCCTTGTATCAAGTAATTCCTAAAATTTTTTGTAATAAAATATCAATATAGCGTAGTATTATAATACATACATTCTTTAATTTATTGAATTATGAACATATATATTCTCTACTAATGTGAAACGTAATATTGATAATATTTTAATACTGTATTATATGTTGTCAGTCATTATCTCGTCACAGCTACGGATACTCTATTCTTTCTCGCTAGCTTCCTATTGTTGTTCTCCTGCTTGAAACAAAATGTTGTTTGTTAGTTTAAGCTGTCGGAGAACGTCATAAAAAAAGGAACAAAATGTTTGTAGGCATACGGCGTTTTTGTAGCTAAGACAATGTCTGAGTATTCTTCCTTCAGCGCGACGACGCCGGGACGTCGAACAACGCGTCGCCTCTATATTTACATGCCCCAAAGTCAGTGGCCCGCTCGAGTGATTCATCACGGAAACAGATGCTGGGATCCTAGACCATTCCAATGTTAAATTTTTAGACCGATCCTGAGTCGCGTAGAGAATGGAGGAAGTTTAAGCTCCTTGGGATTCTGAATTTCTCGCATCCAAGATTTCTAGGAATATCTTGAATTTTAATTTCTTCTCTTCCTTTCTTACATCTTTTTCTTGAAATTTAAATCGAATAAGTTTCTCTTACATATCAAGTTGAAACGTTCCTCGAGAATCGAAAGGTTAATGATCTTCGCTAAACAACGAAGCGACGAGAAGAAATGAGAAGCGACTGGACAAAAATATTTTTGCCGGGTTAAACGTTCATCGTTGACGAAAAATCTGCGGCAACACGAGGACGGCAGCTGGTTGGCGATGCGACAAATCATAGCCTACTGGACAGCCTACACGTCGACTGGCGCTCGAGCGTCCCGCGCAAAACCGAGCGAGCACGTGCAAGACGAACATAGCAGTGTAACCGGTGGCGGATCTCTAAACTCTCTCTCTCTCTTTCTCTCTTCCCGTCTCGCGAGTCCTTTGACTGATCGCCCTTGAATTTATGAGGCGCCGTTTTGGTCTTACACTCATCTACTTAAACAACCAAAGTATCTCAGCATTCTCGACAAGTTCTCAAACAAGCAAAAAACATATAGCTAGTCTATTAAGAGTGTCTAAAACTACCGATGAACAATATGGTAACGGAGGACCCTTGGACGAGTTTGAAAAATATCTTTGAAGAATTTCCATCAAGACTTGATGATTGGCTAGAATCGCGAACCTTTCGAGGATAAACGGATGCTACGTCCTGATCGGTTGCATTCGGGTCGCGAGGAGCGATTAATTAGAAATTGTTCGGTGATATCTAAGCGAGAGATCGAGCCACGAACGAGCGACATTCGTCGGTATCTCTTTGATACGTCAACTGCCCGACCGGACCAGTTCTCTGCTTGCCGTCCAGTCGAAATAATATCCGGCCCGGCACACGTGTCACGTGGTAGTCGGCAGCCAGAAAGAGCCGGCGAAATGCCTATCGATGCATTGAGCGATCGAGGATCTAGAGTTCGATCATTCTCTTCGACGTATCCGTATGTAGGATATTTTGACGGAGGACTGTGACTCTTAACAACGCAGAATCTTAGCATTATTCTCATTCTCGTTAACGACAGGTAGCCATAATATTTAAGCTCGAGAACGCAAAAGTCGCATATGAATATACAAAACGTAATCATCTTTACAGTTACAGTGCTTCCATCTCCAGAGACGTTCAATTTTTGCTGAACAAGTATCGGTCCCAGCTCTCGAAGAGTGGAGAATTCGCCTACATCAGATTCTCATCTTCCTCAGGAGCACGTCGTATATTAGTTTCCCAAATGCGACGGGTTAATACAATCACATTCCATTAGTATTCCGTTAACGAAATTGCCTAACTAGAGGAAGAGGAGAAAGAGAGAGAGAGAGAGAGAGAGAGAGAGAGAGAGAGAGAGAGAGAGAGAGAGAGAGAGAAAGAAAAAGAGTGCCGCAAAACAGAGTCCACGTCGGCGAGAGAAAATAGACAACTCGCCGCGCAGAAAGGCGGCACCGAGAGAAGTAAAAGGGAGAAATCCTGAAGAGAGAGGCGAGAGAATTCCGCGGGGTTAAACAGCCGGTATTTCAATAATGGAGTCTTATCGCCGGCTACCGCAGGAGTCCGAGTCCTCGCCGGCAGCTGGTGCATTCGAGCCTCAGAATCCCGAGTCTCTCGAGTCGCGAGTCACCGAGCCTCGACGGTGTTTATTAATTTTCGCCACTTATCGCGCATACGCGTTGCTCGTTTCTTCCGATAGAGATGAGAAAATAAGTCGCATTTATACATCCCCTTAAATTACGTAGCCGCGCTAAACCCTCGACGAGGTCGCCGTCAAAATTGCCATGTCGTAAATACGATTTGCGATATGATTAACTGTAAGCGCTAAGCGATTGTTTAAATTTTTATCAATTGCGCTTAAAACATTTCATTGCCACTATACGGAGAAGCTGTGACGTCTTTATACGTTTGCATTTTTCGTGAAGTATTAGATTTATTATAATTTCTGCTATTAATAAGTATTATTGTAGTATCTCTCCAAGGATGACAAATTTCACGTCTCTTTCATGTATCCTTAGAGCTAACAGGCGTAAACGATCGATGTCATGGTCTCATCCCGAACCGAATTGCGAGAAGAGCGTCTCCCATCGCAACGCGTGTTCATCAAGAATCGCGCAAAGTTATAATAATAATGTACGGGGAGAGATACCCGACGTCTGGATTCCAGACTTCTGACTTTGCCCGATGTTTGCGGCAGTTAATCTGACGGTGGTGCGCGTTTCGGCGGGATTACCGTTCTCTTGTGCGTAATTGCGTTTAAATATACTCGAGCGTGTGGCGGCGCGCGAGGAAGAGTTCGGCGGGCGGAGGACACGCGACGAGGGATGCAACCAACAACGGTGATGCGGCGCGGCGGTGTGATTTGTGGCTTCGGCCTCGTAACAAATAGACACGCGGCCATTTTCTCGGACATCGGGTGCGCAAAGTGAACAAAGACAAATGGCCGAGACGCGCGGCGCACGTGACTAACGACGAGCGGGCTGATAGCTGACGCGGGATTTTTTTTTTCCCCTCCAAAAGATTTGATCGCCATCGATTCCTCAATCCGATGAGCCGATACTCCGAAGGTATAAGGATAATTTTAAGCCTTTCGCGCTTTTTAACAGGTTTGCAACAGGTGATACCGTCGAAGATTCGAACGATTTAGGGAATATGATTAGAAAATGTCAAAGTACGTATATACGATATAATCTTTTCTTATAAATATAAAGTATAAGTATAATTTTTTTTCTTTGTTTTTTCCTTTATTCAGGATATCTGAAGATCCTAGAATACGAACGGCCGTGTGGAATCGAGGTTACGAGGATACGATACGGGATCGGCAAGATCGGAAGATTTCCAGGGTCTCGGAAAGTTTTTTTTTTTTTTTTTTTTTTCTACCGTCGCAACAAGCGACCGCGAGTTCGTCCATGGACATGTCCATCTGTCCGCGCGCGATCTGCAATTCAATGCAACCGCCTCGAGCAGAAACGCATCCGCGCTCTTTGACGAGGAGGATCCGACCAATCCGACGGCACAAAAGAAGCGGCTGCCGCTTCCGCGATACTTCCTTCTCCTTGCTCGTCTTCCGCCTCGTATTCGCCCTTGGATACCATTCCCATTCGCCAGCGGTTTTGTTTATTAATAATTTTAATAATAATTTAATAATTTTATCATTAATTTAATAATTATATCTTTTTTTTAGATAAAAATCTTATACCGCTTTCAATTACGATTACATTATAATGACAGACTATGTTATAACGACTCCCCATTATAAAAATGTTATAAAAATATTGCATACAAATAATAAATTGATTCTTAATTACCGTTTTGCGATTTGATTTCAAAATCATTTTGTGCCCGCGATTACGCCACGTGATACGTTGGATCGAAGAATCCTAAGAAACGGATAGTATTCGCGAGCGGTTACAACAGAATCATCATCATTCCGGTCTTTGGGCAGCCAGATCAGTTCTTACCGTACACCAGGAGCGGCCCGATCGTTTTTTTTGCCCGATGAGCAACGGATTGTCCGGCGCGGTGTGTTGTCTTTACCTGGCGCGCGCTCGTGGTGCCCGGATTCCCGATACCTGGACGCCGTTTTATCTCAGCCACGCGGTCGCCGATCTCCGCCGCCGCGCTAGGTCACGTATTAATTTTTTCGTTTAAACCGGTAAGGCGAGTTCACCTCGATTTCGCGACGATTCGGTGAAAGTTTTGCGCGTCCCTTCTTAGCGCGCCGTGTCACCGCGCAACTGACCACCGTTTCTTTTACGCGTCCCGTAAAAGATAACGTCGATAACTCACAAATCGAGCAGAAATCATTCGATATTTTTAATCTTGCGATTTGTACTAGAAAGAATTATATATATATATATATATTGTAAGCAGCGAACTACATATATTATAGTTTCCTCTTCATATATAAAAGAATTAATAATTTTCTGAAATATTAATAATTAATAATTTATGAAATTCATAACTTTCTTTATTTCAGATAAAAATTCTTCGTTTCGCGCGAATATTAAGAAATATTGGAGAAATTTATTTATTCGCGCGAAGGTCGATGGGAGAAGGTGCGAGAGAGCGCGATGTGTTTTCTGAAAATAAATAAACGATAGATAACATTTATTGCATAATATATGCACACCACCATTTTCCCGTTTAACTGGCGATAAAAAAGTCAACGACTCTCGGACTTGCAGATCCTGAATTTATCGAGACCTCGCAACCACCCCTACTTACGGCTCTCTTTCCATCCGTACCGCACCGTTTGATCGTACCGCGATCCGCGGTCGAGGATGCCGTTGCTATACCGGTCCGAAGTATCATCGTCGTCATGGCGAGCGTCTCTCGATATTACCCCCGTCGTGTGTCTTTTATTTTCAATTTTTCTTCCTTTTTATCTCTTAACACACATTGGCGCGCGACAAGGAAAAATCAGTGCACAGATTCTACCGGCTATATCAAGTTACTTTCGACGAATAAATTGTACCAAGTGCCTCACCATTGTCACTCGATTATTATCTATTTAATGAAATTAGGATCTATGTATCATTTATAAAATAGAATTATCATTGTTTAGAATATTTGCAAACGCTTAGAATCTCTCGCAGATTATAATATGTAATATTAAGGTATATAGACAATACATAATTGAAGCGCTCCTGAGAATGCGCGAAATTGAAAATCAAAGGCATCGACGAAATAAAACACTACGCAATTGCTCAAATTTTACATTTCAAACATCCTTAATATATATATATCTAAAGAACAAAATTATTCAGGAACAGTTATATTTTAGATTCCGAAGGTATCTAGAATCCATGATACTCTTGATTAATCTCCTACGATCTAAACGTCTAATAATTCGATAATTTAATTTTAAAATATAAAGTGTTTTCGGTATTTAATTTTGCAAATAACCGACCAACGTGCTACGTTGATTTTCGCAGAATATGATACAGCGAGAAGAGTCACACGGAGAGGGAAGCTTTTGCCGTTGTCGATGTTCCCTGCTCGGCCGAGCACGACGAAAACGGCCATCGTAGCTCATACCCGGTATAGTAACGCCTTTTCGACTCGGACAGGGTCGTCAGCCGGTCGTCGAACGGGCTGGCTTTTATCGACGCGTAGATTGATCGTAATTAATTCGTTTTTCTTACGCGCTACGTGGTGTAGCCGGCGAGATATCGAAATGCCACGCCGGTACCGGATACTCGGCGTGATCGCGCCGGCAAATATTAAAGGCGATTCATGCGATGGGAAGGGGGCAGCAGGAAGACTCCCTCCTGATCTCGCGTCGGAAAAATGTTGCCGTGCTCATCGTATGGTCAAGGGGTTAAGTAAAGACATAAGCGTAAAGTCTTGCGTGCTTCTCTCTGGGAAGCTTCTCCCGTGCGCCCGGCAAGCGTTTAAAAACGTACCCCGCTCGCTTCGCTTCTTCTTTCTTTTACGGACGAGCGCGCGCGGTCGTTCCGCTCGCTTTATGGGCGAATTTTCTGCGTGGCTCGCACAGTGGCGTAGATCGCCGAAATACGGATCCGGGAAACGCTCTTGCGACGGATCGATGATGAAAGAGAGCCACCGAAATTCGAGTTCGTTTCAATGAATTAAACAAATGGGAAAATATATGGGGGAAAAAAAACATGTATTTATTACATGTTTCTTTCGCATATCTCTTATTATTAAAATTATCCGGATATGTCTTACGATAATATGTACATATGTTGTTTCAGATCTGCCTCGAGATCTCGATACAATCTTTGATTCGTATCATTGACTAATAATACAAAGATAAATTATTGGCGAATCAAAAATCTTTAAGCGATGCCAATGCATCAGGCTGCATAATCGCCGTCATACTTTCTTTTCTCATTAGTATAAGCGCGATCGTTAATCTTTATTCGCGGCTGATTTGAGATGCACGAGATTGTATAACTCCGCTTTCTTCGCTTATAATTTTATAGAATTTTAATCGGTTTCCCGCCTCGCGACTCCGGCGATCAACGGGTCGAGTTCCATTCGGCTGCCGGGATCGTTTCGCGGTTTTAGAAATCGGCGTCGCATTCTGCGGCGATTTTCCACGACAGGTTGTATAAGCGTTTGCGACAGCGATCTCATAGATGGAAAGACGCAAAGACGGCAGGGGAAAGGGCGCGCAGGGCTTGGGCGCTCTGGCCGAGAAACTAGTCCCGGTGGAAATTTATTCCGTCGAAGCGAGAACAACAAATTACCGGACAGTAGTCGATCTCTCCTAATACGACGCGACGGAAATGCCAGAGCTCGAAACTCGACGCGGTGTCGACACTGCGCCAAGGATTGACAGTTGGTTGAAAAGCAAATCGATCGCGATGGCGTCTTCGACGATGGTCTCGTTAATTATTAATTATGACAGCGATAGTGGCAAGTGAATCAAATCATGTACAAACGTAATGCTTAAATTAAAAGTATGAAGAAAGTCTAAGAAGAAGAATTGGACAAAATTCGAGACATCGAAATTGCCGTCTAAAAATTAAACATACGTTCTTACGATCCAAGAGAATTATTAATAAAATCAATTTTATACATTGAATTAAATAATATACTCCTAATCATAAAGCGATCCTGCTTATCGTTACTGCTATTATTTTTCCTTTCCGAAACAGCATCGCGACTAATATAAGTCACATTGACGAACATGCAGTTGGCAAAGCGGCGTCCTTCGTTCTTTAATCGCAAGGGCAACGAAGAGGAGATACACGAGAAAAGAGGGGGAAATGGGGAGAATGAGAAATATAATATAAAAGAAACCGTGGCAGGAGGCTGCTTTAGCCAGGCCAGATCCCGCCGGGACGATAACACGAGGACACATCGCCACCTCGACGCGACGATCGTAAAACTTGGTCAGGTAAAGGCGCGGTCCGTTTGAGACCTGCTGCTAGGAGGACGGACAGGAGCTGGTTATAGGATAGGTATTATAGTCTTGGACCGCGCTGTCGGTCTATCTCTCGCGAGGGATGCGCGTCCCGTACGCGTATCCTTCGGGGTGGTCCTGGCGACGACATCGGTTCATTAATCGGCCAGATACCCGAGAAAAATGCGCTTTTACGACTACTCTCTCTCTCTCTCTCTCTCTCTCTCTCTCTCTCTCTCTCTCTCTCTCTCTCTCTCTCTTCCTCGCTCTATCTCGCCTTTGCTCTTTGCTCGCTCGCTCTCGCTCCTCAATCTTTCCTTCTTTTTCTCGTTCGTTGCCATAGTGTGTGTGTGTGTGTCACGGTGTCTCTACCAGTTTCGTGAAGGAGGCGCCCGGTGGCTTATTATCGTTCGCCGAGAAGGGAAACCAGGTAATTATTGGGTAGAACTCGATTAACGCGATACTCGACAACGTTGTTTCGATTTCATTCGCGATCGACGATCGATACGTCGCATCGAGCTCCGAATTACACGAGTTTATAAAATTCTCTACCCTTAAGTGCCCTAGATCCTAAATATTTTGAATTCTATTAGCTCGGACTTTAAATTTCTCAAATCCCGGATATATCTTGGATCCTAGTGTCTGTGGTTGCCTGGATGCTAGATCTTTTCTCTTCGATTATTAAGTCTTCGCGAGCAGGTGCTTCGAGTTTCAAATTTTTTTTAACTTTATATACATATCGCGAAGACAGCAGATTAGGTGTTAAAACAAGATAAATACTGACGAAATATTCTAAATTCCTTAAACCTCGTACACATTTTAAGATAGATACGCATTCGTTTTTCAATACATTAAATCGTCTTTGCATCCACTGAGCCTATATTCGCGTTAGTTGACTCTCGAGCCCGCGTGACATAACTGAAGACGATGTTGCAAGACTGCCCGTACAGCGGGCATGCAGTCTCCGCAGTCCGTGCATTCGCTGCGCGTAGAAGAAACGGCAGTCGAGTAACGAGAGTGCTAATGAAGGATAGCCGGGTTCTTGTGGGCTTCTCCTGCGACCGGCACCTGCCTCTTCCTCTGCGCACGCGTTTCTCTTCACGACCAAACGATCGTGCGCGCTCCGATCTCTGAATTTCTTTCTCTATTGCCTAATTTCTTGCGAGCCTTCGCATTACGCGAACATGATATCAGCTTACTGATATTAGTTTACGAATTCTATGGTTATTCTTAATAAGGCTCTATTTCATTTCAAGGAATATAATTATATATTCGTACACATCGAGTTCTCTTAATTAATTCTCTCCTTTTCGTATTTAAACAATGATAAAGCCTACTGATATAATGATACTCGAGTCCTTTCCAAAATATTTTTTTCAAGGAATTAAACGTGTGCGCGTTTCTTCAAAGAATCGCGCAGCTTCCGCGACACTCCGTATATCATTCTTCGCGAGTGGAGTCCTCGCCACGAGTTAAACACTCGCTCGTTTACTCGGCCAAGCGAGCGAGAGCGATAAAGCATGGCGGTTTCGGTGCGTCCCGTCCCATGAGAAAACGACGCGCATTTTTAACGTGCGTCACGTCGGTACGCGCCTTCGTACGAATGCACGTTGCGGCCGACAAACTGCGAAAAACACTAGAGCGCGGCTATTAATTCAGAGACCAGGGGACACAGAGAGTGGAGGTCGGGCAAAGGAGCAAAATGAGCGGCGTTTCTCGCGGCTCCTCAGGGCCCTAAATAAAAAGAGCAGGAGAGAGATTTAAATAAAAGTAAACTCGTGTCGCGCCGCGTTCGCGTGAACTACCCGGGCCCCGAGGATACGAGCCGGTGTGAGCCCCGGCGCTCCCTCTTCTTCCCTCGGGGGAGCCTCCTTCGTGGAGAACCTGTCCTGTCTGGCTGTCCGAGATCGGCTTTCCCTCCTTTCCTCCTCTTCGCTCGTATCGCGCGCGCTTAACGCTCTCGCCGGATGTTATCTCGCGATCGCGAGACCACGGAAGGGAGAGAGAGAGAGAGAGAGAGAGAGAGAGAGAGAGAGAGAGAGAAAAGTGGCGAGAACGTCGGGACGTTCGTGTTTCTACAATGTCGCTGGAAGATTGATAGATAAATGGGCCAACGGTGCTCATAACTATATATCTTGGAAGAAGGGAAAGAGAGATAGTCGGCTTTCCTTGATTAATTAAACTCCGGTCAATCTAAAATTATATTTTAAATAAATTTTTGAACAAGAATTTACATAGAATTACTCCCTCTCTCTCTCTCTCTCTCTCTCTCTCTCAAATAATATTTCAAAAATATTTTTAAGAAATTTTCTCATACATTTTCATTCTTAAAATATCTTCGTTTTCCGAAGAGCTAATGTTCTCAAGAATTTCTCGGCTTGCATCATTAATTACAAGTTTAATTTTATCTAAGCAAGAGATTTGATACTGGAAAAAAAGAAACGTTACTTTTCCACCGAGCCGGAAAAGATAGCGAAACGGCGCTCGTCACCCTACGATGCATGCACGGGTGCATGAATGCAGAAGCACGCCTGATCTCCCAGCAGACAAATTAAAATGATGCACGGACGATTCCACGCGTTACCCGAGAAAATTTCCTTCTTCTCTTGGTCTCGAAACTATTTCAGGATGAGCGTGGTTGGGCGCAATATTATTCCGGTGACAGTGTTCCTCGATTTCTAAGAAAGGCCACTGGGTGATATTCGCAGATACGAAGGACCGAGAATTCGGGAATCGAGTGATTCGAAGGACTACTTGCTATTCGACAACTCGGGGAACTCGCTATACGATCTGACAGTCGGCAGATTAAATAAAAACCGAGAAAAAAAGGAATCGAGAATCAGGAATTCAAGAGAATTTAATGTATCAAAAATTCAAAGAGACGTAATATTTTTAGCCATAATTAAATCACGTTTGTATGGAGATGATACGATATTTCGATGTATTTTATCTTACTCTTTCTCTCTCTTCCATCATTGTATTATTTCTCATATAATAAGATATAAATAAAGAATTTATATATTTTGTAAGAAATATAACGCGATGTAAGTTATATATATATATATATATATATATATATATATATATATATATATATATATAAAGTTATTTCCTTGATTTAATTTATATGGCAGTAAAGAGTGTTTGTTGGCCATAAATAGAGACGTAGTTTTTTTTTTTTTTTTTTTACCAAACGCGTCAAACTTTTAATGACTAACGCAGGCGGATCTGTTTTTAATTGCTTTGGGCAGTTTAAGGATACAAGCGTTCTACAACGGGATTATAAAACTGTGCTGATAGACCACTTTAAAAATGTGGGCGTTTTGACGTATTCTATTAGCGCCTTCGCACAATTTTCTGCCTCGTCTATTAACGACAGATTTTATCTCATATCGTAGCATCATTAAGTAAATTGGTCAATCAACCGAGTAATCTGCTTATTTTAATTATTTCAATTATTACATATAGAGAGAGACTGGGTGAATTAGCTTACGTAACTTTATATCATTTATAATTATCATTTCTAATTTAACTATTAATGATTTTTATACAAATTATTGAGATTGACGCGAAGTTTGCATTTCTCTTCTCTTAAAACCGATGAATTCCGGTAAAAATGTTAAACCAATGATCGAAATAAAAGAGACGTAGACTCACCCTGTCATACTGGTGCGTCGCCGTAGCCGCCTGGAAGGGTTGAAAGGGCGCCGGCCTGGCCGGGCTGTGGTGGGCCACGTGCGGATTGGCATGGGGGTGGCTGTGCGGGGCCGCATGGGGATGGGTCGGATGCGGCGGCGGTGGCCGGTGGGTCTGGTAAAGATAAGGATAATATTGATACATCACATCGGAGCAGCTCATCACCCCGCCCGGGCCCGGCACCCCAGAGCTGGCCTGCAGACTTGCGTACCCGAACGTCGCACCACCCTTTTGAATAACACCACTCTTTAACTCGTCCTCCAACTTCGTCGATGGCGCACCGCGATCGGCTCAAGCGTGAAGAATCATTCGGAATCACTAGATTCGACACTAAGGATAACAGTCCGTGCTGTAACACATAGCGACAGTGAGGTAGCTTAATATATTGTTGTCAACTGTTCTCAGATATGTATGTATATATCTTGGATAATTTTAGTTTCTTCGATGACTCGACATGATCAATGATTTAAATAATATTTTTAATATTGAAAATTATTCACGATCTACAGAGACGCTGTTAAATACGTTTAAAACGCTGTAATTAATAGCATATTGTGCCGTTTATAAAAAATTCGATAGTATGCTGTTGGATGCTGCTGTTAACAGTCTCGTCTTCTTTTATGTTCTTTTTACACCAATTATTTCGATTGTCCAAGATACGTTTATTTAAAAATTTATCAAGTCACTAAATTAACACATAGGGATGATAATAAACGTATTTCTATTATGTAATATCTAATTTCGATATTTATTATGTTAAAATGTGTCTCGCGCATGCGTTCACTCATCAAAATCACAATTTATTTTTGTTTAATTGTAATTGTTATATAGAAAAATGTTTTATTTTTTTTTCAGTGCTACATCACAATCACAAAATGCCTTCATGCATATATCGCGAAGAAAATAGAAGAAATAATTACGAAAGATTAGGCATTTACGAGTTGATCACAGTATAAAATATGCTCATCAATTTCGTCCAGACACAATTCTATCCACTTTTATTCAGCAGAATTTTTTTAGCAGACGATGAACCAATGTTCCACGCGTTCTTTCTTATTTCTCGAGAACCAATGAACTACAATGAATACACGCAGTTAATTCTTCAAGATAGCCGAAGCGATGCAAGAGGTTGCACAAGTCGATCGTTCTCCTTTCTTTTGCCTTGGTAAGCGCGTTGTGCAAATGCGAAAGGACTCAGATAATTGTCATCAGTTAGATATGTCAAATTGCGACATTATATATATATCTTACTCTTACATATATATATATATATATATATATATATCTCTTACTTACAAAGAATTCTACAAAGATGGACAAGAGAAACAAAGGCATATGCTAGGCATATGTCTGGTAACAGTCTTCATAAAACTTTTTTTCTTCCGCGATCTTGCTTTCAGAAATTTTTCCGAATTTGTCATATACCAATAATCGATACTTGCAAAGTTTTCTTTTCTACCCAAAACCTTTTTTTCTTTCGGGTGTCTTTTTCCAAAACTTTTCGATACAGATCAATTTTATCATTGATGTCTACAATTTGTCATATAAGAGTGTGCGTCACTTGTACTGACACACACAATTTTCTCCATGAGTTTTAGCTTAAAAAATTTTAATTGTTCTCTATTGCAGTTTGTCAATAAAGCGTACTGTCTAATTGTCACGCTGTCTAATTTTTTTTTCTTTATTAACACTTCATTGTCACTTCACTTAGCTAGTAACAAGAACTGTTGTCACCGCTTTCGGCACTTCATTTCATACATCGTACGCAGGACCACCTGCAGTCCAAAATAACATGTACAACTCGTCTCACAATTTATCCCACGGATTTTTCCACCAATCCAAGACTCCGATCGCGATGAGGTTTGAATTCAACGCGGAAGACAAATGGCAAAGGACGACCAGTTGGCGAGCGAAAAACGAGCCCTCACCCTCGCAACGTGAGCGGAGCGTGTCGCTGCTGGTGGTGTGTCTCTCATGGGTGAACACGGACTGAAACCCCCCAGACACGACACCGTGTGTCACCCTCTCTCTTCCTGGAACTTGTCGCTGTCTTTTTCTGAACCGTTCCTGTCGCCGTCCTTTTCGAGCGATCGGCGACGCCGCATGTCCTCTTCCTCTTTTCCGCCACCCCAACATGTTGGATTCGTGGCGACAGAACCCGCCTCCTGGTAGTGCCGGTACTGGCCAATCACCGTGCTCGATTGTTGGAGCCAATCGCACTTGGCTTGCCACTACCACGGGCTCTCCCCGTATTGATCCCACAATGAACCCGACTACAGCTGTGGTATTAAGAAGTTCGTACTCGGGTTAAACCACCCCCGCCTACCATCTCCGCTCCCTGCCACTTTCTACCCCTTCCTCTGGCTTCTTCGTGGTCTTCATCCTCCGCTACGGCCACCTTCCTTCCATCCCAGGTAACCATCCCCCGCAGTGCGCATAATGAGTCTTAATTAACAGTTTCGTGGTGTTTTGGGAAGCTTAATTTGCCGTGGCGAAAGGAAGTGAAAGGGGGAGGAGAAGATGGCGTCTTCAGGATGGAATTCCTACGGAAATGTTGCTGTCGTGAAAATCGCATTTTCACGTGGCACCGATCGACCGACTTATGGTTTGATTTCAGCTACATCCGGCACGATCTTCAAAATGAAATTGAATTTACACAAGGATGAGCGAGGAGAAGGCAAAGGGTGTTGAGTCTATTCTTAATGTTACAGGTGGATAATTTATATTTGTAAATACCATAAATGTGAAAATATTAGAGAGGGATACTTACTCAGATATTAAAACAATTCAAAGAAAATTGGAACATGATTCTCATATAAGGATGATATGCAAAATCGTATATTTTTTTCGATGAGAACATATATTAAAATATTTTTTCAAATATCTTTTATTATATAGTATCATGCTGAATAATTATGTTGCATATATTAGAATAATATCAGTAGAAAATATTACTAGAATAAATGCAAGAAAAAATAATTAAATATATTAAATATTTACATTGAGAATGTTTGATGAACACTCAGCCATTTTGATCACGTTTATGATCATTGATTAAATTTCATCTCTTTGCTTGTCTTTTTACATCTTCGGTCTTTTCAATTTACTCGACTTTCTAAAACAGATACCAGCGGTAGTGTTGAGAAAAAGCTGTATTTCATGGTCGGTCCCTCTTTGTTAAAAATCCACGACACCATTCGATGAAACCGAAGTTCTTGCACAATTGCTTCTTGGCCTCGACACAATTCGGCTACACGTGTCGATCGGTTTCTCTTCTTCAACAGAACCTATCACCAATTTTAAAATTTTGAACATAGTCATTAACTCAAAACTATTGTATACCTTGAAATAATCACTCTCACTTACCAGATTCTCAACTGGACATTATGATCCAAATTTATACTAGCATCTTCAATAAGAAATTAACAATTATTTCTTCATTGTCAAATAGATGAATGTTTCAATTGGTATCCATAGATGTTTATGATATATTACTATTTGCTAGTAGAAGGATCGATTTCTGATGTGTGAATGTGAGCTACAAATGATATTTATTTTATTAAAATTGAGTTTAGTTTTTTGTTAATATTATATATTGTATATTTGTATATTGTAATACAGATAATTTCTTCTATAAATTTAAAATAGTAGTAAAACTTGTTTACAATATTATTACATTTATATTGCAAAAATATGAACAACTAATAATATTATTATAATTTGTACATGTATTACGCAAAAAAATTAAAGAGCCACTTTCTTCCTTCTACAGAAAAGACAATTTTTTGTAGAAGGAAGAAAGTGGCCCTTTAATTTTTTTGCGTAATGTAATACAGTTATAACAATAATTAAATCAAATTATCTTATATATAAATTATTCAATATTTAATAAGTACTTACAGATTTATTTTGTGACTACTAATTTCTTCCAATAGATGCATTGAGCGTAGATGAGACTCTGTATCAAATACGAGAAAGGTTGACACTTAAATAAGATGTAGGATTTTCAGGCTGTAGCCTACGTCATTTCTACGGGACATCACCGGCTCTTTATTTTTTTTACAAATACAAAGGGAGTCTTTATCTTGCGGTAGCGAACGGCTGTTAAGATCGATGCCTTCGTGATATAGAATGAGGGACATTCCCGATTCGCTGATTACTAATATCTTCGTGAACTCTCGCCTCGATTACGTAAAACATATCGCTCATATCATTTTTTTTATTATCTCGCTGTTTCGATAATCTATATTTAATCATTAAGTGCATATCAACATATATTTGTATTTATGATACGATTTATTTTGCATATTTTATATTTTTCTTAAACTAATATAAAGATTAAAACGCATATATACACATAGACCTTAAATATAACTTATGATTTTCGACTAGACTTTTACACTTTATTTTGAAAATATAAATGTATATATGTGCCTGCGTGAGAGAGAGAGAGAGAGAGAGAGAGAGAGAGAGAGAGAGAGAGAGAGAGAGAGAGAGAGAGAGACAACATTATAAGAACATGTACTTAAATCGTAAAATACACACATTTTTACGAATTAAAAGAAAGATAGAACACATTTCATTACTCTAAAAATTTATTATGATAGTGAGATCTTCAACTACAAAAACCAATTATAAATTTGTTCCTTCTTATATTTTTATTAATAATTATACATATAATTATTTAGAATAACATCTGTTACTTAAATAAAAAATAAGAGAAATTATAGAACTTGTACACATGACAAAACTCATCATTTATCATTTGTATTTTCGTTTTCGTAAATATTTTGACATCAAAATATCGTCAGACAAGATAAAATAAAAGACTATTACTCATATGATCGGAGACGCAGGTGTGATACGAGAACGATTGTTGTAACAATGTACGTGTTGAGAGAAATATGTTCGCGAGAAAAATGACAGCTTTATATCTGTTTACTGCGCGAGGATTTCCCGGCGCGAGCGTTGCTTGCGTGGACTCAACTCACAGGCGCATAAAATGGGTATTACCCGGAGAGGCAGATAATGCAACGGGAAAAAATCTTAAGGGTACATCCCCCAGTCGAAAATTTGTATATAAGCGACCGAGATAAAGTAGACAGGCATCAGAAGTCGTTTCGCAGTAGAAACGGAAACATTCCTTACTTTCTTAGAAGAACACAATTAATATCAACTATGAAGCTGTTAATTTTTGTGTTAGCCTTATCATGTGCTATCGTTTATACGAGCGCCGATTTGTGGAAACCCGAACCACTGTCCACCGAACCAATTCTTCAACATGTAAGTAATTGTAACTTAAGTAATATATTATTAAAATAAATCAAATTTAAAATTTATAAGTTTATTTTAAATTCCACTTCATAGCTAAACTGATTCTTATACATCTTTTTTCTAATTATCATTTGATTACTTAATTATTTAAATTGAATACAACATACATGGATATTTCCCACGTATTTTAAATAAAAAAATACTTTTTTTATAAACATTATTAATTTTTTGCGCTACGTCAAATTATAACTATATATACGTATGGCTATACATATATTATATGTCGTACCCTAATTACTTCGTATTTCTTACGTGACTCACAAAGGCACCTGTCAAATCTGGAATTGTCATTGAATGGGAATTTCCTAGATTGAAAAGTACCTTTGTACCTTCGCGAATGATTTTTATTCTTCTTGCATACTTAACTTCCAAATACAGTAATAAATAAAAAAGCTATCTTTGGGAGGCATTTAAAGAGTTCTTTATTTTAAATATAAAGCATTGATATATCCAATTTAGATAATTTGTTAACCAAATGCAAATTTAAAAATAATCATGTAAGAATCAATTTAGAATCAATTCTTATTATAAATTCGAATTTAAAATAAATATGTCGAGAAATAAACATGTATTTTGTACACAAAAGAATTATATTTTCAGAATTGTTGATCTTCATCTTTACAGAATCCGCGTTCTCGTGACCAAGCCGAAAAGGATTTTGATGTAACCGATGGCTTTCGCTTCAGACGGGAAGCAAAACCACAAGAAACTTCAATAAACTTTCAGGGGACGCAGCCTTTGAGCGGTCCGAACCGCCAACCTAGCTGGGATCTTAACGCCAATCGCAATATTTATAACAATGGTCGCACAACGGCGGATATCTACGGAGGATTGAATAAAGTACCTGGACAACGAGTGCAGCCGCACGTCGGCGTCCAGGCTGAGAGAAACTTTGGCAAAGACGGTTTCATCAGAGGTCAAACTCAATTTCAACCACGCCCGGGAGGCCACGGGCTCTCTCCCTCGGTTGGTGTAACCGGTGGTTTTCGCTTCAGGAGAGAGGCAGAACCGCAAAGAGGTTCAATAAACTTCCAGGGGACGCAGCCTCTGAGCGGTCCAAACCGCCAACCTAGCTGGGATCTTAACGCCAATCGTAATATTTATAACAATGGTCGCACAACGGTGGACGTCTACGGAGGATTGAATAAAGTACCTGGACAACGAGTGCAGCCGCACGTCGGCGTCCAGGCTGAGAGAAACTTTGGCAAAGACGGTTTCATCAGAGGTCAAACTCAATTTCAGCCACGCCCGGGAGGCCATGGGCTCTCTCCCTCAGTTGGTGTAACCGGTGGTTTTCGATTCAGAAGGGCAGCCGAAGATGCTGATGAAGCAGTATCCGCCGAAGAATAGTAATTTTTAAGTTAATACTTAAATCAATATTATTTATATACACACATTTATAAAAAAAACTCATTTTTTAAGCCGATCTTCAAATTGTTAAGGCTATATTTATCTATGCATAAAACATATTTTACTATTCTATATATTGTTTACAAATTACGATGTTTTGAGGCTATTTTATGAAATATATGCATATTTTTTAATATTATCTATTTATATAAAGAAAATTGTATAGAATAATTTTTTTATGTACATTTAATAACTATTTTATGTTATAAATAAAGTAGTTGTCATTAGTTTTGAGATCTTATTATTAGATAGGTTAATACATTGAATCACTTAGAGGCTGCGTGTCGTGAAAATTTCTAACGCTTTATTATATAACGACTTTATATTAAATATATTTTCATTCTTCAAATATTTCATAATCAATTTTTGATTTCAAAGATTAAAAAAAATTTAGTTTTACAAAATAAATATAATTTCATTTAATTCTTACTACATATTTACGGAGTAAATAATCACTACAATGAAAAACACGTAGCGTCTCGATAAACACTTGACTGTATCAAATCGTGTCCGACGTTACATTGGTTGGTGTAATCTCGCGTGTAACTTAGCAGGTTCCCAAACGACTTGGCACTTTCGAGCGACGGGCAAATCCAATAACCCTCGACAAGCGTGACAAGGGCGCGGCGTTTTTTTCGCAGGAGGTCTCCGGACAACATGACGATTAAACGTTTTCGCCCGGGCGAGACGAACAGTAGTCATCCTGCACGTGGCCACTTCGACAATAGGCTGATAGAAGAGGCGAGGTGAACCCCTCCGCTGCCTAATAGCTGGGCATTAAATTTGTCAGTGATATTGCCGGGTGGGATCGCCTTGCCCTATCTGGATCATGAATGACGCGGGACGACTGAAATATGCCGCCACTCGTCTTTCATCCCCATCGCGAGGGGAATGGTTCGAATATATGCTGGACAATAGGAAGCAAAGACACTGCTCGAATAAACCCCCGCGTTTCGTGTTGTTCTTTTTCGCCACGTGTGCCAATCGAATAATCGGCATTCATCTAGTTGCTAGATCATCGATAAAAAAAGATATAGGAATTTAAGAAGTACTTAAATATCGAGATCTTAAAATTTATTTCCATTATATCTCATTTAAGAATCTCACAAAACTTGAACATCTAAGAATATTAAGATACATAAATATAAGAGAAATGAAAGATCTAAAAAATTTTGTATATATATATATGTATATTTCAAAATAATTTTATCTCTCGCAAAAGAAATCTTTAGAGAAAAATTCACGAGTCTTAAGTCTTAAGACAATAACTTCGAGGAAGAAAAGCAATCATTAACTTCGGTCTTTCAACTGACCCGTTTCAAAGTATCTCCGGTAAATAGCGTTTATTGCCAATCAGGTGATTTCGACGAGCAATTCGCTCGAGTGTATAATCGCGAGAAAGGACGCCGCAGTCCAAGGATACTGCAGACCACGTTTTTTGACAGATCGGCAGTGACCGTCTCCCGCTGATGCAGTCCCACGAAAGGAGATTGTCAGGAACGCCGAAATAGCAAATTAGAGAATTCCAAGGAATTCCTGTCTCTCCATCTTGCTTTGTTCTTATTCTTTCTTTATTGTATGTGATTTTTCTCAGCCCCGGGGAATTAATAATTAGCCGAAATTATAATAAGCCATATTAACATATTGACGTTTTGATTATTATGTTTTAAATTTAATTTTAATAATATATGTGTAAAATGTACTTTTTAACTATTTCTATCGTATTATTATATGTCTTTACATGCATCTCATCATCTCAACATATCATGTGCGCGATTCTTTTTATCTATATAGGTTTGAAATTGAGGAAAGAGAATCAAGAAAACATAGATTGACGTGGCGATGACATTTCGGGAAATGGATGCGATGTGAGAAGATAATCCGAAGAGATATCTTTATTGTTGCAACGACTAACAATATATTACTAATACAACAGTAGCGCCGATTCAACGACGAAGATTGCGAGCAGCTTATAATTTCAACCATGCTGTCGTCGACAGAATCGATTAATCATCGCCTTCTCATTGAAACGCCCAAAGAAAAAGCTTTGAGTTTAACATTCAGCGCGAAATGACGACGAGGACTTTTATGTGTGTGTATGTGGAAATAAGGAAAATAGAATCCGTTGAAATATGATTACAATTTTATCGGTCGTGGAATGCATTCTTATTGCGACGCTTTTTGATCTATATTACTGCTTTTTGTTTCCCGCTCTTCCTTTTCCTTTCGCTCGTCTTCTTGCTCCAGGTACGTATCCCATTTTTGCAGTCGCGCTTCAATCTCTGCATCAGTTTCTGTAATTCTGTAAGGAATATTTCGATACATTAACAAATATATATGTTTGCAATCAGTATTGCAATTAAACTACAGCGTTTATTGCAAATTGAATGAAGACAGATTGTACCGGCGATAGATAAATAATGCGAATATCACAAGAGACACTCTACTTCTCTCTCGATTGAGAGGGTTTATTCATGAGTAGATGCCAATTAAAATATTTCTCGAAAACGACAATATATTATAGCGTATCACGTGATAATTTAATTTTTTATAATTGATATTTTAATATTTGTTTAAAATAGCACACAAATATGTAAGAAAATACAGGAATGGCTTAGGTTTCTGATCGATCCAGATACCTGTTTCAACAACTATCGGTGTTGACTCTAAAGCCGGTATAGTAGGAATCAGCAATGGAATAACTCACTTGTATTTGGTCTTGCCATCCCAGATTTCTGCTGAGATCTTTCTCTGGCTGAACCAACGGCCGTTCAAAAGCTGTACGCAAGCTTGCGCCTCTGCCGGTTCTCGGAATGTGACTTGCGCTATTCCTTCAGGATGTCTCTAAAAAGAGAAAACAAATGCAAGGCGATCCATATAAGATATGGATCGAACACAGATCGTTTCATTTCATTGAATCACATTTTGACAGCCGATTGCATGTTAAAGTTAATATTATTGGAAATTAAACAGAACGTGGAAAATAATAATTTCAAAAAATTAAAATGTAATTAAAACTTACTGGTTTACAATTTTGTTTTGCCGAATTGATAGATCTTTTCTGTTTGATTGAACGAGGATACATCCGTAGGAAAATCCGTAGTAATAATATATTTTTTGGTATACATATAGTAACATTATATTATATATTTAGATATATAATAAAATCAATTTTTTTGTTTGATAAAGTAAAGTTTATACATAAGTTTCAAATTAATTTTCTTTTGTTTTTAATGTCAGTTGTAATCCGTAATTACAATTTACAGATTTTAATACCAAATTTCATATCTTCTTTTTTTCATTTACGGAAGAATTGTAGATATCATAGAATTCCATAAAACTTTCAGCGGATCTCCTTTGAGCCACTGCTTTAGCAAAACGTACGATAAGTACGACAGTAAAAGGCCATAATTCACTCTAGAACACATTGGCGGTAACACGTGCTCTTAAGATGAGAAAAAAATGGCAGCGAGATGCTTCTGGTAAATTAGGTAGCAGAACATAAAATCCCTCGCATAGTTTTTGAAGTCGATGCTATTTCTCATATCGTAGCATCAAAAGAATAACTATTCTGATAAAATAAGATTATATAATGTTACGTGGATTTTTGCTTTGTAAAAATCAGAACTCAAGACAAATTAATCAGCAAATTAAAATCGTCAAAAATATATATAAAGATTTCATTCTTCAAATAATATCAGATAGACAAATACAATGTCCATGTATGTCCGTGACAATAACAATGATAACCTTTCTAATTGTAAACAAAAATAGAGAAAGTGGAAAGAAAAAGAAAGATATACTATATATATATATACACGGAAAGGAGTGTGACATGTCACATGTCGTACGGATGGAATGTACTTTCATTCCATTGAATAGTTTCGCGGTTGAGGCGCAAAGATTGGGAGTATCTCTCGCTTCTCGCCTCTCGATTTATGGGGATTAGGGAGACCCTCTTTCGAAAGCGTTTTCTTGCCTATTCTCTCTCTCTCTCTCTCTCTCTCTCTCTCTCTCTTGCCTATTCCGTGAAATTCAGTCGCTAAAAATACCCCGAGGAGGGTCGATCACTTGATTCAATTTAAAGGAGAAACGGCGGTTTCAACAAACAGTTTAAATATATTAAGAGTTCGTGTTTCAGATTCGCAATATTCACAGTTTTTAACTATTACCATATTAGAGAGAATATGATGAGAAAATTTTAATTATTATTTGAATTGTGTTTAATAATTATCCAGCGATTAAAATTAATAACGTTTAGCAAGAGCAATATTACAAATGCACAGAAATAAAAATAAGAACTCACGTCATAAATGACGACTTTTTTGACGTCACCGCATTTGAGGCACTCGGATCGGATATCCTGCTGGTACTCCAGGAGCAGCTGGACTTCCCTGTCGAAATCCTCCGGTGTGAAAAGGTTCTTTAAGATAACTACCCTTTCACACTTCAACGGTTCGCCCCGCATGCGCTCCGGTCGCCAGTCAAACAATCTATTATTTGTAAACAAATAATGGCACAAAACCTAATGAAAAGATATAGCAATAAGAATTATATTCAGATCAATCAGAGATGAGCGTTTCTTCTCAAGATTCATTTTAAATCCTTTATAATTCTTATTAGCGGTCGCAATCTTTAAAACTATAGCTTTCATCGACAAAAATAACAGCGAATAATTCTGCATCTTTCAAATCTACACGTTATACAATATATAATGTCGACTCACTGCTATCGTTATTAAAGCGACGTTTCTCAATGATTAAAGAACGCCGACAAATATTGCTGATTCAGCACAAATTGTCGTGTATCGTGCCGGATAATCGAGAACAAAACTCGTCAGCCGTGAAAATAGTCGCGATGATGGACAGATCGTGGCTCACGACCTCTACTTCTCGGAATGGCTTGGGGGAAATAATAACGTCGATAGGAAACGTTACAGCGCGCCAACGCGCATAGATTCACAACGGTTGTCGAAAGAGCGTGTTGCTGCAAAGACTACTTCCGGCCGGCAAACGTGGGCCCGCACACGTTCGCCGATAACTGGTTTTCGCAAAGTTCAGGGCGTTGACCCTGCGCTCGCGACCTACGCCGGATAACGAGACGATGCGGACGATAAAAATGACAGAGATGCGTCTCGCGATCGGACAATACGATGAAATGAAATATGACGTGGCGCGAGGAGATCGCTTCGAAATCGATGTTAAAGACGAAGCGTGGACGGTACGTTTTTGAAGATAAAGTTATTTCATTATAATTGTTCCTATATCTTATCACGATTGCATATTAATTCAATCACGATTGAATCGTAAAATCAATGTAAAATCATTATAAATGCGTACAAGACCAAACATATTTTTTTTTCTGGATCAAACAAGAAACGCTCGATTTCGTCGCTTGGAAATCAATGTTATTCGGCGCAATCACGCGTTTCGATCAACGAATTGCGTCTCCCTTGCAATCTTGCTGGAAGTGCACCGTGCCCGTATAATTTTGGGTCCGCCTGTATGCACGGGCCGACAGACTAAATGCGGGTAATCGACGTGCACAGTTGCCTTTGTCGGAACAACCGCCAACGCCAAGCAGTCTGGCGGCTACGAGTCGATATGGCAGCGCAATTGTAAAAGCCTTTACGTAATACGTGTTACACGCGCATAAGGCACGTATATGTGAAAACGTTTCTTTCATATTATCGTTCATAATCGAGCATCGTAATTCGAAATCATCGCGATGCTGTTTTAACCGAGCCGCCCGCGACACGTGTGTAACGCGATGCATAGAGGCCTTAATAAGATACATACACGCGTGGCGATCGCATCTGTGATCGTGAAACATATCTTGATCCCCCCTCCGGGGGATACGCCGTCTCGCACGGACGCGAACGAAAAGAGAGATGAATGGACCGAGGAGAAACCGAGGAGAAACGCGACCATCCCGATTTCGCAAGGCGATTCGACGAAACCCGAATTATAAGGAGCGACTCGGCAGGAAGTGACACCACCGCTTTAAAAGCAGATAAGGCGTGGCGAGCATTTCCAGTAAAGATAAATTTATACTAGATATATTTTATTTAATAAATTTATATTTATAAAATATACATTCATTAAATAAAAAATATAAATGAATATAAAAAATACGGATGTATTTAAATTCATATTTTTGTATTTTACGGAACACACGCGCGAGCGATTACTTAATCGTTAACTTTAATCAACATTAAACGTTTTAAAATTCGTCATTCATAAAATTTTTAGAGACTTACTTTTCTTGTATCTTCTTCTGCCGCTCCTTATCCTTTTTTTTCCGCTTCGGTTTCAGCGCGGGATCATATTCGCCCTTCATTTGGAACTTTGCCCTCTGAACCGATAATGTTTTCCCTCGGATTTGCGAGCCGTCCAAAATTTTCAGCGCCAGATCCACCGACTCAACCTAGAACAAATATTAAAATAAATAACCGACGATAAATCGCGGCTTGATGAAAGTTCTTTCAAGATTAAACACAAAAAACGGATGTTGCGTTATTTAACAAATTTCGCGTATATTGTACCGATAATAATTAACGCAGGACGTAAAAGAGGCGGCGTTAATAGGCTGCACTTCCTACTTATTGTGCCAAAGTAATTGCCATTGTTACCTGGCAATATGTAAGAGCGACAAGTCTGTGTAGTAAAAATTCGCGATCGATTTAAATACGTTTCATTACCCAGCTACGCCCACGACACAATTGCCGAAAAAAAAACAAATTCCGGCTTACATGCGAAAGGTTTGGCCATAGATTCATGAATGGGCGTATTCCCCATTTATATATAATGGCCATTTAATTAAGCAGATCGGTCCTTTCATCGCGCAATCCGGTCTTTCAACCGTCGTAAGCGTAATTCAAATTTTCGCGATCGCATTAGCCAAATAAGAACGGAATCAGCTTATATTGTGTTATTTCTATTAATTATTTCAAGATATTTCTAAAAATTTTCTTCTTCTAAATCTTTTCATCGTATACAGAAAAAAGATATATTCTATGGAACTTTAACAATACGTGCGAAAAAAGACTATGCTGACTACGGATACTAGAGATTAGAAAAGGACTGAAATTAAACATGTATCCCGAACTTAATCCACCAATCGTTACATCATCAAAACTAAGTTATATTTCTGAGCATTTTTAATGATTTCAAAGAAGTCCCATAGAGCTCGTAGTATAGGGAAGCCATAAAAACTTAAATAACTTATCGCTCCAAAACATAGACAGTTACATACGTATGTATATGTAAACGGATGTCAATTCTGTATTCGCAGCATTTCGAGAATTATTGTATTTCCAGCTGTTGCGCACCATCGTTCGTTCCGAACGTCCGATGCGTCAAAAAATTGTTTAAAATATGTATCAGAAATAGCGAAACAGTTCCCGCGGAGTAATGGTGTCACGTTTATTGCTACAAAACTCGTAAAACATAAGCCGCTTAGGGCCATTTTAACCGTGACTTCATACCACTCATGGACGGATACCAAAAATAGAGCAGGAAATAAATGACAAGAAATAACTCTATTTGCTAACACCTTTCATCCTTCAAAGAAAGATACGACAAATATTGTGCATCGACAGATGGATGAATGAAAAGTACGTAATAGATCGAGAATAAAAATTTCTATAACCATGAACAAATTTTCGAAGAAGAGATAGTGGAAGCACAAATGAAATTTTGCATTTTGCTGGATATCTCGCATATAATAGAACGGCCGGCTTTTGTTATACATGCATTCGGCATGATAATACACGATGAAGCAGCACGTGACGAGAATGGCCAGAGTGTCTAGATACGCACACGACGCGATGCCGGCGATGGATGACGTAATGATCCCGAGACAACTCTCCCTTGTAACGATGACCTAAAAAATAGTTTCCTACTCTGCTTGATATCTCGAGAAGATCGAGAGACCAAGTGTAAAGAATATTCCGGGAAGTATTCAGAAGCGGTCGCAATGATTTATCGTCGACCCACTTAAACGAAATCCCTGTTGAAAGTAAGAATAATTTTCGCTTCGATACGACGCGTCACGAAATTGTTACAAATCGAGAATTTATAGCAATGTAATTTGAAGGAAGTTAGCTGGAGAGAAAAGGACGCAATAGCTATCGGCGATGCGTGTTCGTCTGGGAACGTAAGAATTCTAGACTCAAGGATATCCACACACGAGAAATAAAGAGTCGCGTAAATACACCTTGAGAACCTGCGGACGTATAAAGGGTCTCGCTATTCCTTCGACGCATCATCATCCATTGAAACACCCACGCGCCAGACAGCTTCAAGGCTTCGCTCTTCTCTTTTTCTTTTAACACATCTCGTTTTCGTTTAACCCTTAACCAGTGGGACGCGAGCGGAAAGCGACGTGACCGCTGACGTCATCATCTCCACAGGACTCGCAAAGTAATTTAAATAGGATCTCCTTTTTCAATTCCTATCGCATGATCGGTCTCTCTCGTGAGACAGCACTGATTTCTTGCCGTGGTTGTTAACGCCGTTAGGTCTTGGTACACGATATAGCGATGTCGAGAAAGTTATAATCACGCAATATTCATATACACATATAATTATTTTTTTCTATTAAGATCAGGCTCTTGGAAACAGAATTAAGGTGGAGTAGGCACATAGAGCTACGTGCACACGCGTGCGCTAGATAATGCGTGAAACGATGATCTACATAGTCGACATAGCAGACATAGATTATCGTTGTTCACGCGTAAACGCCCAACAGTGATTAAAATGCTGGTTTTGCTGGAAATGTGATTCCAGCCTTTCCAGATCCAGCTCTCTCTCTCTCTCTCTCTCTCTCTCTCTCTCTCTCTCTCTCTCGAGACCAATGAGAAATGGGACTCGACTTATTGTCAGGATCCTCGACCACCCAGACGCAAGTTCCCGCGGTCATCTCGCCGCACATACAGCCTATGTTAGATCACTGCAATTACGGTGTACCCTCGTATCCAGTTCACGTTAAATTACACGCGTTCCTCCAGTCGATATACACGTAAAGCATCACAATCGTCAAGGGCTCACTCTTAAAGAGAGAAATATATATATATATATATTTCTCTCTTAATATATATATATATATATATATATATATATTAAGAGAGAAGCAGAGAACATATTTTTCCGTTTTTCAATCAAAAGTACATATTCACATTTTAGAGCTTCCTGATGTAATTAACACATTTACGGATGGCTCGATAAAAATAGATTCGGCATTTTCGCATTTCATGATTGTCTTTCTATGTGCGTAATTAGCTCTCTCGTTCCTCCTAGCCATGTAGGCATGGCTACGTACTAAGAATACATAAATTAGACAATTACGTGACTGCTTGCCAAAGTGGTTCTCTGATAAGATAAGCTTCCTCGAATGTACACATCGCGGTGCGATTTCCTTAATGACTAATACCTAACGATGTAACCGCGTACGCGTAGCAGTTTAAAATCTCATTGAATAATTTAATAAAAAGTCAAGCTGTGTTTATCGTGTACAAGATGCTGAATAGATACACGAAACGCTACCTACGTGTAAGAGAGCGTCGGAAGTTACGCATTTATCTGCGTGTAACGTTGATTAATGACAGACGATGAGATTTCGAGGTACCATGAACACATCACAGTTATTACGGGATGTCGTGTTTCTAACACGCCTCGAAATGAATACTGACGTTCCCCCCTAAGCAACTATAGTTAGCCAATGTCTATTATCATTACTGTACTGGCGCCAGGCCAAATTTCTCGCGGAAATGCATTAAATACCGTGGTTGCACACGCGACAAGAAAATTCGCTGGAATTCTCAAGAACAGGAAAGAACTTTTCTCGAAGAACTTGGTTATATCTAATCGATTATATAGATAAATACGAATATCAATCCTGAAATAATCCTCAGCAATATTTCAATCAATTATTGCGAGTTTATGCGAATGATGATAATTTACAAACAAATCTTGCTTCTTCCAAGTTTTACACCGTTGACGATATTATATCTTGCATTCCAGCTACTGCCAGTTCTGTAATTGTGGAGAGACAAGTTGAAGTGTAAAGCTAAGAAGAACGTGCAGAAGGTTCGGAGAACTCTTGCGCTCCGAAGAGCTGTCAATGGAAAAAAAAATTTCCAACGACGATTCAAGATCATTTTAAATCCTGTCTCAACTAGATAGTAGAAATCTCTCAAAGTGACATTGTAAAACCTCCAGCGCGACATATCCTGTCACTTTCTTAATATATCTTGTCATTTTTGAATGAAGAAGAAATGAGGAATAAATGATAAGACGCATCGAACAATGGTATTGACATCGTGTTGATTTAAAGACAGCATAAATGACGGGAGCATCTGTATATATGTATATATATCGCACGTCACGTTGACTCAACTGAGGGTTCAAAGTGAATTCATCATGAAAATGATTGGTGCTACGCCTACGCTATTGGCGTTTAAGATCGCGGTTGTTCCATTTATTTGCATCGCGCAAAATGCCAGAGATGAGTCAGACAATTGCACTCGATGATCACGCATGCAAGTTTCATAACATTGTGGCGTCATTTACAGTCGCGGTCCAACCGAACGTATCATCGCGCGAAACGCGAGCCGAATTTTTATAGCCCAATTTGCCTCATGGGATTACGACGCCAATCAAAAAGTCCTTTCGACTTAAAAAGTTATAAGAAAAAATTGTTATTGTATGAAACTCTATGGCTCTTATATTGGAGTAAATTTAAACCGATATAGAATTGACAAGTAAATGCAATAAAATGCAATTCAAGATCGATAAAGTCTCTTTCCCCACAGATACAACATTCATTAAGATTTTTATTTTACCTTTTAGATAATATTGTACATCGCTGTGTCGTGCAGCGCGATATCTCAAGTGGTACCAGACAGCTCCGGTTTCTCTTGAGAAGCATATTTCGGGATGCACTTTCACTTTGTAGATAAATGACGAGGGAAGTTGTAAGATATCTTCCGAACTATTAGTAAAATTTTATTCATCAAGGGACGCTCTCAAATTAGAATAAAATGATGTCTTCTAATGATGTTTGCAACATATTGCTGCGTTTTATTAAAAATGACTATTTATATATTCGTGCAGGTACTAAATCTTCATCAATCTCACATTCGTTTAATTTCTGTCTCTTCAAAATGTCATATGGGATGATTCTGGACTGCCTTTGCAAGTTCTGGCGGTCAAATTCATTCAGTAAGTATATCTTCTGATTTACGATGAGTGCTGCATCCTTTCGCCATTTTATATGATTGTTCTTTTAAACTCCGCGTAGAGACTCCGCGATAAAACCCTCCCTATATTAGGCGAAGTGTCTCTTCTAAGAGACGACACCGCGCATCGCGAGCAGATATATGCGCGGCACATTTTGCAAAACCGGTTTCCGGAATTCCATAAAGTCCGAAGTGTGTGCGAGCGCGCATGGAGGCTCGTAAAAAAATCGCCGTTTTATGTTTCTCGTAGTTTTTATGCCGCAAAGGAGAGACGATGAGCCGTTCCTCGTCGACGGCACAATTAGGAAACCGTCGACACTTCGATATCTAACTAACGACATCGCCGGAAATTACGGCTTCGCAAATTGCGGATTTTTTCCCGCGGCAAAAAAAAAAAAAAGAGAAAGAAACTGGTCGTGAATGAATATACATAAGAGTCGAGAGCCGAGGGCGAGACAACTATTACGCCGATTTTTTTCCTTGGCCTCTTGACGATTATACGGCCGACGAGTGAAAGATTACTTAACTCTTTCAGCAGCAAATAAAGAAATCGATATGTTTACAAATATTCGGCTAACATATCATATGTGTCACCTGCAGTCGCAGTTGTAATGATGTATGATGTACCTGATCTTCCTGTTGCTTCGAAAGAGCCGATCTTCCTTTCGCGGCGACTGCACGTGAAAGAACGTGCCCTCTTGTAAATCTATAGTCAGACAGTCTCAGGAAGATCAAGTTCTTCCGACGTTTCGATTGCAGTGGCAAATGGCAATGCTTTGTGGTCTGCGTGGTATGGATTGTATCATGGTAAAACTTAATTTTGGGAGGATGCCAAATTTTTCAGCTCTATTATTGATTTATTTTTTGACAGAATTTAACTTTTCTAATGTATATTTCTGTATGTTTGTGAGAGAAATTTAGAAACACACGTAACATGCGTTAAAAGTACGCACGGTCGTATGCCTAATATGAAGATCTAATGCATTCCTCGAACGGAATTGCCTTTTTATTTGTATCATTAATTGAATTTAAAATACAAGCCTAAAATATTAAAAATCAATTTGTAAAGAAAATAAATTAATTTATTTTATTCTAAAAAAATATTTGTTCTCCGTTATTAAAGAACTTATACTGAAGTGGGATTAATTCTCTCTCAAGTGCACAGAAGCTCAGGAAATTTTTTCTGTATACTAATAAGGGTATACAAGCTTGAAAACATGAGCTAACAATTTAAAATGACGATTGACTTGACGTCACATTATACTGACGTAATCGTATATGGCGATGATGATCCTCAAGCCATAAACATGACCACTGTATCTACATCTCCATAATGCCTGATGCAATATCTAGAATTATTTGAATCTGTCAATCGCTCCGTTGTGATTTCAGGCACGCAGTCGTCAACCCATCCCAAATTGCAATTCCGCGAATTGCAGCATTCCCAGTGTACCTTTCAAAGCATCAGGAATGCACAAATGAATCGTCCTCATAGTAGTTTGAACGTAACCTCGACCACGCCATCACCCAAACGTAGAGCCTGTGTTTATAGGTAATAAAAAATAAAAAATCAAATAAAAAATCACGCTTCTGTCTTTCACTCTTTGAAGTTCATATAAAACATTCCAACATGAAATGTGCAATATTTAGATGTATAGATAGTTCGAGAATGGGCAATATTTAAAAGTTATAGATTATTTTAAATACCTTTATCACAAAAAATTACAAAAATATGAATTCTATGTAAATCACAAGAATGCAATATCGCTATTTATACATTCGCGTGCACAATAAACATATACAATAGATATATGAAAATAGCTTTCTACGGTAAAAAGAAGAGAAGCGTGGATATATTAAAAATGCGATATATTTTATGCAAGCGCGATAGCAAGTACAAATAGAAATCATGCGTAATAATGATCACAAATGAGCATATCGGTGTATTTTCAGAGATATTAAATGAAATATCATAGAGATGGTATTTCTAATACATGTAATATAATAGCCGAATTTTCAAAGTGCATTTCATATTTTCTACGCGCATGCATTGTGTTTCTTCTCCGTTTCGTTCTTAATTTCTTTATAGCTGTCGTTGACATACTTTTCCCGTATTATTATCTTGCCACGTCTCTGCAAGTGATAAGTAAACCCATATTAAGTTAGCCCCCCCACCAACGCCAAATTAAATCAAATACATCAAATAATTTAGTGCTAATTATGTGCTAATTAGTTGCCGTAGTCCGAATTTTGTTGCTCAAACCGTTTAGCAGGAATTTACATTCAAAGTGGGGGGTGCTAGCTTGACATTAAGCCAGCCCCCCCCCATAGTGAAAAAAATATATATAAAGCTCGAATCAAAAAATAAAATACACTAGAATCTGTTGCTATGTTGTTGCTCTAAAATAACATAAAAATATTTTTAAAAAAGTATATTATTTAATTAATACCACTATATACTCAGTCTCGCCGCGCCGCACCATTCACTTGCGCGAAGTAAAAGTAAATAAAAAAATGTATTGCTCGCATGTATTTGGTACTGAAATAATCTGTGGACAATATACTGTCGAAATATATGAGAAACTGAATTTGTTGCTCGTCTTAAAGTATTAAAAATCGATACTTTGTCGCCGCGGACCCTATACGACGCGCTATTATATTATATAAACTAACTAAAAGAATTTGTTGCTCGCATGTTTTTGGTATTAAAATAATCTGTGGACAATATACTATCGAAATATATAAGAAACTGAATTTGTTGCTCCTCTTGCTTTTTTAAGAATGACGCGTTAAAGATATATGTTAAGATTACAGAGTGATCAGAGTTAAATAAAATGTAATCGTATTAATGATGATTTCGAATGCTAATAAAATAGTAAAATTAATGCGCTCAACGATTATAATTATGAAATCATTAATAATCATCAATGATGAATAATAGAAATAATCAAGGCAAAGATAATATGGTCAGTTTTAATTCTAAATATTTATATGATTATCAGATTATAAATAATTAATCAAAAACAACTCGATTTTTCAATACCATCGTTTCCGTAAATTAAAAAATAAATTGACATGCATATTGTTAATTTCGTTAATGCACATGTTGGATAATTTTCATTCTCTAAAAATGACGCGTTAAGGATATTAAGATTACAGAGTGATCAGAGTTAAATAAAATGTAATCGTATTAATGATCGAGTTCGAATGCTGATAAAATAGTAAAATTAATGCGCTCAACGATTATAATTATGAAATCATCAGTAATCATCAATGACGAATAATAGAAATAATCAAGGCAAAAATAATATGGTCAGTTTTAATTCTAAATATTTATATGATTAATTTTGTTAATGCACATGTTTGATAATTTTCATTCTCTAAAAATGACGCGTTAAAGATGTTAAGATTACAGAGTGATCAGAGTTAAATAAAATGTAATCGTATTAATGATGATTTCGAATGCTAATAAAATAGTAAAATTAATGCGCTCAACGATTATAATTATGAAATCATTAATAATCATCAATGATGAATAATAGAAATAATCAAGGCAAAGATAATATGGTCAGTTTTAATTCTAAATATTTATATGATTATCAGATTATAAATAATTAATCAAAAACAACTCGATTTTTCAATACCATCGTTTCCGTAAATTAAAAAATAAATTGACATGCATATTGTTAATTTCGTTAATGCACATGTTGGATAATTTTCATTCTCTAAAAATGACGCGTTAAAGATGTTAAGATTACAGAGTAATCAGAGTTAAATAAAATGTAATCGTATTAATGATGATTTCGAATGCTAATAAAATAGTAAAATTAATGCGCTCAACGATTATAATTATGAAATCATTAGTAATCATCAATGACGAATAATAGAAATAATCAAGGCAAAGATAATATGGTCAGTTATAATTCTAAATATTTATACATGAGTTATAAATCATTAATAATAAAAAAAAAAACCAGATTTTTCAATACTATTGTTTCCATAAACTAAAAATTATATTGACAATTTTAAATGTTTAATAATAAATTCTACTGACCGACCAATGCACCGCCCTTGCATGTCTCACTTCTTTCTGCATCTGGTCATCGCGAGATCCTTTCCGTTTCCGGTTGCTCCCTTCGCTTCAAATTGAGACGAGACAGTCTATCAATTTGTCCACTCATGCATAATCACTATTCTCATAATCACTATTTCACTCGTAGTCCAAAATCCGCCATATGCAATGACGCGGTAAAATTATTTCCATGCCAATTATAAACATGAAAGAACATATAATCGCGTATTAATAAATGGACGGAGACGATTTTCCGTGATTCTAATCGACATTCCCGATACTCACGACATCCACTTTATACACGGGATAAACTTGTGATGGATAAAAAAACGCGAGAAATACGGAAAGAATATTTCAATCTCGCAGACTAATGCAATACGACGGTTACTGTAACGGTTACGGAAAATTTAGGCAGGTTGAGTAGTAGTAGATGGGGAGGGGGGAACGCGTCGTCGAATATCCGTTCCAGGAAAAGGAGCGAGCGCGTCTCTTCCAAGAAATAAACCGTACGCGAAAAATCCTGCGCGAGATAAATCAAACTAGCTCGAGCGACGCTCTTTTGCGATCTCGATTTATGAAATTGTGAATATAACTCTGAAAAAAGGATTACATTTGAAAACAATATTAAAGAATATTAAAGCAGAAACGTGTGGAACGCGACGCGCTTATATTTTCAACGCAATATTATTATATACGACAGCGAGTAAATTATTTCAGCGCCTAAAAATATGTTAAATAATGTATTCATCGATCGTTGTATCGTATTATAAAGTCGATATATCAAAACTACAAATTACTCTCGATTCGGATATTTCGAATATTCGTTCGGATGCGAAATTCATTTTCGATAGATAAAAGATGCGTGGGAAAAATCTTGTCGTTTGCGAGTATATATATATCGAAAGATGCCTTAATCACGATTACACGGGTTAATATATTACACTCGGATAATCGCCTGTTATTCGATACAAGACCCCCCCGACACTCGTTCGTACGCGGATCTCACTTTCGACGGATAAAAAGACGCGAGAAACACGGAGCGCGACCGTAATTTGTCTTGAGACTCGCGCTTGTGCGAAGGGACTGACACGATTACGGAAAATTTAGGCTGGACGGGTAGGTGAGGAGAGGGGAGGACCGCGTCGCCGAACGTCTCGGTACAGAAGCGTTCAAAAAAGTTGGAATGTAAACATTCAGATATAAACAAAGAAGCGCGGCTCGAGAGAAAGAGAGAGAGAGAGCTTATATTACAAAATCTCGATCAATTTTCATGGCGAAACGATAATACAACGAGAATAATCGTTGAATAGAATGTGTAAGATTCAAGGAGGAATATATCTGAAAAGCAGCTCACACACCACATATGAACATTCCTAATAAAATATTCTTATTTAAGAGAAAAAAAAATGTGTTCGGTTAGTCGACAGTTAGTTGACTAATTTTACACGTCAGGTTTAATAATATTCATGGTTGTAAAATTGACCAATCACGGTCATTCGATTCTTGATTGGTGATTGGTTAGTTTTAAAACTATGGATGTTACTGAAATCCAATTAAGGGTGACATATCAACGTTAATCGATGTTTCTGAAATGCCGCGAGAAACCACGAGTACCAACAGCTAAATGACCCATATTAAGTTAGCCCTCCCACCAACTCCAAATTAAGTCAAATACATAAAATAATTTAGTGCTAATTATGTGCTAATTAGTTGCCGTAGTCCGAATTTTGTTGCTCAAACCGTTTAGCAGGAATTTACATTCAAAGTGGGGGGTGCTAGCTTGACATTAAGCCAGCCCCCCCCCATAGTGAAAAAAATATATATAAAGCTCGAATCAAAAAATAAAATACACTAGAATTTGTTGCGTATTCTTAATTTTGTTAATGTACATGTTGGATAGTTTTCATTTTTTAAGAATGACGCGTTAAAGATATATGTTAAGATTACAGAGTGATCAGAGTTAAATAAAATGTAATCGTATTAATGATGATTTCGAATGCTAATAAAATAGTAAAATTAATGCGCTCAACGATTATAATTATGAAATCATTAATAATCATCAATGATGAATAATAGAAATAATCAAGGCAAAGATAATATGGTCAGTTTTAATTCTAAATATTTATACGATTATCAGATTATAAATAATTAATCAAAAACAACTCGATTTTTCAATACCATCGTTTCCGTAAATTAAAAAATAAATTGACATGCATATTGTTAATTTCGTTAATGCACATGTTGGATAATTTTCATTCTCTAAAAATGACGCGTTAAAGATGTTAAGATTACAGAGTAATCAGAGTTAAATAAAATGTAATCGTATTAATGATCGAGTTCGAATGCTGATAAAATAGTAAAATTAATGCGCTCAACGATTATAATTATGAAATCATCAGTAATCATCAATGACGAATAATAGAAATAATCAAGGCAAAGATAATATGGTCAGTTTTAATTCTAAATATTTATATGATTATCAGATTATAAGTAATTAATCAAAAACAACTCGATTTTTCAATACCATCGTTTCCGTAAATTAAAAAATAAATTGACATGCATATTGTTAAATTCGTTAATGCACATGTTTAATAATTTTCATTCTCTAAAAATGACGCGTTAAGGATGTTAAGATTACAGAGTGATCAGAGTTAAATAAAATGTAATCGTATTAATGATGATTTCGAATGCTAATAAAATAGTAAAATTAATGCGCTCAACGATTATAATTATGAAATCATTAATAATCATCAATGATGAATAATAGAAATAATCAAGGCAAAGATAATATGGTCAGTTTTAATTCTAAATATTTATATGATTATCAGATTATAAGTAATTAATCAAAAACAACTCGATTTTTCAATACCATCGTTTCCGTAAATTAAAAAATAAATTGACATGCATATTGTTAAATTCGTTAATGCACATGTTTAATAATTTTCATTCTCTAAAAATGACGCGTTAAGGATGTTAAGATTACAGAGTGATCAGAGTTAAATAAAATGTAATCGTATTAATGATGATTTCGAATGCTAATAAAATAGTAAAATTAATGCGCTCAACGATTATAATTATGAAATCATTAATAATCATCAATGACGAATAATAGAAATAATCAAGGCAAAAATAATATGGTCAGTTTTAATTCTAAATATTTATATGATTATCAGATTATAAATAATTAATCAAAAACAACTCGATTTTTCAATATCATCGTTTCCATAAATTAAAAAATAAATTGACATGCATATTGTTAATTTCGTTAATGCATATGTTTGATAATTTTCATTCTCTAAAAATGACGCGTTAAGGATGTTAAGATTACAGAGTGATCAAAGTTAAATAAAATGTAATCGTATTAATGATCGAGTTCGAATGCTAATAAAATAGTAAAATTAATGCGCTCAACGATTATAATTATGAAATCATCAGTAATCATTAATGACGAATAACAGAAATAATGAAGGCAAAAATAATATGGTCAGTTTTAATTCTAAATATTTATATGATTAATTTTGTTAATGCACATGTTTGATAATTTTCATTCTCTAAAAATGACGCGTTAAGGATGTTAAGATTACAGAGTGATCAGAGTTAAATAAAATGTAATCGTATTAATGATGATTTCGAATGCTAATAAAATAGTAAAATTAATGCGCTCAACAATTATAATTATGAAATCATTAATAATCATCAATGACGAATAATAGAAATAATCAAGGCAAAAATAATATGGTCAGTTATAATTCTAAATATTTATACATGAGCTATAAATCATTAATAATAATAATAATAATAATAATAAAAAAAAAAAAAAACCCCGATTTTTCAATACTATTCTTTCCATAAACTAAAAATTGTATTGACAATTTTAAATGTTTAATAATAAATTCTACTGACCGACCGATGCACCGCCCTTGCATGTCTCACTTCTTTCTGCATCTGGTCATCGCGAGATCCCTTCCGTTTCCGGTTGGTCCCTTCGCTTCAAATTGAGACGAGACAGTCTATCAATTTGTCCACTCATGCATAATCACTATTCTCATAATCACTATTTCACTCGTAGTCCAAAATCCGCCATATGCAATGACGCGGTAAAATTATTTCCATGCCGATTATAAACACGAAAGAACATATAATCGCGTATTAATAAATGGACGGAGACGATTTTCCGTGATTCTAATCGACATTCCCGATACTCACGACATCCACTTTATACACGGGATAAACTTGTGATGGATAAAAAAAGGCGAGAAATACGGAAAGAATATTTCAATCTCGCAGCTAATGCAATACGACGGTTACTGTAACGGTTACGGAAAATTTAGGCAGGTTGAGTAGTAGTAGATGGGGAGGGGGGAACGCGTCGTCGAATATCCGTTCCAGGAAAAGGAGCGAGCGCGTCTCTTCCGAGAAATAAACCGTACGCGAAGAATCCTGCGCGAGATAAATGAAACTAGCTCGAGCGACGCTCATTTGCGATCTCGATTTATGAAATTGTGAATATAACTCTGAAAAAAGGATTACATTTGAAAACAATATTAAAGAATATTAAAGCAGAAACGTGTGGAACGCGACGCGCTTATATTTTCAACGCAATATTATTATATACGACAGCGAGTAAATTATTTCAGCGCCTAAAAATATGTTAAATAATGTATTCATCGATCGTTGTATCGTATTATAAAGTCGATATATCAAAACTACAAATTACTCTCGATTCGGATATTTCGAATATTCGTTCGGATGCGAAATTCATTTTCGATAGATAAAAGATGCGTGGGAAAAATCTTGTCGTTTGCGAGTATATATATATCGAAAGATGCCTTAATCACGATTACACGGGTTAATATATTACACTCGGATAATCGCCTGTTATTCGATACAAGACCCCCCCGACACTCGTTCGTACGCGGATCTCACTTTCGACGGATAAAAAGACGCGAGAAACACGGAGCGCGACCGTAATTCGTCTTGAGACTCGCGCTTGTGTGAAGAGACTGACACGATTACGGAAAATTTAGGCTAGACGGATAGGTGAGGAGAGGGGAGGACCGCGTCGCCGAACGTCTCGGTAGAGAAGCGTTCAAAAAAGTTGGATGAAAACATTCAGATATAAACAAAGAAGCGCGGCTCGAGAGAAAGAGAGAGAGAGAGAGAGAGCTTATATTACAAAATCTCGATCAATTTTCATGGCGAAACGATAATACAACGAGAATAATCGTTGAATAGAATGTGTAAGATTCGAGGAGGAATATATCTGAAAAGCAGCTCACACACCACATATGAACATTCCTAATAAAATATTCTTATTTAAGAGAAAAAAAAATGTGTTCGGTTAGTCGACAGTTAGTCGACTAATTTTACACGTCAGGTTTAATAATATTCATGGTTGTAAAATTGACCAATCACGGTCATTCGATTCTTGATTGGTGATTGGTTAGTTTTAAAACTATGAATGTTACTGAAATCCAATTAAGGGTGACGTGTCAACGTTAATCGATGTCTCTGAAATGCCGCGAGAAACCACGAGTACCAACAGCTAAATGAGAAATTTCACAATTGGTGAAGCTTCGCGTCGCGTTTTTCACACGTTTCGTATTTCAATATACTTTAATATTCTTTTAAAATATATGATTCTTCTTCAATTATATGTGTATAATTTCGCCAGAAAATAATCGCGAGATTGCAAAAGTATCGCCGAGCTTCGTTATCTTATCCTTGTTCGTATCGCGAAGATTTTTTGGCGCACGATTTTTTTCTCGCAAAAAACTCGCTCGCTCCTGTTCTTGGAAGAGATATTCGACGACATTCCCCTCCCCTCCCCCCATCTATCCGTCCAGCCTAAATTTTCCGTAACGCTCTTCACACAAGCGCGATTATCGAGACGTATTACGGTCGCGTTCCGTATCTCTCGCATCTTTTCATCCATCGAAAGTGAATTTTGGGGGTAACTACCTCTCTCATTCTCATTTTTGTCGGGAATGAACGCACGCGGGCCCTTTGCGCTTTACTCATCCGTAGCGAAAACTCGCGTTTGCTCGCGTGATTAAAGAGCTCATCGCGCGAAAAGTTATCGAAATGCCGCGTGGAAAAATTATGATCTCCTCGAATTAATTATTCAATTCTCATTTCATCGTCTAATGAATTTCAGAATCGTAAAATAATTATTGTAGCGTAGAATTGTCGGGGGATCGATCTCGGTATATGTTTACTCAGTAATCCACGGATACTTGAATATCGTCATTGATGCTCTCGGATAATCAGCGAACTCCCGTGCATCAACGATTTCTCTAATTTCGTCTTAGGCCGAGATTCGCACGGTCCTCGATAAGTAAATAGGAATTATTAAACGTAAGATTCGCAAAATCCGATTCCGACGGTAGCAAATTACGTTCCTACTTCCTAGACATCTCGGACTTGTTTATGTGCTAACATTTCCTCTTATCTCTTTGCTGCTACATTTTAATCAATTCGATTTAGACATTCAGAAGTTAACTCCCTAAAAGATACTATCCGACAGATAGACGTTAATGCACCCAATTGGCAGCCTGCCATTAAACGCAAACGCCGGTCTGCTAGCGCGATGATATTTTAAAAGTAGGTTCAATTTGAGATCGTCGCGCTTTGATACTGTCTTATAAACACATATTATTAATTATATATATGGTATATATAAATATTAAATTTGTCAATCACATTCTCACATTATTAATTAATAATAATCAGTAATATATAAACATTCATCTAAACATTATCCAATGATTAAGCGTTAACATTAAAAATCAATAAAATAAGTAAAGCTATCGCCGAATAATTCCTCCATATATAACTTGATTAATTTTCTAGTAATTCCAAGTTATTATCATCGTAAATAACAAGCGACTGTTTTTACATATATTATTTCTTACTTGTTTTTGTTTTTACATAAATTTGTGTGTGTGTGTGTTGTTTTATATTTTATATGATGTTTTTACCTCGAAGAAAGAAAATAATTCCTTTTACTCTCTCCTCTAGTTTCGATAAATATTCACAAATATTCTGACTTAAATCTTCTCGATACTAGATCCCTTCTCTCACATTCTGGCGCATACATAGTTGTACATTTTAATCTTGTTTTATGATAGTAATATTAAGTGCGAAGATACTTTAGCTTTGTTTACGCGTAGTTCCGCAAACATTTCGCGAGCTGTTGACGCAATATTTGTTTAACAATTCCTATAACAATCGCGCGCAATTAACGTACGTTCTATGCTTGTTAAGTTCGTATATCCTTGAGTCCGACTGACGACGGATTGGTGGCGTTATGCAAAACGTGAACAGAAATCATTAAATTGTGTATGCGTTTCCATATACCAATGATAAATATGCCAATAATCTACTATTTCGAAATCACCTTAAATATCAAGGCAAACGCCAGATATTGAAGGAATGCAGACTTAAAAATTCGTACCGCTCTAATTGTAAGATTTCTATATAAAACGTTATATAAAGACGAAAAGCTGCAACGTTATCTATGAAAAATCTCTTCGCGGGAACTTTATATGGGTTCTTCGTAAAATAAGTATGCGGAAAATGTATTGTATTTGTCATATAATCCGCATGATATATCTCCGCGAATGCGTGCGTGTAACTGCGCGAAGCGCATTCGCGTTTATTCGAACAGAAATCGGAGTAAGCTAGACAGATTCTCGCTACGGCGGCTATACGGCTCTTTGGATTCAGAAAATGATCGCGGAAACATCTGGGCGTTAGGGGAAGAGGCGAGAGAATTCCTCTCGTAAGCTCGAGAGGAGCGCGCGAAGGTACGCGCCGAGCGGAATGGAAGCGTCGGCGGTCCGGGCGGTCGGCGTCGGCTTCAGTCGGGTGCGAACCTCCGTCAAAGAACGGTGTTCTCCACGATCGGCGTAGTCCGGACACCCTATCGATCACGATACGGTCTATGATCTCTTGAGAAACCAGTCGAGGGGTGTAAAAGTGGAAGCGGTCGATTTTCTTCTCCTTTTTTTTTTCTCATCGCCCGAATTCGCGAACACGTGTCATTATGACAATACGCGAAATCGGAAGCGAGGCGAGATTCAAGAAACGAGAATGAGGACGATCCTGCGCGCTTATCGCGACCTTCGTATCAAGTACTTCAACGAGTAAGCGATCCGTGGAGTAGACATGTGGAAGTGTTGGATCCTGTTTCTGTGCTTCGCAGGTAAATTAATCGCTTAAAGAGCGCGATGTGGATTTAAGCAAATCGCGGATGATCTTAACGAGAGTCTGAGGTGTTAATGGCGAGATACGCGCGAAAGCATGAATGAGTTGGTGAACAAGCCGAGATTCTAGGAAGCGATTAATTCAAGGAGATAAGTAGTAAAAAAAAAATGATGATTAATTTCTGAGATGAGAATAATCGTAATTAAAAATTTACGGAATAAAATATTGTATAAAGTAACGCGGAAAGAATATGGCAATTTTTTTATGCAATAATTGATGGATGTCAATATAAACAAGGATCAATTGCATCAAAATTGCGATAATAAACAACGGTTTAATAAAAACGGATTTGACCTTCTCTTACAATTATATTATTTCTTCTAGTAAAATAATATGTAATTCAGTATTATTGTATAACTGATCAATATTTAACCCGGCATTTAATATCGATGCGTGTATGTATTAAAATGGCAAATGCAATTCTCCGTTGACCGCGAAAATATAGATAACATCAATTAAAATCATTGTATTAAAGTAAGCAGAATATCTTTCAATCAATTTCATAAAATTCAATTTCTCCAACTTGTTGGCGTGCGCGTTTTTTATTTATTTATTTATTTATTAATATGTATTGATAAGAAAGCGAAATTCCAGTTTTTGCGAACTTAAAAGCTAAATGCCAGTAAAATCTTGATGATATTTAAAGTAATTTGTACGATGTAAAATGTAATCGTGAGATGATATCTTTCGATGCTGAGGCACAGCTGACTTGGTTGTTGTATCTATTAGCAGTTACGTACTTTGCTAATTGGCAGCCTAATAGCAACTCTGAGAGTTACGATAACGCAACCTATAATTACCTACATGATTTTTGAAATTACATAAGTACCGTGATGACCGTAATTGATAAGTGTCTATCAAGTTCTGATGTGTTAAACTTAAACAATGGTGGCATCAGTACAGATAATTGATTCATACGGACTCTGTTGTACAGAACTATATCAATAATCTATATTTTTAAGAAAAATTATATAATATTTTTTTTCCTGCAAGAATTATTCTAATTATAAATTCTGTCTTTTTATCATTATACTTAATCTTTTATATTCTTTTATCTTTCTTTAATTTAAATACATTTGTTTTTACCAAGGCAATCGATTTTAATATACCTTAAAAAAATTTAATAAAAAATCTCGAAGCAAACCTTAAAAGGGATGCACGTTGCGAGATGCATACTTTATATCGGACTCACGTGAAATTTCTGCATATAAGATTAACCAGTCTGCAAGTGGAACGAGTACGTAGGACGGACAGTTTCGGGACGCGCATATTTTACCAAGCATTTTCTAATGGAAACCGCAAATAAATTAACGATCAAAGATGACGGACAGTTTCTGAGAGCAAACGTAGCGATCTATTTTCGCGAGATCGGATCTGGCGAGAATGATACCAACGAAACAATACCAACAAATCGGATCTGCGTCGAAAATAGCTTCGATCGCCACAATCGTAAACTTGCTTGCGACTATCGAAAAGAAACTTGGAATTAAAGTCAACAATGCAGTTGTCATGTTGTAAAAACAATGTCTCAATATTATATTTGATAAAATTTTCTTTCATTAATGAAAATAATCTAATGACGGCTAATTACAATTGAGCGATTGCAGTCATTACGTGACCTTTTAACCTGAATTAATTAATTTTCTTTGATAATATGGTGTATGCGTGTGTATATATATATATATATTAAAGGTTAATTGACCAATTACTAATAATATCAGCTTGTTCGCGAAAGTGGCGGTAAATTCTGGAAATATGAGAAGAATGTTTATCCAGCCACCGAGGTTAGCCTTGTTCCATTAATGAATGAAAGTGCAAGTTGTGGGTAGACATATTATTCCATAGATATAATATCCTTGTCATGTCTATCGATATCAGTCGATTAGACGAGCTTGAAAATATCGGATGACTTTTCCTCGAAGCGTATATCACGACCAAACGACGCTACATAAGCGAAGTAAACTTATTAACTTCATAGTTTCGATTTTAATTAGCAACGACCTTAATTAACTTCACCGGACATCAAATATTTATGCGAATTCATTGACTACATGTTGCAGCACAATTCCTAGATAGATGTACGACAATGTCTGCATACCCGACGAAATATCGCTTCAATAAGCAAAACTATATATTTATTTATGTATCTTTTTATATTTTCTTACGATCTTCTGTGGAAATGGAAATAATAAACATGAGAATTTAATATTAATAATTATCTAGTACTAATAATTATCTATAATTATCCTACCTATGCTTCTAGAAATGGAAAAAATAAGTTTTGCGTGACTTTATGCGTGACCGAATATTTAAGTGAATAAGTAGTCGCTATACACGATATTCTCCGCTGTTAGTGTAAAAAGGTATTTCAGTATCAGACAACAGTTTGCACACTTGTGATAAGAAAACGCATACGATTAAATGATTACGCAAAGAAGATACGTACGTACAAACTTGACATGGAAAAATAATTTATTATTCCCATTCTCTCACACTCATAAATGTGACACTCCAAGAAATAAAGCTCTATGACTCATCGATTTAAAATTTTTTGAATATGTGAAACATTGTAGGATAGGAAATCTATTTTTTTATTATCAATATTCGTATAAAGTAATACTTTGTATATTTGAAAACTAAGAAACTGGGTGAATTTCCGCATTAAAGATTCAGGCATGGCCTCTCGGAATCTGAGAATTTCGAGTCAAAATGAAATATGCATCATACGCGCTGGCCATCTCGTTTGTTATGTCTCGCATTTTAAAGCAAGTCGTATATCGCGCTATCCAAAGCTGAAACAAACTCTAACAAACTAGTTCGCAAATTCGGGTGCGGTTGAAAGCAACGGCACGTAAAAAAATTTCAACAAAGATATTTTATAATTTCGTAGTAGTTTTGCAGATAGAGTTATTTTTTAGCAAAGGCAATTTTTGAATTCCTAATTTAGTTTCATTTCTACGATTGAAGTTTGTTCTGCGCTCAGTTATAATTATTTCAGAGGAAGATTGATATGTGCATAGTACTATTTTGAGCTGATAACTAACTATCATAAAATCGATCGCATGTAATTAAGAGGCGCGAAATTGTAGTCGGCAGCTACTGGTTTTTATTATTCGTAGAAACTAGTTCTCGCATAATTCTGTTATACAATATAAATGTTTATTTGAATGCTCGAAGATATTCTGACAATCACTGCACTTTAACATGTGTTCCGAGTATTAACTAATCGATTAAGTTGATCTGATCCATTTAAACTTGAGCTATTTAAATTTGCGCTCTACTTGTACATATTTATCGTAGCTTAAAATCAAAATTCCGCGAATAGTAATTAAATATTCATTTAGAGAGTGCTACGTAATATAAATATAAACCGTATTTAACATAAAGCCATAAAGCGGCATGTGTTCTTTATGCTTCCTATTAGCATTTGAATAATGATTCTGTCAAAGTAAAATGCATAAAATGACAACATAATAAGAAGAAGAAGAAGAAAAAAAAAAAAAAGAAAAAAAACCATTACATCACACATTCGAACTGGAATAAAACGCAATTTTAGTTCACTATTTTTCTACATTTCTTCTTATCATTGTCTGATTATTCCTTTTTACGTTTATGCCAAGCTAAAAAAGGGGGAAAAAAAAACTTGCTCCAATTAATTAATTTCATGTCATTTATCATAGAGGTCAAAATTAATATTATGATATTATTGTTTAAGGTGGTTACGTTATTTCGATTAGAGTTGCATTATTTTATATTGTAATAAGATCTTTTTTAAACTTGTTCAATTCGTTTATCTCATCACATTGTCAACTAGAGATATTTCTATGAATTGATTACGTGCTACGATAAAATATAATAATCGGTTCTATCACGCGTAATCGTCGTGCGAACAAGAATATATTTTCTATATATACTAGAAGCCTGCGGGCCTCCCATATAAAGGTTAAATCTCTGGTATTTATTAATAGTCATATGATACTAGTTGTGTATCATAAATGAAATTTATGATGGTATGATCGCCACGAGGTTCTTCTATGCGACAATGACTCATAGAGATGGCTTTTTGAGTAATTAATTGGATATGTATGGCAATCATTGTCACAATATGTGTCTGCTGCGCTGCCTGTTACTTTCGTAACAGCTATACTAATTTACAATAAATGTCGATACATGTCAGGCAAACTTTCTTTTATGATCTTCCACAAAATCTTTCATATATAAGTTTCTTATTTTTTTCAACATTTTTTCGAACATTGCACAATCTTTAAAAAATGCGTTTCATCATCATCATTTATTTATATCATTTATGAGATACTCATTAACTGCTGTCTTAAACTGATAGTTAAAATATAAATATCTATTGTATGCATACAGTATAGTGCTGTCATAAAAATTGCTTTATCTTTACCGGTTCCACCCGAAGGAGTGTCACGCTCTAAAAAGTTTGAATCAATAGGATTACCTACTAATCCTCCGCAAGCAGATTATGTAAAATTGTAATGAACGAAAATTTGTTTCTCTCCCCCCCCCCCCCCCCCCCTCGAAAACGAGTCGATCATGACTTTCTCTGTGTTGTGTTTTTTCTCTTTTTAGATAAATAAGATCTATAAAACTATGTAAACATATATTTAAGGAGGAATGTATGAATACAAAGAAAGATAAAACTATGATTTAATACATGTTCATTTAAGTAGATTAGACTATGATCGCAAACAAGCGTTCCATTAAAATAAAATATTTACATTCTAATGATAAGCTTGAAAACATTGCAAATTTGTTATCGTACGAGAGATGGAAAAGAATCTATTTTAAGAGACAATATTCGATAATTCAATGCTCGATATCTTAGCTGTGCAATGATGTGGCGCCTAGTCACGCATGAACTACAGACGGCATTACATAATGCTTAAATTCCGTTCAAGGCCATGTAACAAAAATGTATTCACTCGGAACGAAACGCGCGTCAAGTATGCGCATAAATTATATGATTAAAAGAGAAAATTATGGATTTTAAAATATCGAGATTTATCAAAACCAGAAATTCCTGTCCAACTGCTGAAAATTATTGATACTGAAAGAACGAGTTTAATGAGCGAAAAATATCGGAATAATCTGAATTTTCCATTCCTCTAAAATTTTATACGTGTTATAAGATATTTAGAAATTTATCAATTATCAATAAAATATTTATCAAAAATTTGTTTCTATTGCAATGCGAAGAAACTAACATATCTGACTTTGCTCTCCAGGCTTATCCTCGGCTGTTTCGAACTTGTCAAACTTTAGTGTTAATTCCTTGACGACTAATCAATCGAGAACAGTGCGACAGCACGAACCCGTGAGACGATTCGCGTGTCCCGTAGGGTTCTTTCGACTGAAACGATTCTGTTATTACCTGAGCGCCGGCACAGCGCCATGGAGGGACGCGTACTTCCATTGCAAGGACAGAAATGCCACCCTGGCTATATTGGACAGAAATGGAAAGGACAGGATGCTGAGAAAGTACTTGATGGGGGATCAGTTCAGTGAGTATAAGCTATTCTCGTCTCGTCTCGTCTCTGGCTATAACGCCGCGCAACTCCGCCTAAATCTGGCGAAACTCGACAGCGAAATTGGAGCGGTGGATCGGCGGAATTTTCAACTGGCAACAGATGGCCTGGGAATGGGGTGTGACGGGTGAGAAGATGGTTTTCCAGAGTTTCGGGAAAATGGAATCCGGGAAATCTGAGAAGTACGCGTGGCATTGTATCATAATGGATCCCGCATTGAAATACAAGTGGAGCGCGAGAAGCTGCGTCGAACGGAAGCATTATATATGCGAAGTGCCCGCCGGTCGTTTATGTGAGAAATGCTTTGAGAAACTCGAAAAACACATACAGCAGAAAACGCTGCCATATGTAAATGTCGATATAGTTTATAAATGATTTTAACAATATGATATTTTTTGTCTTGTTCAGCGAGAAGACGCAAGAAGTCGGATCCTTTCGCGCCGCAAAACCAAAGATTAAAACCTAGAAAGAAGAGTAAGAAATACTTAAACGAACAGAGGAAGCTAGAGGGAAGAAAGAAGAATCGAACAAACTGGAGAAAAAATTGGACGGACCAAAGAGAGAATGAACAATGGGCTCATGGTGTCAAACTGGGATCGCGGCCACCTTCCAAGTATATAATAATTCGATATTTCTAAATAAATTTTAAGATGAGAAAATCGAAAAGGAGCAATTTAAAACAATTCTAATATCTAGTAATTAAGATCTTCTACAATTAATAATTTTTTCAAATTTTATTTTTTGACAGTACCATCAAGATCACGCAGTCCAGAGAGCGCATGCGACATCGTTCGAATAAAACCCGTTTGCAATCAGCTGAGCCAAGAGTTGCCCAAGTATTGCCTCAAGGGCGAGAATACGGCGCTTTTCTGGGCGGTAGACTCAATAGCCATCAGTCACAAAATTTGGACATGAATAATGTTTTTTCGTTTCACAATAAAATAAACGATTTCGCGCGGGAGGAGATTTTGTTGAAGCCGTAAAGAAGAAACGTAAATTATTGATAATTACAGTTATGGCTGCAACTTTGACTTTATTACTCTATTACATAATGTATATGCGACTAAAAAAAAACTTGCATGTAAAATTTTTGTTACAATGATACTATCGAACTGCCAATACGCTGGCACAACCACTGCAATATATACAACCAACTGTAAAAATAAATTTTGCAGTACTATTGCAACCAAGATTAATCTCGGAACAGAATCCTTAACGTTCCTGAATATTTGTGAAAATCATATATGGACAAATAATGATAAATAATGATCATACGATGTTTAACTAGCTCATTATCAATTGCATTCGATATTATTAAAGACACACTCGTCTCACAATATTCTCTCTCTATATCTATCTTTCTCTATCTCACGATTATTTTGCTAAAGGTCTTGTGCAATTAATTAATTATGGTATAATGCGTAAATAGTATCATGTATCGATTAAAAATCTAAAGCTGTCGATTCTTATCACTGCTATCTGCGACGGATTGCGTTACACGAATTAAATAAGCTGCTATAATTGTTATTCAATAATTATCTCACGATATCCGTTTACGCTAATCATAATTTTTATAAATGACATATGCGATTAGATAGTGAATCAAGAAGCTAGATAATGCTCGTATCTTCATATTTCAATCCACGTGTCTGTTATTTTTTCACCGCTTCGTTTGTAAATATATCAACACAGGATCATCGATATATATATAGCCTCTATGTATTTAATGATGTATAATAAAATATTGATATTGACTAATTCTTATAGTGCAATATTGTTAGTAATATTAAGAAAAATATCGAGGATAGATCATATTAAATAACATACATATAACGTAAAAATAAATAATAAATAAGTAAAACAATATATTCCTACCTTGATGTAAGTACAGAGAGCATCTCCCTTTGGTTCACCATTGCCGTCTTTGTACAATTTGATTTTGTCCTTCCCTCTTTCGTCCCTAGCTATGAGGCCGCATTTGGTGAAGAGTTCTATGAGCTCATCCATGGTAATGTCCAGAGGTAGGCCAGATACATAAATAGCGGTGTTATGCGCCTCGTCGACCTCGAACCAAGTCGGCGGTTCCTGAGCTTTCCGTTTCGCTTCCGCTTTCCTTTGTTCCTTTTCTTCTTTGGCCTTCTGAGGGGATGTAGGCTCTTTTGGCTCTGGTGGGTTTGGCTGCGGCGTACTAGTGTCCGCAAAACCATAACTCATTTGATACCTGGCCATAAAATCCTGATCAACTTTTGGAAACCAGGCGTTTTTCTCTTTGTCCCAGAAGTATACACTACCGTCATTTGGATCCGTATAAGTATGCGTATCGTTCTCAAAGCCAAAAGTACCAGCTGCATTAACTTCAGAATCAGAATTTTCTTCCCTTTCCTTTTTATCGGAACTTTCCTTGTTATCGGAGTTCACTTTGTCATCTTCCTTTACCACCCATTTATTATTTTCTTGATCAAATCTATAGGTAATGTTTGTTGCATTATCGGTATAGATATAAGTTTGTCCGTCAAACTCATAGTTCTTCATAGAATCATCTTGTTTCTCCGACTTCTCCTCCGTGTTTTCTGCGACTGACTGTATATCAGCCATTTTCACTAATTCATTAAGTCAGCTTCCAAACAACAAATCTGCAATACAGAAAGATAGAAATTATTATAGATAAAAAGTAAATTTTGACTTATTTTGTAAAAATCTAAATAATGTTATTTATGTAGCGCAGACATTACTTATTGTTAGCTAGTATTGACCTGTCACAACAAAGAAATACAACAAACCAAAATACAAACAAAACAAAACATAAATGCAGAATGTTATACGAATATTTTTACAAAATACACGAATAATATAATACCTTTTACTATCGCTCATAGTTTGATATATAGTTTATTAACTTTTAATCTTACAGTTTCTAAATTAAGTGCGAGAATATGATTTAAAATACGAAACAATTTGTATAGTAATTTGGTAAAATAAGGTTAGAAACATGACGAAAACCGACACTAGAATACTAGAAGAATTTCTACAATACTTACCAGTATTTATGCCATCAGCAAATTCCGCCGGAATCGTTGCGCTAATTATTACATAATTCGTGAATTTATAACAATCACAGTGGCAATAATTACATTCTAATTTTGTGCAATTGATAGAAAACCAGGCTACGTGACCGACGCGCGATATATATCAGACTAAAGAATAACAGTTGAGTACAGCAGGTGCGCGGTGCGCTACGTATTATCTGCCAGAGTGCATATGATATATACAGATAAGATTATGGAATCTGCCAGAAACTTCCTTAGATTCGTGTCTGACAGCACCGACAAAGTACTGAGAACTTGAAGACGGCTTTATGGAAGTTTTGAAAAAAAACTCACTGCTCGCTATACTGTAGGTAAGTAAATTTTTTTATTGTCGATAATAAAACATTAATTTCAAACAATAGAATGTTAATTTTTTTACTCTTAAAACAATTACATACATAAAAGATCCATACATTTCCTATAATAATAAAACAATAGCTGGATAAAATAAAATATATTATGCAATATTGATTAAAATAACTCGTGTAATTAATATCTCCAATACTTTCCTTTTTCATGTAGATATGAAAGATTTCTCTAATAATATATATATATAGTATCTCAGGAGAAAAATATTTTAAATAATTTTATATGTTATATAATTTTATATATTTATTTTATATTTGCAGACAGAAACTTGGCTATCCAAACTCTCGCAATTCTTCTAGCATTGATTCTAGTCATTTACTTTGTGCCTTCACAAGTCTGTAACAACAATACCATAATGTAAGTACAAGAATGTAAGAATATTTCAATATTGTAAATTAGAAAAAATTCTTTTAAATAATCAATTTATATTTATTTTGCAGGTAATCTGTTGCAAAGCACCAGCAGATGCTATGGTGAATTTATTAATATATAAGAACACTTAGGAGAAACTTGACGCATGTAGAAGTTTTATTGAAACCCTGTAGCGCTTTCCATGTGCATTTTATTATGCTATGCTATCGCATATTTGTAAACATCAATGCGTAATGTACACAATTGTTTGTGACATCCACACATATTGATATAAACATACATACATATATGTATATGTATGTATAGACATAACTAATGCATGTATGTATTCTCCATACATGCACTAGCTCATAGAGACATATATCATATTATAATTTATTTTTGTTTAAGATTATATTAGAGTCATGTTGAAAAATGTTGTTTGATACTCATATATGTATACAGATTTTATTACTTCTGAGAGAATCATGTACAGAAACGGCATTTGGCTTGCAATAAACGCGTGAAAAAAAAAATATGTATCTACGATATGTACGAATGGCAGAAAAGTGTAAACACAAAGAGTACTATTATTATTATGATACGATTACGAAGTATAACTGAGTCAACGAGCAAAATATATGAATTGAAAGCGATTATACTGCAATCGTCATACAAGAATTATGCATTAACTAGATGCACACACGTCCGCGTATGTTTGCTTTTAATAAAAAAGCGATCGTTTTTTTATTTACATTTCGAATGTGTATAATGCAATGTATGAATAAAGATGAGTGATTGGGGCGAATATGAGAAAGAGAGAAAGTGACATTCTATAGCGTTTTTTATAATACAATAGTTTGCTAACTTTTAGACCTGATATGTTGTTATATATTAATCTTTCGATCTTATGATTCGTGTTATTGTGCATACCATACATAATTTAACGATAAAGAAAATAGCTATGACGCATGACTTTGGTCTCGAGTAAATATCGAGCACATAAATCGTACTTCTTACGTTGCTCTTTTACAATATCATAAAATGCGTATTTCGTGCAATCCATGATCGGGAATACCGTGTAAAGTTTCGCGATCGTCGTGCATTCGATTAATTGTAATTAATTGTTTTCGAATATAAGTATCACGACAAAAGGTGAATAAGAGAGAGAGAGAGAAATAATATTTTCGAGTGAAGTAAATTTGATCGCTCTGAAAGCAATTATTAATGACATCATAAGCACCGTCTTGGATTATTAGAAATATACTTATTTATATTAATCAAATTCAAAATTTATTTTTGGTCGAACATATGTTTATAAAAAATTGAGTCAGAACAATCAAACCTTGCTTCACTCGAAAACGCTAAAAGAGGAATTTCAGAATGACGTTGGACAACAAACGAACCAACGATATGCAATGATGAATAATTTATATATGTTGATGAGTTATTTATATTACTAATATATTAATTACTTATATTATTAATATAAATTATTTACTATTTATATTATTTACAAAATACACATTGCTGATTCATTTTTTATTTCTTCGATAGTGATCCATTTTGAATTATCGTATATAATATAAGGCATATATATATATAATTCGAAATATTTCAGGCTTTATTTTAAAATACTTAAAATATTTTTATATTATTTAATATATTTCACAATAAAATAATGTATTAAATATGTATAATTACTTAGATATATTTTATATATAAGAATTTAATTTTTCTATTTTTATCGTGATAAAAATGCAAAGAGAACGAGAGAGCGAGCAAAGTCGATCATTTTCGATTACGTTGGAGAACCGTGCCGATCGCTCCTATTCTTTATTGTAAGGAAAACAGCGACGCGGTTGTGCCATTAGAAATTGATTTCCAGTTGCTAGGATACATGGTGGTCGTCTTCGAAAGCGTCAGCACCGGCGAGCATGCCCGCTTACCTGGCGGTCAGTCGGCTACAAGTTGCGCGGTGCAAGGTATACAAGCATGGGCCTGCCAGACATAGAGACCATACCCGGTAAAACGAAAAGAGAACTTACAAGAGATTGTGTGACGCACGCATTTGAAGACGGTATTGCACGCATAAATTCGTCACGCACAGTAAAAAATTGATCGACGCGAATTATCCTAGATCGCCAGTACAACGCCGGCAGCGATCGATCCTTGAAACCGACGCGCGGGCATATCTCCCCCGACATTATTAAAACCCCCTCACGACGTACCCCTGCTTCGTGACGTGCCGGTTGTCCGCGTGAAGCGACTAAGTAACGAGAATCGATATCCGTCGCTGTTATCAAACGATCACGGGCACGTACGCACGGCGCATAAAATACAAGTGGAACTTACAGTTGTTTACAGTGGTTACACTCGATGACAAATGGGTTTATTGCGATTAGGCCGCGAGAGGCTCGCAAACATTGAAGAAACATGCTCGAATATTTTTTTATAATATGTAAAACTGAAATATATTCTCACATTATTTAGCCGAATAATCAACAGCATGTAATTTATTTGTAAAATAAATTTGTAAGATAGATTATATGCGCTTTACTGAGCTGCATGACGTTGCGAATGTGCTGAATAACGGATAGTAGTGAATTATTTAGGAGCATGCTGCTACCAGCACAATCCGACCATTAATCGGCTAATGCCACCGTATGGTCACATGCGAGTCATGTATGTGCATTCATATCATTAACTTAAACGTCGTTATTGTAAGTTGGAACAAAAAAACCAGCACCGTTTCATTCGTTTAATAAACTTATATGTTTATATCAATAGTGCACACCAGTAAATACCAGTTGACGTAATACAATAGGGACCAATTAAAGAACGTCAATTTTTATACATATAAGATGAGGAACATATATTATTTCCTTTTTGTTCAACGATATTTGTTATAAGCATATTTATATATGTGTGTGTGTATATAGCTTATAAATTAATTTATCTTTATTTTTTTTGTAAAATGTATTAATTCTGTATCCCTTTCATATACTTGCAATTATGTGATATATTTTTTGCGCACACAACATGGTCTTTGTACTGTGCTTTCGACATATCTCTATTTCTGATAGTATTTTAATATTAATATTTATCAAAATTAATTCGCTTGCATTTTAAATGTTTTACATATGATTGGATTATTATTCACGCGCGCACAAACAATTGCTATCGACTATCAGATTATGTAAGTACATATATTTTGCGGAGCAATTTGATGGCTATTAACCGACCTTCGGGTCAACAACCCTAGAAAATATGCGAACTTTGCGAGCTTTACTATTAATCTTCTACAAAACCGAATATATTCGCTTTCATTTTCTCAGTATTTTATAATTTCTCTTATAAATTCCAAAGTTATAAGATACTAATAATAAAAATAATAATTCAAGAGATCTGTAAGTTAAAAAATATCTAGAATATAAAATAAATTTAAAAAAATCTATTAAAATTCAAAGAGATAAGGATATTTAGAAACTAAAAATTCTCAAATTTGAGAATCGTAAAACTTGGGAATTGATAATTCGAGAAGTTGAGAAAACACTCGAAGATTTAACAATAAAAAAAAAAAAAAAAAAAAAAAAAAAAAAAAAAAAAAAATATGAAAAAAAAATTTTAAAAGCTCTAGGGATCTATTAAGTTCTGATAATGAGTATTATAATTTTTTTTTCATATATACAATATTTCGCACGAAGAGTTTTTAATGAGATAATTCACATTGGGATAGCTTGCGATGAAGGACAGATGCATAATGAATTATGCATGAGGCCGCTGTTTGAACTTTTGATAAGAGAGACGCACGCGTAAATCTCGAAGGATTATATCGCTAGTTTTGCGTTATTGACCTTTGCGCGAAGGGAGACCGAAATGTTGCCGTTGTTAATCTCGTGTTGAGACGTCATTTGGTGTCTTAACGCTTTTCCGGTTCTTTTTCTTTCCGCTGGCTTTAAACTTAATTTATGCTAAGGTTATGCAACGATAAAATGCACTCAAGCTATATCTATAATGCACCACCAACGGTGCTCAGAAATAGAAAAATCCATGAGAGATGATTAAGATAATTAAGTTCAATTTTGTTTCATTTCTTTGAAAAATTATTTCTATTTACTTTTGTTACTACAATTAGCATAATTAAACAACAATGTTTATCTTCCGTAACAATCCATTTTTTTTCTAAAAATAATGGTAAAATATGAATAGCTAATATGTGTGGAATATTTTAGTAACAAAGCCGTTATCTATATAATTATACTTCCTATTGCTATACATGTTGCGTTTTTAAAGTCATTATACAATATATACCTTTGCTTGAGTCACATATTAAAGATCGCTACAAGCGATTCTATGTGCAATATAGATGATGTATCCTTGTGCAATATGTATATTTATAACCTTGTATCAGAATAACATCCAACGATTACAATCTTGCACGCTATAGATAATAATGTCTTAACGGATTCTCTGCTACATGCAGGATATAATTCACGAAAATACTGCATAATTTCAAGTTTGAACTTTTGAGTAAGTGAGAGATTCTAGATAAAAAGGACCTCATACAATCTCGTTGTTTCTCAAAGTTCGCAGATCTTTGAATGCAAGATCTCTGTCAATCGAAGAAATTCGCTCGAAGATAGAAAATCTCGATTCATCTTATCTTCAATATTTAACGATTGTATCGATCTTTGTACATTGTAGAGACTGGGGCAGTCTTCACGATCGGCCGTAGCAGATTTGCGGACAATGTTGCGTCACATTTCTTCATACGTAAGGATCCAGTCGTCGCTATTGAATGCGGGGATGAGCATTCCGCCGTTATTTGTCGTAAGTTCTACGCATGGCTTTTTTTATAGAAAAATTTACAATCTATTTAAAAGAGTAGTTATCGTCCCTCTGAATCCAGGATGGAATCAGGCTAGATCCACAAGCCTGAACTATTGAAGGTATTCTCTTAAATAGAATCAGTGTATTATCACTGACAAACAGTGCTTTTAGACATAAGTATAGCATTGCAAACGGTGAAATCGTAATGAAAAAAATCAGTTAGTGGTAGTGGCTGTTTTAATCAATTTTAAAATGCATCTTATATTATAATATTATGAGGTAAATTTTCGTAGCGATATATTTTGTTAAAAAAATATCTGCGTTTGATCAAAAGTCTTGTTCATTTTTTATAGGCTTATTATCACAGCTTAAAAGTAAAAAAGTACAATATGCATATTAGTTATACGAAATCTTACTGTCTTAATCAGTGAAACATAAAAGGGAGGAGCAAAGTGTGAGTGTTTTCACTGGAAAACAATATAATTCGGTGAAATCATGTCATTGTTTTAATCAGTGATATTTTCACTGATTCAATTTAAGAAAGTACTCATCAATGCACAATGAGTCTAGATTAGATCTAAATTTGGTTCAGATTGGACATAATAAAATCATTAAATTACAGGTATTATACAATAGTATATTTTTATGCCAAAATAAACTCAAATTTAGCTTGAAATATTGAAATAACAGCGTGATTATTAGCTCAAATTAATTTGAACTAATTTTAAGATAAGATCTAGCATCTAGCTTAAATTGTCGAGATATAAAAAAAAAGAGTTGACAAATATCATTAATCAATGTCGTGAAATGTAAAGTTGACAGTAAGTCACATATTCATGATGAGCAATGTTTACAAAACAATAACTTTAATCGAAAAAAAATTATTTCTGTTAGACAGAGCTATCTCTCTTCTTATCTTCTATGAACTTATTTGCAAAATATTGTTTTGTTCTTGCTCGGATATTTACATTATACCGTATAATTTTCATCGATAAGGCACGTTTCAAAGCCTTGAATTTTGATTACTGTGCTATAAAATTTACAGACTATAATATGAAAATATATAATTCGGGTTCATATGATTTACAGCTTCTGTAGCGTGCAACGTAAGGAATATATTGTATACAGTCAGAGCTATGCTGACATAGGAATATGTATACCACTGTCCAGTAAATCGATATTAAACACGCAATGCTCAGTCTAGCCGACATTGTTGGCGTTATTAGCTCAACGCATCTCGAAAAACTTTATTCCGTTATTACTTTTTATACAGAAAATGTTACACTAGTAAAATAAAAAAAGCAATTATAGATATTGATTACTATATTATTACCATTGGGATTGGGAACGTTACTCTATCAAGAGACACGGTAATGTCTCGCGCTAAGTCACGCGAAGCAAAGACCGCGTAAACGTAACGCGTTACTGTTACCGTTATTTTTTTGTAAAAAGTAACTCGAAGGAAAGTAAAGATTCGTTACTTTTTCGTTACGTTTTTGTTTTTTGTAATGTTAAAATAAGCGATTAGATTATAAAATTATTTAATAATCAATATTAAATGTAATAATCTATGTTACAATTAAAAACTCTAAATTACTCTCTATACAGCAAGCCGTTTTTATATTAAACTTATTTAATGATTCTAATTTTTTATGTTAATATCTTTACTTTTTAATACACTTATCTTTATAGGAATTTAAATTGTAATTTACAAATTTCGATTTTGTCGAGAATTTTTATCAAACATTGTTTTTAAATATTGATAAGAGAAATATTGATATTATTAAGAGTGTATCCCAATATTCACTGTCAGTATTGTAAAATCTATAATTTACGTTACTATAGATTTTCAGTACTGGCTGCAAAATATTTTTCAAAAAATACATCTATTGAATAGATATAAGATAATAAAAACCAAAAAATTACGATAAAAGTAACGGCTAATTCGTTACCGTTACTGTAAAAATATAACGACGTTATCGTTACCGTTACAAACAGAAAAAAGTAACGATTGTTACCGAAAAAAAGTAACTGTAACGGTAACGACAAGTTACAAGTAACGTATTACTTCCCAACCCTGATTATTACTATCATCGCGGCTGCTCGCTAACATTAATATCTCATCCATTTCGTCCATTTGCAAATTTTGTTTTACACGTTTTTTAATTATTAATTTAAATATTATTAAAATGTTAGGATTTTGTAGATATGTTTATGGAATTTTTACAAATTTTTCGACATTTTTTCCTGAAAATCTCAGATTTTACTTTTGCGTAAAGTTAATAGCTATCTTTATCGTCATTTTTAGTATAGTAATTAAACTTACGTAATCATGTTTATTGCTAGTAAATTATATTTCAACATGCTTTTAGATCCTAGATGCCTTGAATATTCTCCATATTATATAAGTAAAGATATCAACTTAACTTCTAAGGAATAGTTTTTGTGGAATTATAATTTACCGAACGTACATATCTTTCATGCTTGCTTGGAACGCCTTTGCTTGCTTCTTATTCCAGAGAGCGGTAGACTTTTCGTCTTTGGCAGTAACGATTGGGGTCAATTGGGTCTGGGTCACAAGAATCACATCAGCAAGCCTTCGTGTGTAAAAAGTTTGTAATTATTTTCGTAATGTAGCAAATATAAATAAAACTATTACATTTTATCCACTTAAATGTCGCCATACACATATTATTTTTACATCGACGAATCATTAAATGTAGTTTCTGAAAATTCACTAATAATATCTTGCAAAACCGTTCGTTTAATTAATTTGCTGCTCATGATTTTAATGAAAATCCCATCTGTTATAGTCCTGAAACCAGAAAAAGTCACACACGTCGCATGCGGAAGAGCGCATACTTTAATATGTACAGGTGAGCAACGACGAATAATGCATATACAATACAAATATCTCAAACGTGCTTTCTCTCGATTACGTATACCTAAATTGATTACGTCATTTGTTCTAATAATTTGTTTTGTAAATTGTGAGAAATGAAAAATTAGCTTGACGAAATAATATATAATAAATATAATGCGCAATATTTGAAATATTCTTTTCATATATAAGTATGTATACAATTGTCATTAATAGACACGAGGCTCATTAAGTGAGCATGCCATTTCTATATGTGGCTTTGCGTGTTCGCGAACTTGGACGAATATCTGCCGAGTCATTCAACTTCAAACTTATTCTCGTTTAAAGATTTAATCAATATGATAAGGAGTCCTAAATGGCATGTCACTTTGCTAACTTTTCAGATAGGAGTGCGAGATGTTAATTTGTTAACAGATTAAAACCGCTTCGGGCAAATATGTAGTTTGTGAAAATGTATTCATAGTCGATTTTATCAATTTAATTAATTTCTCGGTAATTTAAAAGCTAAATTATTCTTTCTTAACTTGCTAAAAATAGAAATACAATTTTAATTCATAATTAAATCACATGGAACATTTATACACTTCGTATCTTGAAATGTTTTTTTTTTTTTTTCTTCAGGAGCCCAAAAAATCTTTGCGTGCGGCAGTAATCAAGAAGGTCAATTGGGGCGGGAAAATTCCGCGATAGGCGATAGTTCAAGTTCTCCAATCTTGATTTACGATTGCGGACTCGCTGGATCCAGGATCGTTCAAATTGCAGCAGGATCGCATCATTCGATGGTCCTGACCAGCGACGGAGGAGTTGTCGCTTGGGGAAGTAATCTGGAGGGACAGTTAGGGTTACCAGGGGTTTCGGGTCTTGTTAACAAACCTACAAAGGTCCCTATTCCTGAATTGGTGAAAGAAATCAGCGCGGGATATTATCATTCAGCTTTTTTGACCGGTAATCAATGATTTTATTTCTACGTAAAATAATAAGTCATATAAGCCTTAAGTGCAAGGGAAAAAAAAATTTCGCTGCCACAGCTAATCATGGTTTGCAAAATAAATTTCTAAACTGCAGCAAAACGGTTTGCTGTTGCATTTAATAAATAGATATCACAGCTAAGATGTTCGCTGTTGCACCTAATAAATAGATGTCACATCTAAGATGTTCGCTATCCATATATTACAACTGAAATCTAATTACCACACGCAGTTTTTAGCTACGGCAGCAAATTTTTTTTTTTCCGTGTACCTAAAAGTAAACAAGAATATATTATATTTATATTTTCTACGAAACGACATATATGTATATATTTTTTATATTCTCACGCTTTTAGTATCAAAAAAAAATTATATCTTTCAAGATAAAGTCGATCCAATAACCTTAAAATCTCGTTCCAAGAATTTGTTCAAGGATTCTAAGACACACTTTTCGCGAGATAAAATCGCTTCCGCTGCGGCGCGCTTAGAACGATTTGCACGAATACGAGAGGTTGTAAAATATATTAGCGTGTATGTAATTCAGTCATCACACGGTTTATTTCCAGAAAGCGGTCTCGTTTATGTTTGCGGCGAATCGGAAAGCGGTAAACTTGGGATCGATGTCAACTTCTCTACGCAAGTTGCACCGAAGCAGATGCAATTACCGGCGCCGGCAGTTCATGTCACCTGCGGCGGTCATCACACACTGGTGTTAGGAGGTGTTGAGATCAATAAATTTTAACACCGACATATTTCCAATACTTTGACACGTATTTGTAAATTCTCGAATAGAAGAATTAGCACATTCTTATCGTCTTATCTATGTATCTCTTTATTTTAACTCTCTAAAATACGACAATATTTAAGGATCTGCAAATTGCTGAGTAATTGTTTAAATTGTTAGAAAATGGCAACATTTACTGCTCCGGCAGTAATGCTAGTGGGCAGCTTGGAATGGGCACGAACGTTAACGAAATACATATGCCAAAACATCTTGCACGCGGGTCTCTGCGAAATGAAAAAATCGTCAAGATTGCTTGCGGTGAAAGTCACAGCGCTATACTTACTGGTAATTAAAATTCTATTGTACTATCGCATCCCTCTAAAACTTTAAATAATTTTATTAACAATTGTGTTAATTATTACTAATAGAACTCGGGAAACTCTTCACTTGTGGTGACGGACGACATGGTAAATTAGGTCTGGAAGAAAATGAAAATAATGTTCACCAAGTAACATTTGCTGCCAAATATCAAGAACTCTTCATCACGAATGTAATATTGCTTATTTTGTTTAAATGAATATTTATCGTGTTTTTATTTGATTTTAATTGTTTTCTTACTTTATAGGTCGCATGTGGAGGATGTCATACAATATTGGTTGGTCGAAGACACGAGATGGATTCTCAATCGCAATCGGATTCCACTGTAAACGCAACTATATTCCATATAAATTTCTAACATAAAATTTTCTATTAATCTTTTAAATTAAATTTATTATTAATTAATTTTTAAGTTAAATTAATATAAATTGTTTATGAGTTATTCGTTAATTTCAGGAGTCAGCCACGCAGAACAAAAGTTCTCTACCTCCTTTAAAGCTTCCTGTAAATACGTATGTACATAATGAACATCGTGTGGACGGAGCTACGGAAAAATCGAAACATGAGAAAGATGATTCACATCATGTCGACAAAATCAATGAAACACCAAAATATAATAATACTGAAACGAAGTCTTCAAAAGATTCATTAAAGGAAAATTCGGATATTGTCAATAAGGAAAAAATTTCGTCTTCGACAAGCGACGAAAAAATCGCGAGTCCTAAGAAATCAAAAAGTCCTTCAAAAACTAATCCACCGGAAAGTTCAAAAAAAAAGGTTCATACTCCAAAGACAAATGCCAAAGTCGAAGAATCACAACCGACTGACAAAGAAGATGAGTCGAAGAACAAAGAAAACGCGCAGAATGGTGAAAATACCGAAGACAAAACAGATAATGAAAGTAAAGATAATGTACATGAAAATAGTGAAAGACAGAAAAATAATAAAAATGTGGAAATGACAGCGACAGCAGCGAAAAATGTCGAGGAGTCATGTACAGAAGCAGCAGCTTCGAGGACACACGAAGAAAAGGAACAAGAAACGTCGACGAATCCCACACCACCGCCAAAACCACCGAGACTAAAATCCGGAAGTATCGAAAATTCGAGCAACGAGAACGATCCCTTACGAGAGAGCAAAAAGAATGAGCACGAAAAGGATAAAGACGAAAAGGATGAGCATGAAAAGGATGAATGCGAAAAGAATAAACACGAAAAGGATGAATACGAAAAGGATGAACATGAAAAGAATGAACGTGAAAAGGATGAGCACGAAAAACGTGAGCATGAAAAGGATGAGCACGAAAAGGACGAACACAAAAAGGATAAGCGCGAAAAGGAAAAAGGCGAGGAAGAGACGAAGACGAGCAACGAGCCCGCAGATTCAAGCCCAAAGTCGCTTGGAAAATCAAAATCGGCAATTTCAGAAACTATCACTGAGAAGATTGTGGAGACTATTGAAAATACGATAGAAAAGGTTAAGGAGGAAGTACATGGTGAAGAATCAGAGAAAGTGGAGACGGATGGCGCACAAGACGATACTGATGTGATACAATCTCCGGCACCGCGAACAGGTTGGTGAAACAAGCGTTTCTTAGTCTCTTTCTTATTTCTCGTAAAGAGTAAGAGTGGGTCAATCAAAAATATCGATTAGAATTTATTCTGCGAAATAATATTTCTAATATTCAAGAGAGAAATCAGATATTAATTTAAATAGAATACTTAAACTCGCGAATTATATTACACAATCGAGATTATTGCCTTCTAGCTAAGGTGGCAAAGTTGTTTAAAGGAAAGAGACAAGAGATAGAGAACGGAAATAAAACGAGCAGCGCAGCGAATCCAAAAGCTAAGGTACGCTGATAAATGTATTAGATATATACAATATTTTATAGAGGAGATCTCGAGGAGACCTCTTTTCCCATATAATTTAAATTTTATATAAAAAATCAATTATAAAAATTATATCAAATATAAAATTTTTTTTACTTTTCAGTCAAAGACATGCACTGTTCTGTGATCGAGAAGACTTCGAACAAAGAAACATAATCCATTATATTTTTTATAAAATACTTATGATAAATTTTCGTCGCTGGGACCAATACGGAACCGGAAAAATCTTCTTCAATAATCAACACCTCGATTTAACATTCAACCATATTTATATAATAGAATTAGTTTAGAGATTTCTCCTGCATTATATATATATATATATATATATATATATATATCGCATCGATTTCTATTTCTCGTTACGGCGACGAAGAGTTTAAATAAGAACAATAATTCACTGACTGTATTTAAGCACTCTAAATAATGTATAAGTTACATATAGAAATTGATTTCGTTTTTAATATAAATTTCAGAAGAAAGCATAAATCTGTAATAGCTGTAGCGGATGAAGAGTAGGTGAGTGACAGTTGAATGTGAAAAATGTACAGTGATATTTGGATAAAGTTATTTTATTAAATTTCGGTTAGAAAATTCCGTCCGTACTAGAACAAGCTTACCCTCTAATGTTTTTTCACACATTCTTGGGATATATTAAAAATACTTAAAACCGATACACATAATCGTATTACATTTTCAATGTATCATTCATTTGATTAACCGTCAAGCCGTATTTAACCCATATAACGCACCGATATCGATTAACAGTAATCATGATTAAACTATAATAAATTGGTGTATTTCCAATGTTCTTTTGTAGAACTAGAGCCGCGTTCCAAATTGTTAATCTGATATTTAGATTTGTAGTAATATGTAGCGCTAAAATTGTCGGCGCAACTGACCTTACTTCTATTACAGTTCGACGTTATTTCGCCGCACGATTGCTGGCAATGGTTTACTTAACACATACGATCACTAATATTGCACTAGATTATGGCCGAGTACGAGTGGGACATGTTGAGAAGAAGCATCGTCTCACGCGCGATCTTGCCACGATCGGCACAAGTGAAAGTTTCGTCCATTCGCGTAATTGCCAATGAAGCTTCTCCTCGTTGTTCTCCATTCAAACGCGAATTGCATATTACATATAAATAAGAATGGAATCACAGACATAATAATATATTCAATATAATCTAGGGATCTCTCGCGAAGATTATCAGGTGACCCCTGATTAATTACGTCTACAAACGTCCGTTGGATCCCAAAATTTTTCTTCCATAACTATAATAAGGAAAACGCTAATACCATACATATTACATTTTGTTATAGTTATATGAATATTATAATGGTCGTATCGGTTTACTTTCACGCATTATGAAAGATCGTGAGGGATTCTTTGGCGAATTTCGATTCCATTTAATCAAATAAAAACTCTTCCGCGAATTTCGTCCGAATAAAACTTCGCGTAAAATAAAAGGAAGCCCTTCTTCAGAGGTGAGATACATGTACAAATACCAATTTAGCTCCGCATGTAGTTATAGTTAATTAGTTATCCATCAACAGTGAGACTTTGGTATACGCAGTCAAAGAAGATGCATTTTACATTACGCCACATATCGTATCGCAGGTACTTAACCAACATTTTTTTAACGACGATGCTATTATTATTATTTAAGGACCTAGATTAAGGCCTAGATTTAATTTTTAGCTCGATTATTTTTTTGACGAGAAATAAATTGGTTATCATTTATTTGATTATTGAAATATATATAAACACATTATAATTCTTGCACAATCAACTCTTGGAAAGAAATCTTTAAAAATTTTAATACTTGAATTGTTAAATCCGGTTTAGGTGATATGTGGCTTCGAGAATCCTAAGCCTAAGAATTAATGCCGAGATTTCTTAAATCTTATGTTAATTACAATCTAGTTATACGCACTAATATGTGTGCATATTTTTACGGTTATGTTTGGTGAAATAATAAAAAAAAAAATCAAATACAATCCTAGATTAATTAAAAGACTCGTAGCCTTTCGGCAAGTTTCATGAAAGAATCGTATAAGAGCTCTTAGCATATACATTTTATTGACAATTAAAGTCTCAATAATTAAAGATCTCCTTATGTCATGTAAGTCTTTATAATTCTTATATTCTTCGAACTCTACAAACACCTTAAATCATATGTTAATCAAAATTCAAGTCAATTGAATCGTAGATTATTTAAATTTTTTGGATCCTAAATCATACCTTGAGACATAGATGAGTTAAATTCCTAAACGCCTTAGATTCTATTTATCTTAATTCCCGTGAGATTCTTAAATTCTGCTATCTAAAATCGCGATTCTCCAATTACTTTCAGCATATATCATATCACTATTTAACAAATCTTTTATAAATGTCACGATTAAATTAATTCACGAGGAATCGAGACTAAGCGTCATTAATTGTCGCTTACGTGACAATCATTATAATTAATGCGCATACTTATTTATACAGCATCGGCAAACATTAAAATTCATGCACAGAATAGCATATCCATCAGGTCTCTATCACATTCTGCCTCTCGTCAAGGTCGACATTGCTCAATAAGATATAAGAGTCTCGACTGGCCAACAAACGATGTTGGCCGGTTATCAAGAAGGACGAGCCTCTCCTGATGGTTCTCTTGCCGAGCTCGATTGCCTCGTGCGCCAACACTGGACTGTTGTAAATCTTCACGAATACTGTAATGATTATCGTCAATCCGACTAGAATCATACCGTATGTGAGGCAGGGTACAGCGATATCGGCAAACGTGGTCGCAAAATAGATCCATCGTCTGATGGGTGGCGTAAGCTCTTCTATGCCCTCCTCGAGCCACATAATAGGGAAAACTATGTCAGAGAAATTCGCGACTACTGCAATATTACGCTGTTGCTCTACCTTTAGATTCAATTGGACACGAACTTTAGCTTCGACCGGCACACCGAGTTTCTAAGGACGAAAATAAGAGTATTTCGAATTCAAATTATATCTCAAATCATGACTTTTGAAGTGATTCGAATATCAAACATATATGAGGCGTTTTATTTTAATATATGCTACTATTTATTCTTACGTTTAATGTAAGCTTGCTACATATGTAAATTGATACAAATTTGTTGTCGATATGAATAAATTTTTAAGAATCTTCTTCGTGTTTTGCTTACCGGTTGAATTTTGAAGTATGTTTCGTGTAGTTTTTCCATCGGATTGAGTCCGTCAATGGCATCTAACAATTTGGGATCCGCTTTGTAAAAGTGTGGAAACGAGAGGTAAACTGGCGCACCTAAAGCAAGGAAATGCAAGTTGCATAAATTTCATCTTTTAAAATTTCAACTTTTCGAAATACTTTTCGTAACACTCACTGTACTGGCATGGACTAATGTCTTGCAAGCCTTGCGGGGGACAATTCTCGATGCCGTTGGAGCAAAAGCACTCATTCTCCGTATTCTCGTTCGGTTGACCGAAAACTACATCTGGCGGGGTATATAAATCCGCCTTGATACCCGTTTTTTCTACCGGTCCGCGATATTGCAACGGCAATGTTCTGCAGAGATCCTTGTCCCACACATGAATGATATCAGCGCCGGTCTGGTCTCGCGGCGGAAAGAAGGATCCTGTTCAAAGGTCATTTAAAATTTAATCGTGACAAAATGTGTCAACTCAACATTTTATTGAGAAAAAAACTCGGATCATCAAAGCGAATTTAGTAAGTTGTATAGATGTATGTATATTTTTTTGAAATGCAAAGAAACTTACCTTCCGAAGCTGTAATGGAGTTACAGGGTGCCGTCGGCCAATACGGCAAATGATCAATTCCGTTCAATCGATTTATCAAACCAAACTCTTTCATATCCGTATGTCCGGTGAATATCGTGGATATTTCACTCAATGTGCCGTTTCTCTACAATTGGAGTTTGATTATAAAGCATATACAATATATTGGCTTGCGCGTGTAAAAAATATAAATTAATTATTTTTTATAAAAATATATAACGCGGAAAATAAAATATTAAATTACGATAATGTAATAATCGCACTTACTCCGATAAGAAGGCCCATTCTGCTCATGGGCCGTCTTGTTTTGGGAAGAAATCGATATCCGAGACTAACTAATGGATCGTCATAGCCAAAGACGAGTTCCTGCGCCGTTACAGGAACGAAGGGTTTCATGTGCATCCCGCTCAAGAAAATTGATAATCCCATTGTGATGAAACGTGGAAGGCTCTTGCTCTGCGTCGAAAGTGTCTGAAGGGAAAAGAAAAATATTCGTTTACATATTTCTTTGATTTCTTGTCAAGAATAAAAAAAGAAGATAAATCAAATAAATTTTCTTTATACATTGTAATAATATATATATATATATATATATATATATATATATATTATAGTTTGTACAATATTAGTATAAAATTAATTCGTATATGTGCTATAAACTCACTAGCAAAGGTATATTCGGCACCATTAATTTGATATTTCCGTCTTTAGACATTTCTGGTACAAAGTTTAGAATTTTCTTATGCTGATAACTGACAGTTCCGTTATTGTGAAATACGATGTTAACCTTTTCCATATCCTCTCTGCAAAAAGATGCACATTTATTATATCGATTGCGAAGCGATCGTCGTGCTGTCTAACAAAGCTTAGCCCACACAAATACGCAACCCGAATGAAGCATCGTTCGGCCGGTTTGCATACTAACAAGCGCTTCGGGAAAGTATTAAGAAACTATAGTAACTAGATAAACACAAAGATATCTAATAATTATTCGTAGAAAAATATATTTTAATGCTAATTTTATGATCATGCAAATTTGCAGTACGAGTAAGCGTATATTTACCGATAAACGAATGGGCCAATTTCCTGGAGCTTTGGCTTCTCGTTAAACTGCAGGAAGTTCTCCGTGTTGGTTACATTAAATATGTAGACTTTGGTTAATCGAGCTACGCCTGGCTTTTGCCAATATTGAAAGGAGAGCGAGCCGTTCCATAGTCGCAGTTGCTTGAAAAACACGATAAATTGCCGATATTATTACCGGCGTGTTGTACCGGCGGTTTCTCTCAAGTTAAAATTACGATCTGTATACATGCACATTCGTATTTCATTTAGGGTAATTTATCGTAAGATTTTTATGAAACAATCGTTAATCATATTGGGGAAAAAATCATATTGGTTTGCTTTACACAATTCGCTTTACACATTTTTAAATTAGCTAATTGATAGCGCAATATTATTTATTGTGTTGAATTCGTTGTAAGAAAAGAGGTCACGTATATTTTCGGGAAGCATTATTAGATTACATGATTAGATTGCTGCACATATTTTGAATGTCTATCTTGCGCATTAACGATTCAGATAATTTCCGAGGAAATTAAAATGAAAGAAGTATAGTAAAACGAGTTAATGGGAGCTCATTCTAAATAGATGAAAGTGGATTCTTAAACATTGAAAAGTTTCAAGATTCTCTCTTATACTCTTTTTGTGAAAAAAATGTTATTTCCGGTTTTTCTTTTAGATTTAGATAGGAAGGAAATGTCGCGGAAAGAAAAAATGACGAAAATAAATTTCTACCTATGTTGTAAAAACTTGTAGCGGGCAACAACTTTAAAACAACTGTAAATTATTTCTATAAGGATTAATTTAATTTCGAATAATTAAAGAGTCACGAAACAGCATTATCATAAAGAATCGTGTAGAGTTTGTGTAGCAGAATCAATTTCTTCTTTTCTACTCTCGACAATTATAAATATGATACATAATTACAATATAATTACAATGATAGCATTGGATCTAAAATATTTAATTAATATGATAAAGATTGATAACAAAATACAATAAAACTAATAAATTGATATTTGTACAAAATAATTTACATATAGATTACATACCAGATATGCAATTAATTGTGCAAGTAACGTTATTAATAAAGATTGCACATATAATAATATGTTCAATTCATGATTGACAATCATAAATTATTTGCAGACAGTCTATCCCGCGTACGTTAAGCTGACCTTAGATGATAAAAGAGACTCGCGAAGTTATTTACTGCGAATGCAAATTACTCGACGGCAAGTATGGGCCATAAAAAATATTAATTATTCATTGCGTGAGACGTACTTTGTCCAAATACACGCATATAATCTCAGTCTTCACAGGATTTGAAAGTAAAACGAAAGCGAAAGGCAAGAACCTGTCAAAGAAATAATTACACACGACTCATTGATGATGTATCGCTTGCGCGATAATCTTAATCTTGTCGCCTAAACACATCAAATAATTCTCAATTGTGTCAATTACAATTGATGAGATCAAATTACCATATTATACATGATCCTATGGTTTGCCACCCTATAACTTACATTTTATAAATTATTTTTATATTTACTATTAACTATTACATTTATTTCTATTTAAAATTATACTAATAATAAAATTATAATAAACTATATATTAATTTGTAAAATACATTGACAGTATATAAATGGCATCTTATTATATGTTCATAGATAATTTTATTTATATTATTTCAATAATATATAAAAATATATAAAAATAAAAGAGCATAATACAATAATTTTAAAGATCTCGCGACAACTATATTACATATTTATTAAATGTATCGAACGCAAAATGTATATATTTTAAGTGTTTCATACTTACTCTTAAAATAAGATAATCAACCCACGGTATGCTACTGAGCACTATGCCGATCATAAGTGCAAGGAAACCTAGGCAGATTGCTGCTATCCTACCTGCAAAAATAATAATAGTAAGTTAATAGTACAAGCATTAAAACATACAGTATTAAATATATGCAAACTTAATGCGCGTTTGCGCAAACAATTTTTTTTTTTTTTTTTTTATTGGAAGGTTATCGACATCATATACATATATCTATCCACTACTTTTCATAGAGCAAGCATTGACCTACATTTGAAAATTAGTGCCCAGTATCGAGAATATGCGTTCATTGAGTAACTCATATTCTATAATTACTGGCAACACTTCCCAGAGAAACATATTGTTGTAAAAATTTCGTACATACAAAAATTATTAAAATAAAATGATCAATTTATTATTTACTTTATCGTGCCCTACATGTGGCAAAATTTTTGCTTATGAAATTGCCATAATGTAATTATACAATATATCAAAAAATATCTTAATCGAAATGTTGTGTGTGTGTGTGTGTGTGTGTGTGTGTGTGTGTGTGTGTGTGTGTGTGTGTGTGTGTGTGTGTGTGTGTGTGTATGTATACATGTATATTATATACATATAATATAACTTTATATTTATGCTGAATAAATTATTAATACAAAGTAGAAACGGTTAGCTCGTATAATAGTGCGTAAATAACCTGGAAAATATATTACGAAATACACTTTCCATAGCGATAGCTTAGGATCTTAGATTCAAGATTAAGCAAGACTCTTTGCCACCAAACTGGTAGTCCTTGTTATTCGTTGAGAATTTGTAAATCCTTAGAAGACTTTAAACGAGAAGTGTAGATAAAAACTTACGTATATTATCTTTAATTGCTACTTGAAACAAAGAGATTTGCATGAAATAATAAATTAATTTTGTATTCAAAAATTAATATTTTTGGCAGCAATTAATCCTTGATTTTACTTGCATTTATTCATATGTCACATATATGGTATATGGATATATGTGTGTTGTAATAATTATAATTTTTGGAGAACTTTATGATTTTGATCTTAGAACACTTCGCAGAAGTTTATGTAATAAATAGATAATTAGTGTTGACATGAGATGCCATGATGCATATTACTAGTAAATGACGTCAATATTTCTTGTGACAAATTACATCTTGATAAAAACCGATAATTTATCATATCAATTATAATTTAAATGCATTTAAATAAGCGTCATAATGCTTTGTTCGCTGTGTCAATAATAATTATTAGTAAAATTGAACGTTCGCAGTTATTACACATAAATATGTCTGAAAATCATTACGCGAAGCTATCTATGATTGACATTGAGCGATTGACATTTATACATTTTTCTGCTTAGGAAGCATCGGTAATGTTAATTGGATAATATTCCGAAGTCTAATGTCTTTGTGACGAGCCAGATGTATAACTTACGCGATAATTCGAGCGTTTCGTTACATAATTGTTACGAGATCCCAGCATCATTGGAAATTCTTCATTGCGTATAAGTCGGTCAACATGCTTTCACTCCCGAATTAAATGTAGGACGCTAATGATGCAATTTTGAAATTACCGTCCAAAGCCCCGATCCATCGACGTAATGCATCATATTGCACATTACAGTGCGCTCACAATTATGGAAAACATTCTAGTAACCAATCATTTACGGTAGAGAAAAATAAGAGGAATACATATACGTTGTTTGATTCACTTTTCTTCGTCAAATTATGTTTACAACCAAATCCACATTTACATTGTCGAATTGACGCTAATTACGGCTGCAATTATCAGTTCGATAACAGTAAATGTAATCTCTTCTTAGAAAAACGTGAATAGCGGACTGTGAACAAAAGATAAAAATACTGATGCTACCAAAAAAGAAAGGTACTCGGCGATCTGGTCTTTTAATCTTCTCAATGAAACTGTCAAGAATTTCGTTGGCCAAGGAATTCACCTGAGGCCATTCAACGACCTTGAATTGCATAATATCCGAACAAATACTGACGTTTGCAAACGTTTCTTAATATTTCTAATAAATTATAAATATCTCTCAAAGATATTTTAATAGAAAAATAGATTAGAACAAGATTACTCTTCTCAATGACCTTCATGCTCCTTTAAATTTTTATTTAGCAATAGTTTATACTGTCAAAATTTGTTGCCCCATCTATTTGTTATTTCTGTATCTTATTCTTAAATATAATATTATATTTTATTTTTAAATATAATATTATATAAATGACTTGTCGTCATTCTCAATTATTTAGAATGTTTTATTTAATTTAATAGAAAAACATTTTTTTGCCATATCCCAGTTGCATCTAGTTTCTATTAATCAATTAATATATTCATATACAAGTGCATGTATATTGCTATAATTACTAATCTCATTTGGTCTCTAATACCGTATAATTTTATAAATTTATACTTTCTTAATTGATATTCATATATTGAAGCCTAATTAAATAAGTAGCACTCTCTCTCTCTCTCTCTCTCTCTCTCTCTCTCTCTCTCTCTCTCTCTCTATCTCTCCGTTTTCATTCTCGTTATTTCCGTTAGTAGAAAGCATTCGATTGCTTAAACTATATCCGCATTCTACATACATCCGCATGATTTTCTCCCAGATAATTTGATTCAGTTTCAATAAATATTGCTTAGCAACATTATCTCTCTATGACCGTAGTTTTTATTTCATGCATCTATGCACAATCATTTCTCTCTATAAGAGACGTTTCAATTCTCCGTACAAGAGAGACCCTTTTACGAGATAGTCAGTATATAAGTAAAGAGATTTTTATAATGTAACATTAATATAATTCACACAACATAAAGTAAGATTTATTAACAATCTTCGTTAAAAAAGAACAAATGGAATATAAAGTAATAGCGTTTAATTTACACCATAAAATTAATTGTGTATATCGTAAATAAATTATACTTAAGTAAGTAATTGATCTTAAGAGATGTAAGATTGTGCCGTTCTAAAACAATTTCGTTAAAGTGAACAAGCAAATTATCATTTTTAACACACCGCATCGATTACACATATAATGGGAATTGATTATCCGTGATACTATCTCGATATCTAAGGATTATTCGCGATAGCGCGAATAAGTCTTACAATTAGTATAGGAAAGCAGTAATGCGCGATTGAAAGGATCAACATAGTGAATGGAACGTTTATTTGGCAATTTATAATTCGCATATCACAGAGAGAGTGCAAAATAACTCGCGCGCTGCTCACACAAAGCTATACGGTGCGTGGTATTTGTTAACCGTGAGTGGTATAAATTATCCGGGAACGGTTGCGCAACGCACCTTGCGATCTCTCCTTTCTCAGATACCGGCCACCGGCCACCGGCCAGACGTGCCCGAAGTTCGATTTCTTAATCTGACCTCGAGAAGATGCGTGCATCGAAGAAACGCAAGATCGATCTCGTTCGAATCACTCGGTTATTCTCAATTTTTTGCGAACGATCGATAATCCGAGTAATGATTCACAATCATCACGGTTATTAGCTCGTTCCGTTTTAGCTTCGCTTATTTATCGGTATAGAAGAAGCTATAAAGTTAACAGGTAATATACAGATAATTATTAATATTATTAAGAAGCAAAAAAAAACTATTAGAACTATTAAAATTTTTAGGAATCTTTTTACACGAGTTCGAAGAACTTTTCAATTAAAAAGGAAAATATTATGGATGTTAAGGAGAATAATAATCTTATTATTGTTACAGATTAATCGTTGCCTTAAAAGAACAATGCTATTATACTATTTATAAATTATCTTAATTTTGTCAGAAAGAAATAAATCATCGATTATCGATTGTGGTTGATGAAATAGCGAGCGACGTTCAAGTAGCTCGTTAAGTGAGATTAATTTGCAGGTTCTTTAGAACATAAAATGAAGCAACGCGAACATAGTTGATGATCCTTTAATCACGTTGGTGTGATAAAAGCCGCTGAATATCACTTATCGCGGTCTAACTATCGGTAATTGTACAAGCGATACTTAATGGCTCATTGTTTCCCTCTTATTGAGTTTAAAGAGCTACTCAGTTATAAGTTGCTCATTACGTAACTCGCGGTTAACTTACATCGTAATCCTTGAGGACTCTTGGCATTACACTGCATACCATTATTTTGCATAATAGTTCCACACGCCGGAAATACGATATGGGTGATAAACGCGATTTTTATATCGCGGCTTTTATATCGCGAAAGAGAAATTAGAGAAATGGTAAAAGAGATTTTAAGAATCTTTCAAGAATTAAGAGCCCCTGAAGATTCGAGAATCGAAAAATGAAAGAATAAGCATCAAGATTCCCATCAAGAATTTTAAAAAGGAATTTTAAAATACAACAGTTTTTCTTTATAACGATCCCAAGAACGAAGCGTCTTCCTCTCTCTAAGGAAGGAATTCTGAGAAATGTCTTTTCGACCTTCTCGCTGAATTGCGTTCCATGGTCCTGTTACATACATTAGAGTTAGGTACATCAGCGATGTATCATCGGGTACGTAATACGTTATAGCTAACGCTATTTCCGGCCTATGAGAGACCAGTTTAAAAAAATCCGAGAAACGGATGCAGAACACGTTCGCGAGAATCATCACCGTTCATCTCGCGCGGGATGTAACCACCATAATAGAGATTACGTGATTGCTTCCTACGGCTTGAAAGCCGAAGGAAAGTTTTCTCTATATTACAAATGTTGTACAAATTATCCGCGGAGACGTTAAGCCAAAGCACACACATGGACAAGAAAAAAAAAAAAAAAAAAAAGTAAATTTGTTAAAACATCAGAATGTATGATTACGATTAATTTCTCAATTAGTATATATCTTTCTTAATTAACTAATAATTAATTCTTAAAAGTCAAGTGTGGTTCATTTTGACTCTATCAATATTTTTGCAATAAAATATCCCGAAGATCTAAAACAATAAACAAAATGTTATAAGAATTTATTATTTAACTTTTGTACATGATCATTTTCTACAGAGATATCAAGGAATATATATAAATTTTCCAAGAATTTTTTCAAGCATTTTGAGATAGCTAAAACTGCGACAGGACATTGTGACCCATATGTGACCAGGAATAGAGCGAAAGAAATATGTGACCTACATACAAGGGGATTAAAATCCTTATCAAAAATTTTAATAAATCCGCATAATATGCAATTTCAACCAGATTCGTTCCCACGTGACACTTAGGAAATAAAGAGAGAAATCCTCTCCTTTGGAGAGATATCTAACGATACCCAAGCATCAACGTATTTTAATTGGCCGCAGATGCACGTCCGCGTTCCTACGTTGTTACAAGCAAGCAGCCGTTCGTTACATGCGGTAATGTCGCCGCCGCGATTTCGGAGCCGCAGCATCCGCGCGTAAGGTGCGTGCGTACGGTGTGCGTACGGTTTCTCTCGATATTGCACACGCATCTACCCAGGCAGCACCGCGTCTCCCTCGCCATCCCCCTACTCCTCCCTCTATCCCTCCTTCTCTCTCCCGTAAAAACGTAAGAGCGAAAATTCTCCTCTCGACGAAGCGCAATCACGATTTTGCAACGTCTCTCTCGCGCTCAACTCGTCGTCTGCGCGAACACGCAGTACAGACGCAGCTGCGTGCTTGTATGCGAGAAACTGTGCGTAGCCGCTAGAAAGTTTACAGTTTGCGGAAGAAGCGGATACCCGCGGTGCCCCGATACGGGAAAGCTTCCTGTAACGCGTACAGGATGTCCCTGATTAATTTCTCTCTAATCCCTTGAATACTATGGAGCGATGAATTTCTATTGACTATCCCCATATACGAGTATCGATGTCACACATTGTGTATTGCCATAATGATTTCTCGCGCATTAAAATTATAAACTTTCTTACATTTAGTCTGAAACTTTTTATTTATTGGTCAGGATTATATCGGATAAGGAGATTTCTTGATGGCTTTCTCATACAAACGACGCGTACGTACACTATTTGATACTATTGGAGCATAACACTGATGATCGCGTCGTAAACGTCAATCAGTAGCCGCAATGTAGCCTACATACTAGTCTATCGTTCATATGCACATCTCAGTTTTCTCGCCGAAAGTATTATAGATCTTCTTGAAATGAGAAACGAATAATTGTCTCAATGAGAAAATCCGACAAGAGCTTTTTTGTTACATTTTTCAATACGGATTGCATGAATTTTTTTATTATTGCGTAAGGATTCTACATAGCTGAAATTTTTTTTCTTTTTTCGGACAGTAATAAAGTAACTTGACAGTAATACGCCATTTTACGCGTTACTAAATGGCGGGGAAATTCGAAGCGAAACGGGACATTACACGTATATATTACATTTTGTTCCAGTTTGAGCCATCACATATTCTTGTTGATATTTAAATTCGCCGTGAGAGAGAGAGAGAGAGAGAGAGAGAGAGAGAGAGAGAGAGAGAGGGAGGGAGGGAGGGAGGGAGAAACATATATGGTATATAAATAGTGATATTTTCCGAAATAAGACAGACAAAAGATAAAAAATCTGCTCCGAAAATTAATTATTAATCTAATCTAATCTAAAAAAAAAAAAAAAAAAAAAAATACAGTTTGAATATTATTTAATATTATAATAGTTATTTAATATTATAATAGTTCAATATTATTTCAATTTGAACCATTTAATTTGATATATATATATATATATATATATATATATATATATACTTGTTACGATCTATCTCTTTTAGTTTAAAAGATAAAAGGGGTGGCCACTTTTGGCGAGATACCCTATATGTATATATTATATAATATCTATTCAAATTTGATTACATACATTTTTGTTTGCATATAAAATTGTTTAGAAAACAGGATTTCTTCAAAACTAATAAGTCATGAGAAATTGTTTATAAAATAATAATATAAAAAATTAAATTTATCGCATGTGACTCTAACTATAATATTATACTTTTCCTATTTATACACTCGCTAATGTCACTTTCCTTCGTGTCATTATCAAAGTTCTCGCATTTGAAGCAAATCTATTCGTCCAATAAGACTTTTAGAGCGCGAGAGGCTTTCCTCCGTGCATAATTTTGCGTAATCTTACTAATGCTGCAATAAGAAAAGAAATGGAGTCATTTATGTGCACGCGTTTCACGTGCACACTTGACATCGAACTCTCCCCGTAATTCCTAAGCGCGCTTGAAAACGATTTCTTTGCTTGCCTATCATGCATGACGAGAAAATCATAGTATAATATTTATATCTTAACATTTTGCGAATGATAATACAATTGTAAACCACAACGACAGTATAAATTATTCCTCAATGCATTTTTACAATCTATGTCACTAATAAAGATGATTTTTTTTTAACTGTAATTTCCCATAAATTTTTATTTATAAAAGAAATGCTTATACTATTTTTGTTATACATACCTATTTTAATATCAGCCAGAAATAACTTAAGATATAGAAATTTAAACTCGGATATAATAAATTGTGTGTGATATTATTGGTCAATAATACTATGATGAAATAGAAAAATGATATCCAAAATAATTAAAAAAAATATATAAATCTGCATAGCAACAGGCGATGTTCTTGTAATATAAAAAAATATTTTTTTTACGTCGCAAAAAAACTGTTGGAATAAGTTAACGAATAAATCCTTAATAAGGATATAATATTTTTTCTGTTTTCTTTATAAACTTATATCAAGAATTTAAAATCTAATCTATCCGGTTTCTTATAAATTTATAAAAAGTCGTGTAACAGGAATTTTTAATACTCCTCGCGTTATACAAAAAATTAAAAAAAATATATTATTATATTTTAACGTTTATTAATTTTTTAAATAAATAATTTTCAGAAATCACGATCACATATTCTGTAAATAAATAACATTATTGAATAAATAAATAAATGCAAATAAAGAATTTATCTATATAATTAATTGAACCAAGAAAACACATATATACACATCTTTTTTTTAAGCTAAATAACTCTCATAAGTTACATTGCTAAGTTTATATAAATCTTAAATAATTTCTCTTAATAATTTTTTTGACAAATCTTGATACAAGAGTCTATTGGCAGTTAACTACAGGACAATAAAAATAATATTTTTGATTGAATCGTTATTTAAGTGACTTTTGGATTTTTGATACGGTGAGAGATTGCTCAGTTCAGTGAAATGAATTAAAATTAATTAATAGTAATCTCATTAATGGTAGTGTACGAATAAAATATGTGAAAACACCCATTCCAAAGATCATATTTGCAAATTTATGGAGCTACCAATTTATGAATTCATCGAAGCAGATACAGATATTTAACAAATTAAATGAATCTATTGTACATACTTCGACCATGGAAGACGGATTCGTCTGATTTTATAATTAATTTGTTGCTATATATGGTAACTCTAATCAGAAATGTAAATGAGCTGAATTTTATATAATTATTGATAATAAAATATAAGTTTTGTCAGATAATTGATAAAAAATAGAGATGGTAAAATGGAAAATAAACAAATAAATATTTATGATCATAATCTGCATTGTAAAGTAATATATGTATCGCATAGAATACTCTTTCAATCGCATATGCTAAAGATCAAGGCAACTATATGATTTAAGAAATCTGGAATGCAAATCATCTAACATAAAAAAACCTTGTAATTGTTATTGAATACTTCTTAGAGTATGATACTTATCGCTTTATGTAAAATAGTTTATGACAATTCAAGAGAGAGAGAGAGAGAGAGAGAGAGAGAGAGAGAGAGAGAGAGAGGTTAGTGTGAAGCTCGAGATAAAGTCGCATTAGAAATGTTAAACGGTATGTAAAAACGGTTCTCTCTAGTTTGTATCCAGTCTTAACTGCGCTCTAGCTTTTTATGATTCTCGGTAACATATTCTAATGCACGAGAGAGATGTTTATTCAAATAATTTCTCGATTTAAAAAGAAAAAAAAGAAGGCGAGAGATACTAAACAAATACTATTTTGCTCAAGAGGATGATAAAAATGCAATCACACGCATTCTGCGGGAGACTCGGCAATCTCGGCTATAAAACCTTTCACATTTTTCTCTAATGATATCTTAATCTAAACTACAGTCCCAGACCTTCGCTTTGATACAACTTTAGAATGCCACCAAACGTGCAATTTTTTTCGAAATCTCGCCAATCATTAGTGTGTCTAATGCATCGAACTTACAACATCCGGTCCAGCTATAGTTATTATACATCGATTCGCAGTCACGCAAGCCATATTTCTACAAGACGATTGCAATGTCCCAATTAAAATAGAAAGAGAATAAAGAACGGATATATCTTGAAAGATAAATTTTTACAAGAGACACTTTTCACGTTTGTTTCATAGTTTAATTTATTTTAATGATTCATAAAATATATATATGTGTGTGTGTGTGTGTGTGTGTGTGTGTGTGTGTGTGTGTGTGTGTATATGTAACAAGCTTAGCGCAACAAATACATATATTACTGTTTGACGAAATAAAAATACATTCGTATTGATTTGTTCGGAAAAATGTTTTCTATATGTATATTCTCTCTATTTGTAAATAAAATATATATAGTGAAATACATATGAAATATAAAAATATAAACAATTCGGAAATCTTTTCCGACAACTTAATATGTTGGAAAACTTTTAAACTGCTTTGATGTTTATATTTTGTTGAATATAATGCACACTACCGACAATATAGTACACTGGAAAATAATCTATCTAGCGATATTATTTTTCACTTATGTTTTAAGAAGAGACACCTGATCAGTCATTAATAAAAATAAAATAAAAAGAAAAGTGTCTTGAGACGGCAATTAGAAGTGATAACCTGCGCTTTTTTTCACTATTATAGCTTCGTTGCCTTCTCGGAATTGCTTCCGTTTTTATCCGTTGTTATTCTTCATAGCGATTTTATGCTAACGCACTTCTTGCAGACATAAGGAAGCGACTAAAGTAGCAAAGTTCAAAATTCGAGTATGCGACTTAGTTTTTTTGTACATGCCAGAAAGCTAATCTCATTTAAATTGATTTAAAATGAGTTATGATCTCCATTCTCATTAATATCTGTCTGATGACGTTTCGATTCGTCGGAATTGCAACGAGCGTGATACGAGATATATACGTGTATCACGCTCGTTGCAATTATGACGAATCGAATATATATACCAAAAATTATTTTCTTCTTATAGAAATGTTATTCTATTTTTTCTTTAAGATAGATTTAATTTCTGGACTTTTTGGTTTCTAGATTATTACTTGTATCGCATCGCTCGAGCTGTTATAGATTTTCTAATCTAAATATATTGTACTATACTTGAAATTAGTTGGTCTCAGCTTTCCGATAAATTATATTTTCTATTTAATTAAATTATTAATTTTTAACCTTATATTATCTAGAATTGATCTTTACACCTAGATAACACATTCAAATTATTAAAACACGTGAAAGAATTTATGAACGGAATTTCCATGAAATATGTTGACCTCGTCCTTACGATATCTCCATCAATATTGATTGCACATCAAAGACTGTCTGACGTAACATACTTATTTTTGGCACCTCTTCCACTTATTATCTCATGGTTTCGCAGTTGCTTAATGATTGTACGTAACACGTCGCGAGGATGCGAGGATATTCATGGTGTCGATTCGTAAAGTATGCGTTTACATACCGAGAGAGTCGGTCGGTAGTGGATCTGCCAGTAATGGACCGTGAACAGGGCCGGTTTCACTATATTTATGCAATCATTGAACCCTAACGCAAACCTAATCATCAATCACTATATACATATATTATGGGCAATAGTATTTTACAAGAGCTACCTGAATTTCTCCATTCTTCCTTTATATAAGTTATAGTCTTACGTGAATCTAAACATGCTACTTAACGTACGATAAAGTTAAACGATTTCTTTACAACATGAAAGCGAGAGAAAAGAAGAGATTATAAGATCAATTTCGAAAATAAATACTGAATCTTAATATTTAAATTCTATTATATTACTTCCTTACAATGTAACTCTTTTTACACACCATCATATTTGACAAGTTCCTTTCTTAATTTTTCATACATTTTGTTCTCTCTTAGATTACACACTCTTATGATTGTTAAATTTAAATATCAAGAGAAAACATAAAGATATTTTAATTGATCTATTAATTTTCTGGTCAAGATAAGAACAGAATAATTTGTAGGCGTTTCTTCTTGACTTGTTGATTGACAAGAAGACTGCCTCTTGGACCAACGCCTGAAGCCAGCCCTGGCCATGGGTGAAAGTGATCTCAAAATCATTAAAGTGGCCAAACCTGTCGTGTTCGCACCAGTTATATACTTCATGAATAATATACACTGGCGTTTTGAAACGGTCGCGTAAAAAGCACGCGATAATGCTGCGTATTTATGTTGTTTGGACAGCCACGATTTTGTAACTCCAACTGTGCATTCCAAAGAAAGGGATTGTCTAGATCGAATGGAGCGTAAAACCGCAGCGAAGCAAGCTTTTCGCGACGAGCTGATAATACACACGTGTTTCATTCAAAGTGTGAATGAATCTTATTTCATGACTCTGCAGTTATTCTAGTAGTGAAGATTACACGGAGAGTATAAGATTTAGACCTTAAGGCATTCTAAGGTCAAAGTAATCTACAATCTAGGTGCTAAAGAACATAAAATATAACGATGCTAAATAAGTACAATGTCTTTGTTGATATAATACATTAACTCATGCATTTGATTGTCACGGACTCGACGACAGGCGGAATTGTTCTATAGGATTTTAATACAAGTTATGCGATAGGTCGCGCAACCGCAAAATTGCGCAAAACAGTTGGGTCTGCTTGCTGTTTCCGGCTGGTTTCTTATGGTGCAGTGCACCTGGAGATTTCTTAATCTTAGACGGTATGTTTTTTTTTACAAGATACGAGTCATTCAACGTCACGGTCAACTATCACCGTCCAGTACATCGTAAGAACCTTCGATACGTAAGAACCTTCCGTTTCAAATCACCTTTGCCTTACATTTACCGCAATTTTCTGTTTAACAACTCTTTGACGTATTAGCCCTTTTTACAATGTCTCTATTTTTAACACTAGATAATAGTTTAAATTTTCTTAGTATTAACCCTTTGTGTGTTATGGTGAAGTCTATTTCACTATTATTTCACTATTCGATTATTCATTATGCACTATCAATCGGCGCGACAATGACTTGCTATTTTTTGACAGACTTCATCGAGAGTGTTTTGCTCTATGACAATGATTCGAGGAATTTACACAAACTTCCTTTTATACAATTTACCGTTGAAATGGAAAATTAACGCTAAACGGATTTCAAAGAGCAATGAATGAACTTTGTTCATCGGGGTGTTGTCAAAGCTTCGTCTATCAAGCAGAAAAGACGTAAATTGAAATATTGTTTGCTCGCGCGGGAATTTTCCGCATATCGTTATGCGAAATAATCATACAGTTAAGGACACAATATTGATTTGTACTGACTCATAGCAAACTATACGAATTAACATAGTAGAAATGACAATTTTAAAAGTTCCAGATGTTTCAAATATTATTTGACTTTTATATATTTGCCAAAATTCGGCTTACTCTTGATGTCTCTACAATAGATCTTAATCTCATAACATTAAATAATTCATTAAATTACCGACGCCCTGATTCTGTATTTCATTTTGTCTTGGACATATCTCTATCATATCTGATAATTAATTATCATAACTCAATAAAATTAATTTTCATTTTATAAATCTCAAGATCATCGAATTTGTCATTGTAATTGTTTCGGGAACTAGTAGTGAAATAAAGAGCACACGATCTTGACCGTGCAAGAATACAGACATCTCTTGTTCCACGACCTTCGATCTTTTGTTACCGGATTCATGCCATTCGAACCACCATCTCGACTTCTCGAGTGAGTACAACGGCCTAACGAAATCATCGACCTTGGGTTGCCATGCAATCGACTGTAAGGACACCACGTTTCATATAGAAAGTCTACTAATATGAAGTAGCGCAATATTGTAAAAAACAATTTAAAAAAAAAAAAAAAAAAAAAAAAAAATTAAAAGTTCTACAATAGAATTAAATTTTATTGGCATTTAGAATTTTTAATTGCTAGATTATTCCGCTGAAAAAAGAGGAATACGCGTTTTGTTTTAGAAAATTGGCACGCATTTGAAAGCGCTCTTTTAATGTTTTAAAGTCAATATTAATCATATTACATTGGCGTTGTAAAGTTAATTTAACTCGTTAATTATAGTTTTCTACAACCATATAAAAGCTTGCTAGATGTTTTACTAAATGCACTTAAACTATTAGTTATGTTATCTCGTTCAGAGTATTTAGCAGTATACATGCGAGATTGTTCTCGTACAGGAAGAGAACTACAAATAGAAAGCAGTAAATTCGATATATCTATACGGAAAAACTCACCACCGCTGACTTCAATGAGAATGACGATTGACGATTTTTTAAATGTTAAGATTATATAAAAAATTGTTACTTACGATTATACAAACATACGATTATTTTACACGGAAGTATCAATTAAACTGAAACTCGCTGTAATTCTGAAGTTTCTATAAAAAAAGGATAATTAAGTCGCGAATATTTAATAAAATCATGAGATAGAATATAAAATACAGCTTCAAAAAGATTTAATCTCAATTGCATTCAAGTCCAAATGTAAGATGTGTGTATATATATATATATATATATATATATATATATATATATATATATATACATCTTACATCATTATATATATATATAAACCAGTTTCTCTATATACAGAACTAAAAGCTTATCTTCTTCATCTTATCTCGATCTATGCGACCAAATAATTTTGCCATTAATGTATTTTTATTGCACGATAAAAACCGAATAGACTTGAATAATCGATAGTCAATAATCAATAGTCATAATCATTGCAACACTATTTTAAAACTTGTCTTTCTTTTTTGCAAAACGTCAATGTAAAAGATAGAAAATGTTGTTTTTGCATACAGTTTTATTCTATTTTTAAATAATCTTGCATATGGAATGACTTAATACTTAATACCACTTGTGACCTTCTTGTTAAAGCCTTCATTGCGCAAGAAAATTGATGTAATTTGATTGATGTAAGTGTGTTAATAACTTCCGTAATAAGGGAAAATAGCGCGATTTTCTATGATAACAGAGCCGTGATCTATCAGTAATTTAAAGTGATCTATCAATAATTTAAATATGAACTCGAAATAAAGTAGACGTATCGATTGTTAATTTTTTTCTTACGTTAAATATGAATATATACTGAGATTTTAGATCGCTAATGCACAAACATTTTGAAAAAAATCAGGAAACAATTTTAATCATTTCCAGAAAGAATATAAAAGCGTTGAGTGCTTCTTATCAATGAAACATCACTTTATATCGTAATTTGTTAATTGCCGATATCAAATATGAGATTCACCGATTGTCTCCATTCTCGTCTGAGAATTAGTGTCGTAAAACTTCCAATTTTCACTCATTCATAACGCTTACCGTCTAAATCAGCTTCCAATGACTCAAAGAAAATATACGACTTCCAAGATATTCTGCATACAAAATACCTTTTATCTGTCATATAGAGGATGTATAATCAGACTCTGGTTGTTCTAGTTTTGTCACGTCGAAGCAGAAGCAGGCGAGACAAATTAGACAGAATATATATCAGGTATTATATATCGTATATATGCTTGTGTGTGACCCATAAGAGGAAATGGAAAATAATGACACCACGCTTCTTCACATGATACGACACAACGCGGTCAAATTCGAGCTCACGTGATACGATAATGATGCGTATACATATATCTCGCCTGTCTGCAATCGCCAACTTGTATATCATGACGCTATGTAATGACAGGACGTGGCCCCGTCTCATTGCAGGACAAGCATATTAGAAAGTCGATAGCGCGGATCTATGAATGTGGCATAGTAATGTCAACGCGCTTCGCTACGATCTATAATAGATAAATGATTTGCGCCGTGCATTGAACGATTTATCATGCTTCTTCAATCAGAGCCTTATTCAAGCGTTCTCGATCGCTAAATCCTAGCGATATTTTACTCGAGTGTTTTGGCGACAGTTGTTTTGTTTATCGAGTGTACTCGTAATGCGCATAACCGACTGCGAAGATTTCGCAAAATATACTGTCATCGATTTAATCACTCTTAATGGCAACCGGTTTTATTCCTTTTTTTCTATTCTCTCATTTGTCGCAATTTTTTTTTTATTTATTAGTTTGACCATCTTATACTTGAGCGAAACGATTGCACAATTATCAAGATTCGAATAAAGATCCTTATTCACAGATGGCTTAATGTGAGATTTTATCATGCAGACTATATGACCTCGTCATTAACGCGAAAGCATTAAGATGTTAAATGATATCAGTAGTAATCTCTTTTTTGCGGCAATGCGAGAAAAAGTAAGAGAAGGAAAGAGAAAAGAGGAAGGAACTATTCCAAAAATGCGCCGATTTCCGGTTTGCGTGGGGAAAAGTTAAAAGAAAGATTTTGAGGACGACAAGATTTCGAATTACGTAAGCGTGTCTATCTCGCGTGATGCAAAGCGTGAGTGAAAATCGTGCCATGCTTGCCATTAACACCGTGTTCGATAAAAACAAGACGAGCAAAAACTCGTATTTTCTCGCGGAACCTAACGGTATCGCGGAATGAAGGATACGGACGTAGGATGAGGACGTTTGCCCAGAAGGCAGAACGGCATAGAAAAAGCAGAGATGGATTTCCTTTCTTTTTCCTTCTTATCCCTTTGACGTTTTTAAACAAACAAGTGTGTTTTAATAGCTTTGCAATTATATTTTTATAAGAGATACAGCGATATTTAAAAATTGAAGGAATATATAATCCGAAATCATAATATGAAATCTAATACATGAATAATGTATAAACATGTTGTAAGAAATGCCTTTTCCCTGTCTATCGCTCTCAAAGATTTCAACGCCGGCTAGAATATTAGCAGAGACTTTAACGCTAAATTAAATACGCTGCATTTTATAATATTTGCTTCGTATATGTATTATATATATATATATATATATATCTTTCTTTCTCTTTTTGTTCTGCAATGCTTCGAATAAAATTAAGTAGAAAGCTCTTTCCCTTTGAGAATGTTTCTTACATTTGGTACATTATATACATATATCGTATACGTATATAATATTGGTCTATGATGTGTGTGTATTAATTATATATTAACTACTTTCTTTTAAGATTTTAAGAGATTCCTGGCAATCAAAAATTTCTGCTATTCCTCGAAATAACAAACTTTTACGATAGAATGTCAGCGTGAAACATGTCGGCGATAGTGAAGCGTAATCGAAGTGATGCGTAACGTATAACTGTGCTGTGCAACCTGTCCTCTATCACTCGCGTTCCACTGACCCACTGCACTTCGGCCTTAGGTATGTTGCACAGAGTGGCTAATATTGCCTACGTGTATGTACAAGATGTTTTGCCGCAATCGGTTTCCTTGTTAACGACAGATTTTTCCGTGACGGCTTTTTCGTAGAAAAACTTTTTAAAGAAGTTTTATTTGTGTGCGATTTAATTCGATAAAGAAATAAATGACAATCTAATCTAATTCTATTATAATATCACGTTATAAAATATAGACTCGTTAACGCGCAAGAATCGATAATATTATAAAATGTTGATGTATATATCTATCTTTGCTCGATGTCTGAAAGTAATATCAAATATTTTTTCTATATACGCGAGGCACAAGCGGAAAGGAGCAACGTACTATTCGGCGCACTGAATTTCATGCATTCTGATATTCATGAAGAATGATTTAATTAAGATGACTTGCTAATTTGTAACTATCTTGCAATCATTGCACTCGGATTACTGGAATTTAATCAACAACATCCTGAAGACACTTTAATTATAAATTACATGTTGAGAAACTACAAATTATATCAAAACATGCTTCTAATAAAGTAGTGTTGCTATACCATTATACATTTAGATTTGCGGTAACTGACCGTATTTAACATTTTTTACCGTTAGAGCTTCCGGAAAATATGAAAAGTGATAGACACTATTATATCATTTTCTTTCACGAAAGCAAAAGTTATAATGGAAGAAAGTGTAAAATAAAAATATATACAGTATTTCAGAAAGTGTTTTCTCACACAACACATACACATGTTCCGTATCTTCAATTAAAAATTAAAAAATTACAAGAAGAGAAGGTGCTTGATTAAATTTTCATAAAAAGAAAAAGTAAATACAAAATTAATTAATCAAAAGATTTACATGCAGATCTAGATCAAATCAAGAAACGTACCATGTATATTTGCGATACGGTTTCGAAATTTTCATCAACTGCATGTAGCTTACATTGTAAGTAGTCGTAGGTCAGAGTAGAAATATTCTAGATCTAGATAGCTGCGCGAAATGCTCCAAACTTTCTCCCAATTAAAAGTTTTCTGAAAAATCTGAAGCACGTTTTGTGCCGAAGATATCAACCGCTTTTACTTTAAACATTTATATTATTTTCAAATAAAGTAATTTGTTTTAAATTCAAAAAGTGATATTTCTCTTAAACATTTTAATTAAACAAGAATATATCGATAAATTAGATTTCTTATCAAAAGAAGAACTATTGAGTTTTAAAATAAACACTCGTCACGAGAGTCCTTACTGTTCATGAAAATATTGAGTGTCGGAGAAAAAAGAATTAATTAATATCCCAAGGACAATTGTAAAAATTTTAATGAGATCATAGTAAAAAGATAAAATTTACTTCTTGCCGGCGCGACTTCGCAAGGATTTAACGTGAAGTACGGTATCGCGCTCCTAATCGACTACACGGGACTACCATTTGAACAACATATAACTTATTCACAGGGTGAATTTAGTTATTTTCTTTTTACAGCTGTAAAATAAGACATAAGGGAATTTATTTCACTAATAAGTCAGCTGTTGCTGGTGAAACTAATTGTAAGTGTTACTCTGTAATATATAACGTATAATTTAAAATGCATTCTAAACATTCAATAAATTATTATATATCATTTGCAAAATAACGATGAAATTGATATAAATTCAAGTATTTTGTTAACACTTGAACAGTTTCTCCACGGGGAAACTGTTTGTCTTATATCTACCATTTTTCTTCATCAATTAACGTGACTTGCATATGTGTATTCAAGCGATGCTGGAATTAGCTAAATATTTCGTGGCAATCAAATGACGTTAAATTTTGATTGTCTTTACAGAATAATAAGTAATTAAGAAAGTTGACGAGTGAACAATGGCAATTTATAATTCGTGCTGCAGCCTTGTTTCGGTCTGATTGTCGGCATAAATCCCACGCGTATCTAATAACAAGTTATCATTAGTCGCGGTTAAAAATTACGGCTTGTAATAAATTAATCAGATTACCACTCGAAAGAATTACGTAAGAGCGAGCCTCGTTGCTGCTTAATGTTTTAAGATTAATAAAATTACCACTCTAAAGTTTCTAAATGACTGATGTAATAAAAATAGCGGTAGTGTAATAAAAAAATCAATATAGAAATACATATTATAAAAAAATTGATGCCAAGAGAGAGAGAGAAATTTTCAAGCGCGATGGACTTCTGGCTTTCAATGTCAAACTTATCGAAACTGTCAATCATTAACTATCGTATTACATAATGAATATAATAACTCACCGTGCCTAAGTTTTCCTTTCTTAGAGATTAGCAAGGATAACGGCCTCGGCACTTTTTCGGTGCAAATAGTGTCAATGTTGTCAGTTCTCACACCAAAAAGAGCATTCCTGCCGACTTTCATGTACTGCCTGCCCATCGCTTTCGGGGATCCCGTTCCAAACAAAGATGCGATAAACTTCATATTCGATTTTTGATTGATTCACAAATCGTGCAGAAGAATTTTCTCTTGAGCTCTTTGATCGATAAAAAAAATCGATCTCACCCAAAAAGACACTGATTGGTTCTACACCAATTAGTTCGAACCAATCACGTCACTTTTATTTAACTTAATTTTAACTGTCTGCAATTTATTTAATTAATAATATTTCTTAGAAATAATGTTAAACAATGTTTGTTAATCGCACTTTTATTCAGATCGACTCTCAATAATCCTCGAACAGTCGATCTCTTCGATTGATGAATAAACTGTCAATCTCAGTCGAATAAAAGTTCATTATATAATCCAGAGGCAGCTATAATTAATCACTTTACGCTCTGATTGGCGATTGAGAGCGCGTTGATCCAGAATTGCGCGTCTAGAGGGGATCATCATCATCATTATCATCATCATCTGACGTTACTGCTCCGAGCATTGTTGTTGCTGTGAGTGCGTACCTGCGTCATCATTATCGCCGTCGTTATCATCAATATCGCCTCGTCGTCGTCGTCGTCGTCGTCGTCGTCGTCGTCGTCGTCGTCGTCGTGGTCGTGTCGATAGCGCGGTTTCGACAGATACCACCACACCACGTGTCTCTTGCGTTCGTATTACGCACTGGACTTTCACGCCTGGTCCAGGTGAGACGCGCGTTACCCCGGCTTCACTTTCACTTGTCGTGATCTCGTCGTTGGTCCTTTATTCTTGCTTTTTGCCTGAAATGCGAAACCAAAACGTGATTAAAAAGAGAAGATAGAAGCAAAAAAGAAATCGGCCACGCCAATCGCGAAAATACCGGAAAAATACAACGAAGAGCAAACTATTTCGCGACGTAACCGACTGTTTGCCATCGAACATGCATTACGTAACTGCAAAATATCCATTTATGTGAAAATCTTTTTCATCACAACTTTGTTGTGTCGATATTAAAATCGTTTGATCAAAATTATGAAAATATCGCCGAATTTGTATTTTTGCAACAGGTACAATAATCTGTTAGCCGCATTTTTCTTACAAACACTATAATGTAAAAATCGATACCGCACATAAAAATGGAATATTGTATCAAATCATATGTGTAAAATTTATGTAAAATATTATGTAAAAATATAGTTCACTATTGTCGTAAATTATATGTAATATTTTCTATTAAAGATTTATTTTTAATTTTGTATGACTATCAATCAATGCCAATATTGCAAACAGTGATTGTCATTTCAAGCATTTATTATATGACATAAAAGTACAATGAGATCAGCGTGAGAGATAGAAGATTTTATAAATATTGGGAAGAAGATTTTATAAATCACTAAATATTGTAAATATTCAACAAAGAAAAAAAATTCTCTGGAAAATTCACGTGTTGCAAAAAAGTCGATCGATTATAGCAAGGATCACGGAATAAAGTGGAGCCCTGCAAAAATAATACACGCAATCAAGTAATATCAATACAACAATAGAATACAATCGAAAATATGTTTATGTCTGCAAATGTTTAATAGCTTCTAAATGTATCTCACAACATTAGCAAAAAGATTTTGTTTTTCTAGTTCTAGTTCAAGCGCAAATCAATAATATATTATATGATTATATGATATTATATGATTATATCCAATTTTTGAAAATACCACAGTTAAATACTCTTTTAGATTAAATTTTAAAAGATGAAATTATCGTATATTTTTGAGAAATTAAGTAATAAAGTTTTATTTTTCGATTAAATAACTAGAAATTATAATAAAATTATATTATATCAAAATTTAATTACGAGGTAGAATATATAATGTTTAAAAGATGTTAAGAAAAATTTTCTCTGAATATGATTAAAAATACACAAATACTATTAATGTCTAAAATACTATGTATAAATAACTTATTTCTTAGAACATCTGATACGTATAAGTTAATTAAAAATTTTTCATATATTGGGTAGGAGTGGTGCTAATCGTCTTGTAATATATAAATGCTACGTTACATAAAGTGATACTTGTTGAGTGAAACAGTCAATTAAGCAATTATATTGCTGACGCACGCAATCGTCGCAAATACCGAGGTTTTGTACTTATTATAATTTATAAATAATTCTCGCGGTCAATTGCTGCGATTATAATAACAACATGAAATTAAAAAATATACGTCTATATTTAATATTATAAAAATAAATATATTATGTATTATTATAAATTAAAATATAATATATTATATAAAATTAAAATATATTATAAAAATAAATATATATATAAAAAGTAAATATATTATAAAAATATTATACATCAAACGAACCGTACTTTAATCCTTAATTGCGTAACGTGAGATCTCAGATATGAATAAATATAATCCATGTTTCAGCAGAATATCTTTTTCCTTTATTTTTACGCTCCACACGTTGCATAACTTAGCTTAGTTCCAAAAAAATCAAAGTCTATCACGAAAATAATTATTTGAAAAAATCATCTAACGTTTCGCCAAAATTAAATTTATTGCACAATGCAATATAAAGGCATCTCTTCATACTTTTACATGACCTAAGATCGCTGACACGTAATCTGAACGGACGAGTCGTTAATGAGCGGCGTTAACCACGAGAACGGTCACGTTTAAAAATGCAAAGTTTATTCCTTCGCGTTTATCCATTTTTTTTCGTACGACTTTGGGAAATACCGGTGAGAGCAGATCGGTTAATACAACATAGAACTAATTTGTCTTTCGATTACATATATTCGGCGCTCATCGATACTCTGATATATCATGTGACAACGAGAATCATTCATAATGGTATTTTTACACGAGATATTTCGTTATTTTTTGCTTCATAACTTTATTAATTATTGTACTTTTTTCAAAAGACGCAAACTAACATAATGGTTACATTGAAAGAGAAAGATGGAATTAATTCAGAAAATCTCGTTATATCTCCTTGCTTTACATTAAGAAGATAAATAATCTGTAATATTTAACGGAGCCAAGATTAAAATACGTATTTACGTTGAACGAGATGCAAAGCAGATTGCTTTTTCAATCATGAAACTCGATTAAAAATTGCTTATTTTATTAACGCTTTATGATCTCGATATTTTAAATTTAAAAAAGAAATAATAGAATTTTTCTTATTAATTCTTTGCAAATTAGAACGTAGAAATAATATTAATAAACAAATGCGAGAGCGTGTTGTAAAATTAAAGCGCGTGTCTTGCGAGTATGAAATGTTATATTAACTTTAAATATCACACAACCTGTATCAGAACTCGCATACTTTCTCTCAATTATAAATTGTTTGGCGAATTTTAAATCGGTTTTCCCTCAACAGAAAAAACTTGAATAAACATTCTCTTCTTTATAATCTTTCAACATTTGTCTGTGGGATTATTAATCAAATATAGAAAGAAAAGAAAGACTGGTCAGAAAGTCACCGAAATAACAAAATTCACGTCAATTTATTAGCGCGTCTGTCTTAAATCTCTTCGAGAAGTATTTCTTGTACAGTAAATACGATGACACAGGTATAATCGTCATTGTAAACCGATGACTGAAGCAATTTCCAAGAACAAGCAATCCAACATAAGCAATGGTTTCCTAAGATGCATGGAAACAGGATTTAAACGACGTTAGATTTTTTTTTTATCAACTTTACATCTCAAGGAAGCTAAAAAAAATTAAATGGCACAATTTTTCTACTAGTCATGGCCAGTAAGTCATAATGATGATAACCTAACATTTAATTATGATGTTCGAGCGAATCTTATATACATAGAATGGTCCCCAAATTGCAATGCCGTTCATATACACAAAATTCGATAATTGAATTGCTTCAAGGCCTCTAGAGAAGTGATTAATGATCACACATACGCGTCTGCTACAAAAATGCGATTGCATTGAAGCGTTTCGGATATATCACGCGTAAAATTATTTGCCGTTCTTTTTCTCTTTCTCTTTATAACGTATATGTGCGCACTTGGAAAATGATATGCGCTAACACAATCTTACGGTCGCAACTTTCTGTCTCGTGTTTGCAAGGGCGATCGCCAACGATACTTTCGGTACTTTTACTCGGCACTGTCTCTTATTGTTAGTGCCTAATGCGCCGTTACAACCAACATACGCATTGTTCAACTGGTCCTACCGCTTTCGCACCTCGACGATAGTAAGTCAGATAATTCCATATCTGCCTCGATTGCCTGCGCAAGTTTACATTTATATGATATATCGTAATTTTTTATTCCTATCATAATCTGTACTTTGTGTCGCAGATGCAACGAATGCAGTAATGTAAGGGACGTGATAGAATGTACGATACTTTACATTCGGAGAATTCGTTATTTTAGGTAAAGATATACAGGTAAGAAGAATGGCGCGAGAGTGATCCCACACGAACTATGCAAGAAATTGTAAATTTTGTTTCATTAAATGCGTGCGTACAAAATGTGTGCTTATCTCTGCTTAATATACTGTTACGACTGTCGTGCATAATCGATACTCGCAGGGCAAAACGCATGATATTTTGCGATAATAGCGTGCAGTTTAGGCTGATCAAGCTTGTATTTTCGCCTATTAACAATATATAACTACGTACCGGCATACATATACGTTAGCGTTAATTGCTAATCCCGTTATCTTAATCATAGCTGATAATCAATAATGACGTTGATGGTGTTTTCAATGTAACTTTCGATCAAGGATCAAGGAACAAGATAGTCCCTCATTAAACGTTACGTAGAAAAATGTTAATATCTGTTACTAAAAAGTAAAGCTAGTAAAATTTGTACCATTAGCAAAAGGTTCATTGAATATTCACGAAGAACGCCCATGGCGTACAAACCCCCTAATCTTCTGCGAATTTTTTCTAAAGTCTTTTTAACCTTCATCGTAGATTTGGCGAGTCGCGTAAACAGTGGTAAACAGTTTGCCTGGATATATTACGCAAGTTTATTTTTCGTATAAGTCTTTTGCATGAATTTAATATATGATTGATATATCTGTGATCCTCTTTAGAAAAAGATCTCTATTATTATATAATAATAGACAGACACACACACATATTACAGAAGTTTGCTTTTCGCAAGTATCGTATGTGATTGATATATTATCTTTCTATGTGATTACAAAGATCTATTATTATACGATATAATAATAGGGTATATTTTTGTATAAAAGTTATCTTTCCGTACGTATTTCGTATAATGAATCGCGTGAGTATATGATTGATATATCTACGACTAAATCTATTATTATCTTCCCAGCACTTTTATTTATTTTGTAACCTTCACCATCGTTAAAAATTTTCCTTTTCCACTTCCACCTCTCTCTTTTCTCTCTTTCTCTTTGCCACATCTATTTCCAATCTATTCGTCGCAGCTAAGTAATGATAATGACCTTAAATACGATGGTCGTTCCAACTCGCGATAGCGAAAAGGAAGTCTGATAGCTGCCTTTCCATTCGCGAATACAAGCAGGAGTAGAGACACGCATGACGCACCGCTTCCGTCTGTTATTGCGCGCACGGACGTTAAAACTAGATCAAGCTTTCACGACCTCCCGACGTTACCGAAAGAAGTGAAACCACCCCGGGATGATGTCGTACCGCGATGCCGCTCCGCCAAACCGTTACGCCAAACTTGCTTGACAGAGTACGCAATGACACGCACAATCGGTGACTCCTCGAATCCTCGACGCATCGCGAAACTTTCGCTGACAATGAGAGATCGAGCATCAAGGAAACGCAACCTGGCATCCGTAAATTATTATCGTTCCTTTCTGACAAACGTCCTTGCCGGATTTGATTCTAGTTACATAAAACGTGCTCTTTTGTGCTACGCGCTGTTTATACGCGATCCTTCCACTCCTTTACGATTTCAAGAACACTCTTTGTTGCAAAAAAATCTTACAAAATGTGTGCCCGATATCTACTTTATTTTGCAATATTTATTTTATTTTTTTTTCTATTGACAAATTTTATGTTTTTGCTTTATTTCATTACTACTCGATTTTCGAGATTAACAGGTTTTGTGCAATTTATCTCTCGCTTTCAGTTTATTAATTATGCATTGTTATACATGTATATTATTTTAGATTATTGACGTAGAATAATCAGTGATGCGGAGTTTTCAACACGGAATATTCCGCACAATTACATATGACACTCTTTTTTTTTTTTTTGCTAGATGGATAAATACTTGGATATCTATAAAACAGTTTTTGCTCTTATATTCTTATTATTATATTTACTTTTTCTGCATAATAAATTGCCTGTTATTGTCAGTTGATTTCTCAGTGTTATTAACAGCATATTATCAACAGCAATATTGATATAAATTGCTTCATTAATATTAATAAAACACAAACTTTTTTTAAATTTGTAACAATTAAATATTACCTGATATCTACGTACGTGACTTATGTAGAAAGCGTAAGACGGATCAGAAAAAAATCTCAATATACTCACAGATTATAAAAAAACTTTTAGGAAATTACTAAAATTACTAAAATTATAAATATTTTATGTTTTAAAATCAGGTTACTTAATGTTCCAGTTTTGTTGACAATAATACGGGTCTTTGTTTCGTCGATCATGGGTTATTTCTTAATTATATGCAATCTTAATTGGCTTTCTTTAATTAGATCATCTTTCACGAAGAACCGCAACTGCGCATTTAATTGGCCATCGATAATTAGTCGCTTCAGAGAATCAAAAAGTCTTTTGATTTATTAATTAATAAGCATGCTAACTAAATGCGAATGTTTACTTTATGTATAATTAAGTCATTTAAATTTTAATTAAAAAAAATTGCTATTAAAATTACAGATTTTGTTAATATACAATTTATTGTTTTTTTCTTTTTATATAAATGAAAGAATATTAATCTTTTTAACTAACTGCAACTTTTAAAATATATCAACGTTTTAAATATATTTATGTTTATTTTAGGTATATCTACGTTTGTTTTGTATATATTTTTAATACTATTGTAAACGACAAATATTGTGTATTATTATTATTATTATTATATATCAAAATAAATTTTATCGAATATAATATTCTTATCTAAATCACAATAAATCTTTGTTTTTCAACATTAATATTTACTTATCCCATTGACTCTCTTCGACATATTCGTGTTTTGAATGCCAGCAAATATATTTATTGACACTACACACTTTGTAAAACGGTTACCATGCTTTGAACAATTAAAAAAAAAAAAAAAAAAAAAAAAACCGATAAGAACATTTTGTTTTCTGGCAAAATATATCTTTCTTATATTCATCAAAATTTTTGAATATTTTTGAATATTAAGAACGTCTCATATATTAGTGCATTTTATTTTAAATTTGCCTTGCATTAAGATATTGTTGTAGCAATATCAAAAATATATTTGCCTGGCATGTATCTTTTTAGTTTACGCGCAACGGGAATTGAAATAGTTTAAAGTAGTCTCGAAAAATTGAGCAAAAATTATTACACAGAAGCACGTAATCGTGTTTCAAATGTTCTCGTACCCTCTCCTCTCTACCTCGTGCTGACGTTAAACTGCTTTCTCGGGGTTTCTTCAAATTTCGAAATAAACTGTGCCGACCATATTAACTTGAGTAAAGATTAACTCGTGAAAAGAGGCGATCGCTAAGGAGGGAAACTTTCCATTTCTTCCTTGATGTGAAAAGCATCGCGCAATTCCGGTAATTAAATATTAAAGTAATCTGCTCGCGGACCGAAACTTCGATCCTCGATATGAAAACCGTTATTTTGATGCAACCGTGTAAGTGCGAGTGCACCGAGACTATGTGTCTAAAAACCGTGGACGGGGAGTATATACAGATTGCAATAATTTGAGCACAATGTTGTCAGACGCAATTCTGTTTTTACGATAATCGCAATTCTGTTTTTACAATAATCCATATTTTTGGAAATTTCTGAAATTATCCTGCAACAACAACTCGTTTGCCTCGCGGGTAATGATGCAGCAGTATGACACGTACGAGGCACAATACAAGGTAAAGAGGAAAATAATGATTACTCCTTCCGCATTACCGAACAGTCTAAGAAGAGAAGAGTGCTTCAACCGTTTCACGTTACCGCAAAATGAGCCGGACACGATGCAACAATTTGACATTTTTTTGAAACATCTATATAAATCAGAAATTCCGAAATAATATGCACATTTGAAATTATTCGCTAGATTATATCCGAATTAGAAATACTGTATAAAATTAAAAAAAAAAAAAAATTTTTTTTTAAAGAAAGTCGTTATTTATTGAGTGCTTTAAAACTTTGAGCTGTTGTTGTAGAATTTTTACAGCTAGGTTTATATATATATATATATATATATATATATATATATATATATCATACCCACTAATGTTTATATCATACCCATTAATGTTTCCGCAACGGCAATAAAAGACGGCGATAAAAATTTTATCCACATCCATAATTTTTCGGTAATATCGCTCTGATAATGTGTTTTTGGCGGAGTTGAGTCGCAGATAATAATAATATTACAGTGAAAAAAAAAAACAATAAAATATCGCTAATATGACGTATCGGTAGGCGACAGAGATACCATTAAAAAAAGATAAACGCGGTGAAAAGTCGTCTCGTGTGAATGATCATTGAAAGGTCATCGTAAGGCCCGCCGTTACTTGATGAATACAAAGAAGATAAATTATCTCATCTCACCTATGCTAAAAAATATGCATTATCAACTAGAATTCAGATAAGATGGGTTCTATTCTATTCAAGATCTATCACGCGTAGACAATTCATTGTCGTAAAAAACTGCAAATCTAAAATCCATTTTTTGGTGAATTTTAAATTTTCATCAAATAACAAAAACTATTTCTATATTATATCCATAAAAACACTCGATAAATTCGAGAAGTTATGGCAGCTCGATTTTCCGCGAATCGAAATATTGCATAATCTAGAAAGATTTTTAAAAGTTTCCTCTACTTCTGAACGACGCGACGTATATCGGATCATTGATTTTGCTAATCTGAACATTTGAAACCGACGGAATATCCACTCTTCAAGGACTCGTATCCGATCGCGCCTAAGTAGTGCACGAGAAATCGGTCAGTGTGTAAGCTCCGCGATTGCATCCGTTAACGTAAAGTAATACGTTTATTTTTAATATGCATGTTAATATAATCAATTTTCTACAGACGATAAATCACACCTTCTTGCAAGGAAAATCTCCCGATGTATTACGCGTAATTGTTGTGTGGCTAATCTTCTATGAACTTATTAAGTATGTCAAGATGCATATATTCAGGTCAGAAATATTGGTCGCTATTTTATATGTTATAATCCGAAGATTTGTACCAATCTTTTATTGAAGACGAGCAATAAATATAAAACAATTTTTTTTGCATGTATATACAATATTATAGTTAATAATTTTTTATACTCTTTTATTTTCTACTCTAATCTTTCCACAAAAATTCTTTATTGTTATATTTTTCTATACTTTCAAAATTTAAGCTTTTTATAAGTACTTTTTTTATAAATAGATTCCTTTATTATAAATTTATTTTTTTATATTTTAAAATATCTTTAATTTTTCTAATTTAAAAAATTTTAATTCTCTTAAAACACACGTAAAACAAGTCAAATTTTACGGCTTACAATAGATTAAAAAGATTTAAAAAATATTACTGAAATGTTATGAGGCTCGGTATATACAATACAGGTTGGTAGAAATCGGCCGATTTAATCGTAAATATGCGATTGCATGCAACGTATAATAGCGAGATTTGCACGCACGAATGATACCGGTATCTCCCAAGAAAAAATGCGCTCGATAAATGTCATCGTGCGTAAATAATCTTATCAATCTTTAAAAATATTATTCAATAAAACTCTGACTTAAAAGTAAAAGTTTGCTATTTGCTTATTCGTATTTAATCCGTTTTATTTGATTTTAATAATTTAAAGATTTATTAACAGTTATTCCTCTCCCTCTTTTCACTATTATTTATTAGCATTTTCAAAATCATAAAAAAAATTGAAATCTGGAGACATATAAAATAAATGTCCGTTTATGTCTCTTTCCGTATACTTGTTCCTTACAGGTCACTTTTCTCTGCCGATGCATTTTTCGATGCGTGCATTACGCGACCGTGTTCTTGGGCTACATTTTTCGCCGCTTTCAGATGACAAATTATTCATATTTACTTACGTAATGCCGACTCAGCCGTCGTCCTCGTCGTTTTCGTCGTCGTCGTCGTCGTCGTCGTCGTCGTCGTCGTCGTCGTCGTCGTCGTCGTCGTCGTCGTCGTTGGACGTTCCTTGCGTGAGCGCACAGCCGGGTTCATTAACTGACCACTAAAATCCCTCTTTATGTAACTCACAACAAGCTCTTTGAGAAAGAGAGTGGGAAGAGCGGCGAAAGAGACACCGGACAAGTTTCTCTATCCTGCTGTCGGGTGTGACTTATGCGTTTTGACTTCGTCCGGATCTCTGATATCTTCGATCTTCGCCGAATCTTATGGCCAATTATCAAAAATCGCCGAATATCGAGCCGTCACCTATTCGTATCTCCCTCTGTCTTCCTCAACACGGTTAGATCACCTTGTCATACCGAAAGATCGATCGATTAATATATTTGTCGATTTATCGGAGCACAATTCGTGAACGGACGAGAACTCGGCGACAAACGTAATACTTCGTAAAGTCACTTTCCGTCGACGGTCACAAACTTCATTTATTTGGTCTTTGTCGAAAACAAAGCGTTCATCAATAGGTAGTATCGATCACAGTAAGAAGTCGCGATGACACTCGGAGCGCGAAGATCACTCGCTGCATTTCCACGAATTATTCCTGGTGAACGATCGCGAGCCCCTTTTTTAATTCGCGAGGCATCAATGCATATATAGGGAAGAGAGAATGAGAGAGAGAGAGAGAGAGAGAGAGAGAGAGAGAGAGAGAGACAGAGAAAAAAAGAGAGAAAGAGAAAATAGCGGATTATCTAAGAAGCTTAAGAAAGAAAATGATGGGAATGGTGAGAGGGAGGATAGAGATGGGAAAAAGGTGGTGAATGAAGGAGAAGAAATCGAGAGGAGACGGACCGATGTAACGTTCGGATGTACGCGCGCGGTCCACGATCTATCGAATAGCGAGCGAGGAGATAGTGCGATGTGGTGCCGCCGCTTACAGAGACCACCAGGTGCCCACCAGATACCCACCGAGTGCCCATCGAATGTTGGTGGTAGGGAAAGAGCGCCGAGTATAAGCTCGGACAAGTGAGCGCATGCAAATTGTCGATATTAACTTCGCCGATTTCACGAAAACACGGCTTCGTCGCTGAACGACGATACATTTAACACTTTGCACATTTGCGTCGAGATAACTCGATGCGATTTTTATGGCAATTCTCCGCAAAAAATTTTTCAACATCTTTATTGCACATTAAAGTGAGCGTCGAATTTCTAAAATTGTCTACCATGTCGCTCGCTCATTAATCAAAATTAGTGTAGACCAGACGATAACTATTTCGTTTTAATAATTCAAATTATTTCGATTCATAATATGTTATCATTAAGTTATATAAATTAATTGTATTATATATGTAATTAATTTATATTAATGTGTGTGTTGGATTTAATCAAATTGTTAATAATAATTTAAGTTGTTAATGATAATTTAAATTAACATATAAAATTACAATAGATATAATATACTATAGTATAGGTATAACTATAATATAGACGAACAAATAAATCCTCATAAAAGAACGTACATCAATCTAACTCTCAATGAAGAAAAAAAATATGAATAAAAAAAATACTTTAATTATTAAAACGGGACGGCAATATACAACACACACACACACACACACACACACACACACACACATTGTATATATTGCATGCGAAAATGAAGAATTCTATGCGTGACGTAAAGTTAACTTATGTTACATAGAACAGACATTTGTTTCCGGTTTTTTTACAGACTGTCGTGCGTGTACTATGCATGCTTCATTGGTCGTCGCAGTTGCTATTTTTATTGTTTCGTCTTCGGTGATGGATCCGACGCTGTTCGCTACGTGCGTGAGTACTTTATTGCATGCGATACAAAGTAAACGAATCACAGTAGTAATAATTTTAACTTTTCCTTTCGCTACACTATATATTCTCGTATAATGAAATCAATCAAGTTTCTCCGGCACGGTTAGCGATTCCTACGGAATGATAAGCGCTACCAGTTGTAAGTGTACAAAAAAGCGGAAGTGAAACATCGTATACTACGAACCTCGGAGAAGTATGTACCATTATTATGGTTTTCAGAAAAAGACTAAAACGAATATTACCGCCGCGCGTTTCTTCACTAGAGGTCCTATGACTCGTCCGAACCCCTAGGATTAAAGACCGCCGAGCGGAAACCGCAAGAATGCGAACTGTAAATAGGCAAGTCGTTCAAGAAACATTGAATTCTTGTAATCACATTAAATGTTACGTTACAGATTGAAAATAATACGTATCACGTCAAACGAGAGGAGTAAAGTCTTGTTCAGGTGAAGTTGTAATGTCAGAAGTCACTCCGGAGTAAAAAAGGAAAAAAAAAAAGATTAGTTTTAGATAAATATGATTACAATTAGATAGATATCGCAAACACAATGACGTACGTCAAACGTCGCATTACGCGCAACAAATAAACCGCACGTCAATGATAAATAATATAGTTCATAAATCTCTATTTCTCTCTCTCTCTCTCTCTCTCTCTCTCTCTCTCTCTCTCTCTCTCTCTACACACTTGCTTGACACATAAACCAGTTCAACTTTATTACGTAAAAAGCGGCGTATTTTTTTATATAAATAAAAAGCATGGATCTATATAATTGCACAAATTATATATAAAATTATTTAATTTTACATAAATAACAAAGAAAGATAATCATTCCAATTAAATGTTCAAACAACAATTTTTTATGCTAACATATCAGTCTTGGCCAACATTATGTATATTTTAATAGTATTCATCAATGTTTGCATAAATAATCGCATAATTTATATACATATATTAGCAAGAAAATTCCAGAAGACTTATCACATTTTAATGCTGCTAATTGTAATTCACAGATTTAGTTGAGCGAGGTAATATCAGGAATCGAATGTTTAAAAAACTCCTATATTCAAATAAGAAAAAGTAAAATTAGCTAAAGTATGCAATTGTTAGAACATTGTAATTACATTTAATGTTGTATTAATTTTTTGATTTCCTAGAGCGCATAACAAATATATTAAATATAATTACTTTTAATTATTTTTAAATATTTTTATGAATGTAAAAACTGACTATATGTTGCCGACTATATGCTAATTAGTTTTTAAGGATAAAGTTATTAGGTATTTCTGATTTTCTTTTATGTTATACATATAAATATATCTTATTTACATTTTATATATGTTATATATATACTATTGTGTGTGTGTGTGTGTGTGTGTGTGTGTGTGTGTGTGTGTGTGTTTAGATATTTAGGAAAAAGAATGATCTTAATAAACTCATTTTTTTCTTAGTGAAATAATTTTAAAGAATAAAACATTTCTTTTAAATAAGATAATAGAATTTATTTAGTATAATATCTTAATCTTTTGTATAATTTTTGTTGAAAACAGTTTTATCAAATATTATACATTAAGTCTTTTTTATATATAAAATATATGTAGTACAATAGAATTTATTTTTTATTATATTTAATACAATACTTGATAAATATCATGTAAAATAACATGGCATATAGTCGCTATCAGATTTTTTTATTATAATTTTATTACTATTTTATTTATTACTATTAACTTTATTAAAGAAAAAATAAATATTTATATATTAAATATATATTTGTAATCGTTGAAAAAGCATATGTAAAAACTAGATTCTATAATAAATTGTTGACGTTGAATTTAAAAAATTTATTTCTTAATTGTATTCAGAAAAAAACCTATTTTTTCTTACTCTCTTTCTGTGTTATATATATATTTGTTTTAATAAATTAATAATTTAGTAATTATTTTAAATAAGCTTTTTTTTAAATAAGAATAGAATATTAATTTCAGATATATATTCAGATTAGGCGCATATTATACGGAATATATGATGTTTAATAAGAATTTTCAGAAAAATAAAACAGATATCAATATATGTACGTATATGTGTATCTGTATGTGTGACAAATTTTGTCATTTTTTGCATATTAAATAATATATATAAAATAGAAGTTGAAAAAGAGAGAAAAGCTCGAACAAAGTGTACATTGAAAAAGAAATCTGTTACATATATAAATAAATATTTTTTGCGACTATATTACAACTTATATAATATTTTTATCTTCTTGCATATGTGTTTTAAGGGAGAAAAAGTTAATAAGTATATGTATTGATGATTTATTGATCATAATACTTGCAATACTTTATAATTACATAAATTCGACATGTTTCTACATTTCTATATTTATACATTTGTCTACGATTTATATTATATTTATTATTTTTCTTATTATTTATATTACACTGCTGGCTATTAAAATTGCAAACACAATATATATATACACACACACACATATATATATATATATATATATATATATATATATATATAAATGTGAATATATAGTATTGCAATATTAATAACCAACAGTGTATTATCTCATTGTTATTAATGGCTATTAATAACTAGCCTTTAACAGCTTAAAGAGAATGTATATTGCTATCATATCTATTATTATTATTTATAACATTTATCACAATTATTATCACAATTGTTCTAATTGCACGTCATAATATATTAATAAGCCCTTCGCATTGTTTCCGCTAAAAAATAATTTCTCGCATTCATTCCTAAAGTTTAAGATTAATTTGAAAACGCAACATTTCCATTTTTAAACCACAAACTCTGAATTAGCAATATTGCTTTGTAAATTATAGAGACTATTTTTAAATTTTAATAAAAAAAAGATTGATTTTAAAAATCAATTATTTCGCTTATTCTATCAATTTTCCTCGAAATTTAGATTCATAACAACTGTAATAATAATTACACAACATTAAATAATTTAATTTAATTTAATTGTTTATATAAAACTATTTAGTTTAGTTATTATAATAATTAAATAATTTAAATAGACATACTAAGAAATCACATACACGCATAACTTTTTATAATACTTATAAACATTTAGTTTTTTTTTTTTTTCATAACTTAATCTCTCTGCAAAAATTTCTATTATACATTTAATCATTAAATTTAATCATTAAATCCCGGTCATATTTCATGAAATACGGTTGTTAATTTATTCACATTGAAAGCGGATGAATTTTCTCAAATTTATAATAATTTTCGTAAATATATTTAGAAAAATACTCTGTAACTGTATAAATTTATATAACGTTTTATGTTATAAATTAATATAAATTTTTGAATCTTTTATATCATTAATAAATAATATTATTAAAAATTAATATTTTATAGAAAGAGCTTTTATAATAATTATTATCAAATATATCGCTATATTAAATTAAATGTAATGATAATAAATTAAATTTATGTGTAAAAAATTATTTAAAGAAAAATTAATTTTTAGCACAGCATGGAAAATTGTTAAAGTTCGCCTGTACAATTTTCAAAAAGGTATGCGTGTCATTTTTAAATTACCCGCATTTAATTAAAAAATGCACTATACTTTTCTGATATACTTAAATACGAGCTTGTTGGGTGTCTCCTATTTAAACTTTCCGAATACCGTGAAGCGGGCGTTTACAATTCAAAATAATTTAATCCTTTAATAATCAGACAATAAGAGATTTGCAACCGCATATGTTTTTGAGATGCAAACAAACAAAATTATATAATGACCGATAAGATCTCAACATGCATTGAAAGATAAAACTTTTTAAATTATATATTCCTGAAAAACTTGTATAGAGCCTGAACTGTTTTACCTTGCTGCTTTACACTAATCTTTGAAATAAAGTGAAACCTGCTTCCTTTTTTTTTAATTAGTATCTTACACAACAGTCGTTCAACTAAGCACGATAAAGCGATTTATCCTCTGTGTACGTGTGTGTCGACATTGCAAATTTTCATTGTGTTCTATGTACAATATATTGTTAATAAACACAAATTGGATTTAATTATGAACGCGCATCTACGAAGAAAGCAGAAGGATACATCTCGGAGAGGGTCCTCGAAACAGCTGTCGTCGTGAAAGACGAATAAGGTCTTCCGCGATGTATCGTCCTGTTTTTTTTTATTATACGCGATCCGTATATAGTGGAAGATCCCTATTAACTCTCATTGCATCCGCAATGAGTTGGGACTTCTGGAGCGTTCTGTGTCTTCTTTTTTGCAAATGAGGTTCATCGCTTGCTTACGTCCTTTATTATTCCATAGCACATAAGAATGTTTAGTTCCAGACACTCTACGTGCTTGCCTAAAATTGATTAATAATTAAACACACTCTTTCTCTCTCTCTTTCTCTCTCTCTCTCTCTCTCTCTCTATATATATATATATATATATATATATATATATATATACGTAAAATATTGCAATAGAAAATTAATTATTATATGTTGCAGATACAAGATTTTATATATTTAGAATTTATCTTTCAACAATAGCATTAACAATTTGTTTAGATGCCATTTTTTTCAATATATTTTTTTCCTAACCTTGGACGTTAAAAATCTTAGTAATCAAGTCTTAAAAATTAAAATTTTGCGACAATAATGTTTATTTAAAATATAATAATGTTTATATAAAATACACATACCTATTGAGCAAGTTTTAAGAATTTGTTATTTATTTTTAATTTCAAAGGATTTAAATTGTTTTTAAATGTTTATATTTTTAAATGTTTATAATTTAAAAGCTATTGATATGCATCAAGAGAGACATTTTTGTTGAAGAAGACTCAATTTTAGATCGACAAGAGAATTTGTGTACGACAAAAGTTATGGCAAGTTCAGAACTGGATTATTTCACTTACGTTTGAAACCAGTCATATTCCGTAACGTATGTTTCGTTGCAGAAGCTTTCGAACAGATCTATTATCGGATAGCTCTCGAAAGAAGTGCCTCTTCTAGATGCATCGTCAGCCAGAGATCTGATCCAATTATTAAAGCAAAATAACGCCAAGCTTTGTTTCTTATAAGCATAAATGCCGAGATTGGCCAAGGGTGGAAGCGTGCAGATAGTGATAGCCGAGTTCGAAAGATGAAATTTGGACCGGAGAACTTGCAAGAGTTCCGTCATATCGTATATCATTTCCTCGCAAGTGGCGCCCTGTGAAAGTAATTGAACATTATTTAAATAAATTATTATTTTCATAAAAATCTAATTTTATATTATGAAGAATTATGAATAATATTATAAAATATTATGCTGAATTATGAATAAAGTCATATTAGAAAGAAAGAATTTGCGCTTCATTTATAGTGCTTGGCGTTTTTACTTCAGCCCAATTCCCTACTACTGGCATCTATATTATATGTATGTATGTGTACATTCCGTATGTAAATAAATACACTTACAAGTTTCTTCAAAGATTATTTACGTAGTATTATATTTGCTTGAAAACACATAGGCTAGAGGCAAATTAACTTACATTGTAGACATCGACTGAACCAAGCAAGATCACGACACGATTGGAGATGGTGCTAATATTCCTCAAAGCCCGAGTACAATTGCTTATGGTTTGACCAGAGATGCACAAACCACAATGTAAGGCTAAATTATCTGCAAAATAAAATAATCAAATTAATATAAAAACCGTAACGCTTTATATATATATTTTGAAATATATAATCTATCCTGCGAGAGAATTTAACTTTTCCATTATTATTATGTTGCGTATTATATGATTGTTTTGCGCTTGTTATGACTTTAATAGATGGCAATAATAATTTTAATCAAACAAATTATTCAAAAATTTTAATTAAACAAATAATAATTGCAAAAACAAATTTTCGACTTTAATTGTATGCGTGTGATTTTAATTTAGTCAAAAAATATAATTAGAAAAATAACGTAGATTTTTGCAAAAATACAATAGAACTTGCTGGAAATTTCAGGAAAAAAAAATTTTGTACCTTTATATCTCCAAATGGGAAGATGAAGATTTCGTATTGCGAGTTGCAAGAAAAAATCATCGCCAAGTAATTGCTGGCCATTTGCAATAGGTTCATGTATGCTAGTCTGGAATATTAAATAATATTTCGAAATATTACTTTCGAGAAAGACCGCTGAGGATTTTATTTGATGGACCTCAAAAGTAAATTCTATTATACACTCACACTTTGTTTCGTTTCATTCATTTCTATTACCACCGGACGATGATTTTCTTCTTCGTACGAGAAGCTATTACTTTCATGAAAGCTGTCTGAAATATAAACAAGTATTACAACTTGTCTCGAAATTTTTTTTTCTCGTAAGAAAAGATTCTTCGATTAAATTATTCTAAGTGATTTGCGTTACAATTAAAATATCAAGATAAAATAAAACTCAAAACTATAGAAAATACATATAAAAATTGATAAATCTGAAATTGTACAATAAAATGTTTCTAAAAAGGAACAAAAATAATGAGCAAATTAAACCAATAAAAAAAAATTTTAATACATAATACATAATTACATATAATAAAATATTTAATAAAATATTATTTCCTAAGCGATAATAGTTCAAAACCGAATATGCCGAATGAGAAATATCTTACTGTTTTTTAACAAGTATGGATTACGATGATAATCGAAACCTTGAATTCGTCTATTGGCACGATTGGTATTGTGCACTGTTCTGTTTCTTTGCCTACGCTCATCATTATATTCAGAATTGGTCTTGTGATGTGCAAATTGTTTATAATATTTGTTCTAAAACAAAATTTACAATTTCTTTATTTTCCGAATCTCTAATATAATTACTACGTGTTATAACACTGCCGTGAGAATCATCGAACGTACTCTTGTTTTCGAATAGTCGACCTTTTGATAGCGTATGAGTCTATCGATATGAGCAATCTTAGAATCGTTTATCCTTAACACCTGTTCGCCAAATTCGTTCCAACTTGTCTCCAAACCATCTATGGTTCGTAAAAGTGCACGGAGACTTGAAAATCCTAATCTACGGTAAGGTATGAATTCTCCGACCAGATTTTGAAACTCATCTGCGAAAACAGCATTTTTTTTCTAATACTTGAATTTATAAATGCTAAATTGTACAGAAAGTGTCTTTAATTTAAATAGTATTAGGAAAAAAAAAAATTCTGAGTATGAAAGAGTATTCTCTTGTTTAAATAATATAAATAGATGAATGTATATATTTATAAGTAATTTTAATCTTAAAGAAATATGTTTTGCTCTAACATAAGTTAGTTTAAAATATTTATAAATGTTATTAAAACTAATAAATGCGTAATCTGTATGTAAAAAACATTAACTTATAAATTTTTAGTCTCTAATTTATATTATAATATCTCTAATTTAAATGTATTAATATTTCTTAAAATATTAACATCTAAAAGAAAAATCGATGAATTTTTCTGATCATTTTTATTTATATAAATGTTACGCAGATATGAATAGCAAATTTACACACAAAAATCTAAATAAAAATATTAATTAAGCTTCTCGAAGAATAATAAAACTCACCGTTTAGATCATTAATCGGTACACCTCCTTTCTTCGAAATTATGCATGATTTGATCAATGCGACCGTTTCTTCCATTATATCTGATATAAATTAAAGATATACCCACTTGTTTATATTCATAAATTTCTATATTTCTTTATCTGATTCCATTATTAATTTAAAAAAAAATAAGATTGTAATTTAAAGATTATTTTTCTAACATGTATAATAAAATATTATTTGCGCGTGTATGCGACAAAATGTAAGAACTTTATAAATTTGATAAACAAGTGAGCATATATACTTACATTATTTTATTATTATAAAATATCACTTATATAATTTCAGCACAGTTTGATATTTATAAAAATTCTGCAGTCCTGCTGCTGTAATTAACTCGAGTTTATGTTAACGGACGTCCGTACACACGATACGTGTATGGGAGAATGAACTGATTCACATCACGACGATACGACCTATCCCCCATTCTTACGTCCTAGCAATATTCCAGAATATTCCATCAGATCGTAAACTCAACTCGATTTAATATACGCTTATATAGAAAAAGTAAATAATAAGAGAGAAAGAGAGAGAGAGAGAGAGAGAGAGAGAGAGAGAGAGAGAGAGAGAGAGAGAGAGAGAGAGAGAGAGAGAGGTAATAAGAAAGAGAAGAATGTGTATACATATTTGAACAAGCGCGTAACGTGAAGTTTATAATAACATATAGAAAAACTATTAATACGAGAGAGAAGAATGTGTGTACATCTTAAGGTTATAACGTTATTAATCTCTTGCTTCGAAAATTTCAAATATTCTTCAGAATAGCACAATTATAATTAAAATAGAACTCATCAAACAGTACTCTGCGTTGATACCACTGCTT
>NW_027223347.1:0-136836 GCF_030449975.1 Polyergus mexicanus
CCTATTCTATTCAAAGAACTCGTTTTTTTCCCTATTTTCTTTAGCATATAATCACAGTGGTCCTTAAATCGTAGTCTATCGTCAATAATTATGCCTAGGTATTTCATTATTTCCACACGTTCAATCTCAGTTCCATCCAAACATTTCAATGTTATATTACCTCGCAGTTCTTTTCTTATACTTCTAACAATCATATATTTCGTTTTTCCTGCATTCATTTTTAACTTATTTATATTCATTCACTCTTCTACTATAGTAAATGTCATATTCATTTTGCCCTCTAATTCCGCGCTGCTTTCTCCAGTTACATATATTAATGTATCATCTGCAAACATTTTTATGCTACATCCTTCTGGACAGATTTTTATTATATCATTTATATATACTATAAATAATAAAGGTCCTAATACAGATCCTTGCGGTACTCCATATTCTGTGGTCATTAATTTAGACCATTTATTATTAAATTGAACCTGCTGTGTTCTATCCTTTAAATATGATCTTAACCATTCTATAACCATTCCCCTAATTCCATATTGATATAATTTCTCTAATAATCTTTCTCTATCTATTGTTTCAAAGGCTCGCTTAAGATCCATGAAAATTACCCCTACCATTTTTGTCTCACTAACTATCAATTTCCATTCATCAATGACTGTTTGAATCGCTGTTTCACACGAATACTGTTTTCTAAAGCCCGACTGATGTTCTGTTATAATACAGTTATCTTCAAAAGCAAATTGAAATACGTTTCAATTTTCTTTTTAACTACTAATTCTAACACTTTTTCAAATATTGGTAACATATTTATAGGCCTAAATTCATTTGCTTTTCTAGCTTTCTCTATTTTTGGAATCGGTATTATTGTAAACGTTTTCCAACCTTTTGGACAACAACCTTCCTTCAAAGAATTATTTATTATATCAACAAATTCCTCTTTTATTACGCAAAATGCTGCCTTTAATATATCGCTAGTTATTCCCTCCTCTGTACCTTTCTTTTTCGGTAGTCCTATAACAATTTCCTGTAAATGCTCTATACTAATCATTTCAAAATTTTCCATAATTCCCTCGTTTTCAATAACATAAATAATTCTTTTACATGCATTCCCAGTTTTACTCCCATTTATAGATTTATAGATTTTACTATACTATTAATACTTTGTATATAATATAAATTAAATTTATCTGCTATATTGCATCCTTCAGTACTGTCTAATATTTCAAAATCTATATTCTCTACTTCCCTCTTACCTCCTGGTTCGCCTCTAATTATTTCTTTTAGTGTTTTTTATTAAGATCTATCATATTTTCATAATATTCTTTCTTCTTTGTCTTAATTAATTTAACTACTGTATTTCTTTCAATTTTAAATTGCAACCAATTTTGTTCCGTGTCAGCATACAATGCCTTCCTATATGCCTCATCCCTTTTAGCCGCTGCTTCTCTTATTTCATCCGAAAACCACTTTTTCCCTTCCCATATTCTCGGAATTCTAAAATTTTTTCTAGGTGCTGTAGCGTCCAACGCATTTACTATACTATCAACAAATTTCTTCGCTCTCACACTGATATTCATATCTTGGTTTTTCTCTAATTTATTTTCCACTAATTTAATAAATTTATCTATATTAAACTCTCTATAATTCCTAACACTAAGTTCTCTGTATTTATTATCAAATTTATTCGCATTCAGTTCAACTTTTAGCCACGCATGGTCCGTTATTTTAGGTTCATACATTACCTGCACTTCTATTTTATTATTAGCAAAAATTAAATCTATAATTGTTTTACTATCTTTCGTAATTCTCGTCGGTTTATTTACATATTGTTTCATGCCTAAGCTCAACATTGTCGTTTGTAACTTCCTTGTATAAAACGAATCTAACATAATATCTATATTAAAATCTCCTATTACCATACATTCTCCCCGTATTATTAACTCTTCTATTATATCCTCCAGAAATCTCACGAAATCACCATGCGATGCACTCGGTGAATGATATATTACCATTATTATTCCTCCATACAATTTTTCTTTCACCTCAATCGCAGCACACCAACAATTCGATTCTAATTTTTTTACTAATACTATTTCATATTTAACATCATCCCTTATATATAAAACAACCCCTCCTGTATTTCTATTTTCAGCATCGCATCTAATTATACTATAACCTGGTACGTTCACTTCACTGTCTTCAATTTCAGCAGTCAATCTTGTCTCTGATAACGCTATGAATGCCGGATTTACTTTCTTCATAATCTGATGTTGTATCTCATCTTTATGCGCCATCAAACTTTGCGTATTTGTATACAATATTATTTCCGCTTCCTTCTGTAGTTGCTATTTCGCATCTTCCCAGCCGGCTCTCCTCTTCTCCTCCTGTATCGCCCTTTTAAATGTTGGACATTCTGGGCTAAGGGCGTCGTGTTCATCACTTATCTTCAGGTTGTATGTTCGAATTTTAAACATACAATTTACACATTTTTTCTTTGTTGCCGAACATTCAATCGCTTTATGATTTCCCGCACATTTGTGGCATGTTTCATCTCGCGTACAGTTTTTTGCAATATGATAGTATCCCCAGCATTTAAAGCATCTTTTAACATTAATGTGATTGAATATAGGACATTTTCTCCATCCTACATTTAGTTTCTCTTTTTTCAACATCAATTCATGCGTTTCTTCATCTACTTCAATTATTATCGAACCTTCTTCTTTTTCTTTTCTTCTAAGTTGATTATTATCATTTCTTTTTTCTTTAACTATTTTCTTCACTATTCGCATTTGGAATCCATCATTTATTGCATCAATTCTATTCTGCTTCTTGATTGTAGTTATTAAGTCATCATCATCCAATCTCATTTCTTCTTCGCTGACATTGATAATTTTTATTTTGGGCTTCATCTGCGATGATTCCGTAACTTTGAAATTTTCTCCTAGTTTGTCCTGCACTGTGGCTTTCAACGTTTTCATTTCTTTTCCAGTTTCACAACCCATGATCACTGTCCCCTTGCTTCCTTTTTCGTTATTCCCATCGCCATGTTTTTGATATCTACCTTTTCTTTTATCAATTTTTTTGTAACTTCACTCTCTTGTTGAATCTTGGGTTTGATAATTATAACATTCTCTTTCTTTTTCTCTTTAACCGCTTCATTATAGCTCCTTTGTATTCCTTCTGTTGACCCACTTACTTCTCCCTGTATCATTCTTTTCAGCTCTTCTAGCAGTTCTTGCTTAACATTTCCCAATTCTTCACGAACTATTTCCTTGACCATCATTTTAATTTCCTTCTTATATGCTGTTTCATCCTTTATTTCTTTTACAACTTTTACCAGCCAATCTATTTTTACGTCAATAGTCGATGATCCACTCGCTCCTGATATTCTATTTCCACTACTTGGCGTCGTAAACGAACCTGTAGATCCTGTAGATCCTAGCCTGTCCCTGCCGCCCCCGGCCACTGCCGATGCCTTCTTCATGTCTGCTTCACTTTCAATTATAAATCTGTCAAATGGGCCAGAACACGATACCAATTCTTGATTTTTATCGTAAATCCTATGCTTGCTTACACATCCTGGATGGTAAAACAGCTTAATACGATTCACCTGATAGCAAGACTTGCATGTCACCACCTGATTTTTTATTGTCTTTTTACATGCCGAGCATCGATATTCAGCATATTCATCGTCCATGCCGATAATTATCGGCCGAAACCGCTAATATCAGCGTAAGCGATCAGTCATCTCTGTTCCACTGTCACACGTCAGCACTTTTGTGTCCACCTTTAATGTCTATCTTTCGTGTGAGACTTTTGTGTGTCCCAGACAGAAAATGCACTTCTCACGCCCACAAAACAGCATATCCCGGCTAGATAACACTCATGGCTAATGCCGGTCTATGCCGCTATGACTTGAATAACTTTCTATCACTCCCCGTAACTATTTAACCGTTTAAAAGTTATTACTTTTGCGGAGCAATGTTTGACACGTCTTCTTCACAGAGAGAGAGAGAGAGAGAGAGAGAGAGAGAGAGAGATGACTGCTAAATTCACCTCACTGCATCGTCGTTTCTCGCTCCTCCTGCCGCGTAGTTCGCTCCACTCCGTCTCGCTACTCTCCGACCGTCGCCCCACCTTTTCTGCTTTCCGCTGTAGACGGCCGCTGATTAGCTAACTTTAACATCGTATAACAACAAAAAAAAAACTCAGATCAAAAAATTGTTCAAGACTTTTCGATTTGGATTGCTGTTCTGTATCTGATAGTATTGGCAATATGCGTTTGTTTAGTTACATCCTGTATATGCACATATGTACATATGCAAGTATAAAATTTTCAAAAAATGGGCACCCGTTAATCTTGTTGCATTACTGCTTTCTGCCACGAGAGGCCAGAAAGCATTTTCAGACCGTATTTCGGCCGTAAAGCAATATGCTAGAGGAACAAGGATAGCACGCGATTGTCGCTCCTTGTTTGACATTATCTCCCAACCGCATCCATATGCTCAACGTATCGGTGTTTGCCTTCACGGACGCTACACATACGCGATAAAAGACAGACAAAGATGACGCAATCATCTTTCCTTGTCACGCGGCCAGTGTGCCATCACGGAATATTCCCCATGTTCTGCTGTTAGCTGTACTTTAGATACAGATGTGGTGAAATTCGTAGTCTTCGTCCTACATCTCGAAACATTAATATTTTTTCATGAAACTTGTTCTGACGTATTATTTATATTGTTATAATTAATCGTACAGAGCCGGATTTTGCAATTTAGCTTTCAAAAATTTATAATAAATACAATATGAATTTAGGAGTAACTACACCTGATCTGCGAGTAGCTGTATGTGTTTGTTTAGTATAAGAATTTTTATTTTGATCATTTTTCCAAAAAAACACTTGTACATCTATGAAGACGATGCTGCTGAATACGAATATCATCATTAGAATCCGATTTTCTCTTTATTTTGGCTGTAGGACGTAGACTACGAATTCGTAATTCACGGTTTCCAGCGAGAGGTCTCTACTGTCTTTCCTATCGACCCATAAAACGCATGTTAGCTTGCATTAGAATGGATGGCGGGCATTTCAAGCATCTGCTCTAAAATTTTTTTTTTAGTCAATCCGCTCTTGTTAGAGCGACCAATACATTTTAACGTTGGAACATCTGATTTGAGCAGAATAAAAATAAATTTTCCCAAGTGTAATTTATTAATTACATTATTCTTGTAATCTTGCAATTGACTGAAACTTTCGCATCGTGAATGCAATAATTTCGAAAACGTAATAACGTATAATACATGCTTGTTAAAATAATAATTATTTATTATAATTAGAAAAAGTTATTAATTATGATAAATAAGTAATTTTTTTAAGTACGTCATTATACGTTTCATGTTTTCTACCGCATTCGTAATGCGAAGGTTTTAGAAGATCTTTCGTCTTATCTCGCGTCAATCACGCGCCACGCGCACGTCGCAACTTGCACGGTTCTCGCATCGCTAGGCAACGAAACAATGTGATCGCGCAGTCTCCGCCAGTGATGCCAGAATTGAGACGCGAGCAACATGACTCCGTAGTGGAAGGGATACACACACAAGCGTAAACCGTGCGCATGTAATGCGCAGAGCGCTCTGCGCATTACATGCGCACGGTGTGTATCCCTTCCACTACGGAGTCATGTTGCTCGCGTCTCAATTCTGGCATCACTGGTCTCCGCTAAATAATAATTATGCAGCAGTTAACAATACGTAGCATGAAGATTCGCTACGCTGTGAGTGAGCAGGTGAGTGAGTGAGTGCGTGAATGAGTGACCGAATGAGAGAGTGTATGAGTGTTGTGTAAAAGAGAGAAAGAGAGCGAGAAAAATAGTGTATGCGTACGTACGTGCGTGTGTATAAACGTCTCTCCCTCATTTTCTTCTTCCCTTCCCTTCCTCTCTCACTCACTCACTCTCTCTCTCCCTCTCTCTCTCTCTCTCTCTCTCTCTACCTATCCACCTATCCACCTATCCACCTATCCACCTATCCACCTATCCACCTATCCACCTATCCACCTATCCACCTATCCACCTATCCACCTATCCACCTATCCACCTATCCACCTATCCACCTATCCACCTATCCACCTATCCACCTATCCACCTATCCACCTATCCACCTATCCACCTATCCACCTATCCACCTATCCACCTATCCACCTATCCACCTATCCACCTATCCACCTATCCACCTATCCACCTATCCACCTATCCACCTATCCACCTATCCACCTATCCACCTATCCACCTATCCACCTATCCACCTATCCACCTATCCACCTATCCACCTATCCACCTATCCACCTATCCACCTATCCACCTATCCACCTATCCACCTATCCACCTATCCACCTATCCACCTATCCACCTATCCACCTATCCACCTATCCACCTATCCACCTATCCACCTATCCACCTATCCACCTATCCACCTATCCACCTATCCACCTATCCACCTATCCACCTATCCACCTATCCACCTATCCACCTATCCACCTATCTACCTATCTACCTATCCACCTATCTATCTATCTATCTATCTATCTATCTATCTATCTAATCTCTTCCTTCCTTTTATGCACACACTCCGTGTAGCTGATTGCAGCATCCGACGAGCGGCGATCCGGAACAACTTTCGCTAAAGTGACGTTATTTTAAGAAATAAATATTCCTGATGTAATTTTAAGACATTTTTTTCTTTTTTCAAAATTTTATTTAAAGCATAATTTTGTTATAAAATAAAATAATTAGCGAATCATGCGGTGGTAATCACGCGTCGGACGGTCAGTTGCGGCGCGTTGCGCCGCTCCTACCTTTTTTTTTTTTGTGACGGAGGGGAAATGCTTTTACGCATACCCCGCCTCGATGGGGTTCGAGGCGGGGTTATGTGGGGCTCACCCCGACCTAAACAAACGGCCGGGAAATACCCACTAAAACCCCTCCGGGTGGTCTTCTCGGGCGTTTCTGGGAGCCTCCCTGGAAACTGGCATGTGCACTACTTCAGGGAGGCCCCCCGCCCGTAAGCCTAGCCCGCTGGGGGAGCAGTTATTCCTCCCCCAGTGCCCACATTAATGACGTGGGCATCGGCTTCCCTATCTAGGCGAGAGGGGGACCACCGCCCCTCCCGCCTCCCTCCCGTTATGAGTCCCGGGGGGGCGTGGCCGGGCCCAGGTACCCCACCTGGGCTCCGACCACCGGGCCCGACCCCGGGGGTGACGTCCGCGACGAGTCAGCCGACGCCCCCCGATTTCGTCGGGGCCCTGCGCTAGCGCTGGGGGCCTTCGATGGGGCCGGACCCGATCGTGGCCCGGCCCCCTGCCCCCGCGCGCGCCCCCCTCTGTCTGGGGCGGGTCTCCGGGGGTACCGGGGGCCGATATGGCCCCGGCCCCCGTCGCCCCACCCCGGGAGGTCCGTGGGGCGCGGCGATGTCATGCCGCGCCCCCCTGACCAGGGGGTGCGGGGGTCCGCGGATCCTGCCCGTTGTGGGCCCTCCCCGCGTCCCCCCCCCCCAGATCCCCCGGCCACCACTCCTCGGTCGCGAGCTCCCCGGCGTCCGCCCTCGCTCCCGCTCTCTCTCGGCCTCCTCCTTCTGCAGCATCACTGGCTCGCAGAAGGAGGAGACCGCCCCCCAGGACTCCTCGCTCTCGAGCATAACGCCCACGATTCCCGAGAGCGAGAAGTCATTAACGCCTATTAAATCGACGAGGACACGGCGCTCTTCCGCCCACGCTGGGCACACCTCCAGCGTGTGCTGCGCCGTGTCCTCGTCCCCCCCGCAGTGATGGCAGCGTGCGCTGTCCTCCTTCCCGATGCGACACAGGTACGCGCCAAAGCAACCATGGCCCGTAAATACCTGTGTCGCACGGTACGACATCTCGCCACCCGCCCTCGTGACCCACTTGACCAAGTGGGGGCGGATGGCCTCGACGACGCGCCTCCCCGTGTTATCACGGGGGTCGGAGAGGTGCTCGTCCCACCTCTCCAGAGCGCGTCGCCTAGCCTGAAGCCTCACGGCGGCCTTGACCTTGGGGGTCAAGGTCACGCCTAGCCCGCCGAGCTCCCGCGTACGCCTGTACACGAATGCGTACATTTCGGCGTAGAGCTCGACGGGCGGCGTCCCGGCCAATACTGTGGCCGCCGTGTGCGACACCGTCCTATATCCGCGGACAACCCTGATGGCCACCCTCCTAAACACGCGGCGCAGCAGCATCCTGCTGCGCCCATTGGCCATCAGGGCGTCCGCCCACACTGGCGACCCGTAAAGGGCCACCGCTCGGACGGTGTTCGCATATAGGCGACGCACCCGGCCGTCCGGACCCCCGAGATTGGGCAGGAGTCGGCCAAGGCTAATTGCCACCGACTCCGCCCTGGGGGCCAGGCGCCGAAAGTGCTCGCCAAAGCTCCAGGCCGCGTCCAGGTAGAGACCCAGGTACTTCAGATGGTCTCCCACCCGGACGGAGATGTCGTCCACCGTGACATAGGCCTCGGGGGGGGGGTCGTGTCCTACGTCCCCCCCCGTGCATGAATAGCGCCTCCGTCTTTTGAGGCGCCACCTGCAGGCCCATGTCACGGATAGCGCGGACAGCGCACGCTACCCCTACGTTGGCGGTGTATACCGCATCCCCCCAGCTCTTTCCCCCGGCCAACAGCAGCGTGTCGTCCGCGTAGCAGACGACCCCGCAGCCGGGGGGGAGAGCAATGCCCAGCACTCTATTGTACGCGAGGTTCCACAGAGTGGGGCCCAACACTGACCCCTGTGGAACCCCGCAGTACACGTCCCTTCTGCACTGGAGTACCCTGTTGTCCGAGTACTCCAGCCACCTGTCCCGGAAGTAACTCCTAAGGATCTCCACCATGTAGGGGGGGAGGCCAAAATTGTCGGCGGCCTCCCCTACCCTACTCCAGGGCAGGGTGTTGAACGCGTTGCGGATGTCCAAGGACACCGCAACGACCACCCTGCCCCCCTTCATCATGGACTCCGCGAGGGACCGCACACGCAAGATCGCGTCCACGGTCGATCGCCCCCCGCGGAACCCATACTGGTCCTGGTGGAGGCCCACGCCATCCCGAGACAGGTGTTGGACGAGGCGGTTTGCCAAAACTCTCCAAGAGCTTTCCCGCCTCGTCCAACAGGCATATCGGCCTGTAGGCAGAAGGGACGCTGCCAGGCTTGCTCCCCTTTGGGATGAGGACCAACCTGGCCCTCACCCACGCTGGGGGGAATACACCCTGCCTGAGGCAGTTGTTGAACAACTGCCTCAGGCGCCCGGACAGGTGGTCCAAGGCTAGGACCCAGACCCGGCCGGGGATCCCGTCGGGGCCCGGGGCCTTATTGCCCCTGAGCCTCAATCGACGGATCACTCCGGCCATTTCGTTCTCTGTCACCTCCAGGTCCTCCGACCACGGAATGGCCGCCTCCTCCTGGCGGCCACCCGCGTCGAAGGGGGGGCCCTCGGATGGAAAGAGGGCCCCCAAGACGTCCTCGAAGACCTGGGGCTCCAGGGACTCCGTCACTGGGGGCGCCCAAGATCTAAGCTTGTTCATCACAAGCTTGTATGGGCGCCCCCATGGGTCTGCGTCCAGCGAGCGTAGGAGTTCGTCCCACGCTCGGGCCTTGGACCTTCTGATCTCGGCGCTGAGGGCGTTCCTTGCGGCTCGGAACCCCTCATACGCCTCAGCCGTCCTCTCGGCGTCATTCCGACGCCGAGCCCGGGTGAAGCGTCTGGCCGCGACGGAGCATCGCCGAAGTTCGGCGATCCCCGCGCTCCACCAGTACGCCGCTCGTCGCGGGCGGGGGCTGGTCCGGGGCATCGCGAAATCACACGCGTCTCGCAACGCACCCCGGAACCAGTTCACCTCTTCGGTGATCCCCCGCCCCTCCCCCCCGGGACACGGCCAGTCCGCCGCGAGGACGGCTGCCATCAGCCTGTCCGGGCTCATCTTGGTGAGGGCCCATCTCCGTGGCCGGGCATCTCCCCGGCCTTGGGAGCGGCCGAGCACCCCGTGGCGGGCAGCGTGCAGGACCACCTCTATGTAGAGGTGGTCCGAGAGTGTTTCGCACTCCGCTACCCGCCAACTAACGATCTTGCGTGCGGCGGAGGGGGTGGCCCAGGTCAAGTCCGGGACCGATTCCCCCCGCCGCCGCACTAGGGTGCTCCTCGACCCCGTGTTAAGCAAACACAGGCCGAGTGCCGCCGCCCAATCCTGCAGGGCCTCGCCCCTGGCGTCCGTGACCCGGGAACCCCAACGCGTCGATTTCGCGTTGAAGTCCCCGGCCACGATAGTTGGACGGGGCATCTGTCGGCGAAAACAGGCCGACACCCCGTCCAAAAACGCCTCGAACTGGGCGAGGCCCACGTTGGGGGAGATGTACACTCCCAGCACAGAGATGGGCCCCCACCTGACCGCCACCACTCCCGCCCCGGCCTCGACCGGTGTGCAAGGCGGGAGTGTGGGGTCGTGCCTCCAAGTGATCGCGACGGAGCCCATCCGGTCGCCAATCCAACATGGACTGGCTTCCGGAACCCGATAGGGCTCCGCCGCGATCCCCAACCCGAACCCCCGCTCCGCCAGGCTATGCAGGAAGAGGTCCTGCGCCCGGCGGGCGTGGTTCAGGTTGGCCTGTAAAATGCCCAGGGACATTTATTTATGTGCCCCTGGGCTCCGCCATCACCACCTCCGTCATTGAGGCGGGGGGCGTGACGGCGGTTGTCGTCCTGGCCCTAGGGGGCCTCTTCTCCTTGGGGGCCTCTGTCGGGGTCCCCGTGTCTTCCGCCCCGCACTTGCGGGTGTCGGGCGCCGCGGTGATCTCGGCCAAGTTGACCGACCGAGACGGCCCCGCGGCGCCCGCCGGCGGGAGGGACTCCCGCTGCCTGCCCGGCCGCTTCTTGGGGGGGGTGCATCGTGCGCTCCCCACCCTGTGGTCGGCCGGGCGCCCCAGCCCCGCGCAGACCGGACACCTGACCTTTCCGGCGCAGTCACGCGCCAGGTGCCCGGTCTCTCCGCATCTATAGCAGCAGCTCCTACGATCGATGGGGCTGCTGCAATGCTGCTGGACGTGCCCTCTCTCCAAACATTTGTAACATTGGAGAGGGCGCTTGTCCAGCATCTCCGCTTGAGCCCGGGACCATCCCACCTGGATGGTCCGGGCTGCTGCCGCCTTGTTGGCGGCTTTTAATGGGCACTGCACCCACACGGTGCCCAGGCCGCGGGTTGGGAACTTTATGTCCCCAACCCGCACCTCTGTCGCCTCGCAGGCCCCTAGCCCAGCGATGGCCGCCGCAATGTCGGCGGCCACGATGGACCGATCGAGGCCCCGGAGCCTGAGCTCTGCCTTCCTTACCGGGCGGGCGAGACGGACCCCCTCGTCGCCGGCGAAGACCCGGCGGAGGTCGGCGTAGAGGGCATCCGCCCTCCGCGACGCCGTTGGCCCCTCCCTCTCGCCCGACCCGGCCAGCTCGACGATCATGGCCCCGGTCGCCGCCTCCCGGACCCGGAGGGAGTCTATTCCCAGTTTCGGGAGATCAATCTCCCTCCGGGCCCTGGCCATTGTCGCCTGGTATGCCCCGTCGGCGCACGTTATCGTGACCGCCGCCGATCGGGGCACCCTGCGCCTCGAGGCATCGCCTCGCTGGCGCCTCCTCTTCCGCTTCCGCCCCCCAGCGCGCTGGGTGGGCTGTGCCGCTCCTGCGGCTCTTCCTCCGGCCGGGGGTTGGGCCGCCTGAGCGGCCCTCCCCCGAGCCGTCCTCTCCCCCCTCCCCGCAACCCTCGACCAGGATTCGTCCTGGCAAGGGACTGCGAGGGGGAGGGGAGGCAACCCCCGATCTCTAGCCACCGGCCTGGGATCGCTAGGGGGGGGCGGGGCTCTGCTCCGCCCGCCCGGGGTAGCCGGTGCACCGCGAGGCGCGGGCGGCGGGGGCCTCGTGCCCCCGGCCCCCGCCGCGCCGCGCGACTTCTTCCGCTTCCTCCTCTTCCTCCCCTGCCCCGGCGCTGAGGCGCCGGCAGGGGGGAGAGGCGGGAAGTCTCTCCCGGGCGGGCGGCCGGCCATGGGTGTGGGCCCCCTAGGGGGTCCGCCCCGGCCTAGCGCCGCCCGCATGTCGACGAGGGTGTTGATCTGCTCTGTGTACCATGCGTACCAGGCGCGTTCACCCTCGCCGACTATCCCCGGCGGGTAGCTCACGGGGAGCGGTGCAGAGGAACCCCCCAAGGGGGGCCTCATCACCGCCGATCCCCGGCCACCCGCCGACGTTGGGGACCGCAGTCCCGTTCCCCCCCTCGGGGGGGACGTTGGGGGCCCCTGCCCCTTACCCCCCCCGAAGAACGTTGGGGACGTAAGTCCCTTTCCCCCCCCCCGTAAAACGTTGGGGACGTAGGTCCCTTCCCCCCCCCAACGTTGGGGACCCCGGTCCCGTCTTCCCCGCTGGACGCTCCACTCTCACCGGGGCGTCCAGCTTCTCCATCGACTTCACCCGGGGCGCCCCCCGCCTTTTGCGGGGGGACCCCCCGGGCGTGCCGGGCCTTCTGTATTCGACGCGTGATTTGCCAATTATTTTTGCTCATAACTCAAAAATTACGCTTCAATTCAAATTTTGGTAAAGGAAAAATCGTCTTAGAATCGTATCAGGAATACGTCATTTTAAGGATGGAAGGTTGTTCTGAAACACCCTGTATATACACATATTTGAATTTTCCATATGTAAAATATAAATCAAGAATATATACAACTTATTAAAATGAAGACTAAATCTAGTAAATAAAAAGAAGATTGGAATTTTTGCAATATCTTTCTTAAATAGTGTTTTAAGACTTTGTGGTTGACATCTCGAAGCATGTTTCACATTTTCTAAAACTGCATCGTAGGCTTTTGTTTTAATCAATGCAGATGCCAAATTATTATAAACTTTTATAATCTGCAATTTAGGATTATTAACTAACTCTTCTTCCTCATTTTGATTCAAACTTGAATTATATTTGTCGATGACAGACATTCTAATATACCCTTTGATAAGATTATATTGGAAAAGGCAGCTCAATCCGAATAAACCATCAATTTTCATGTTTATGTTTTTCATTGCTTTAAAAAAATAAGTTAACCATTATGCAAGAAAATAAATAACTTTTATTATATAATTTATAAACAAAATTATTACCATATTTCTCTTCTTTGACTAATCCTTTCTATTTCAAAGCTCTAATTCTGATGCTTTCAATTCAATTGTATATAATATTTTTGATACAATTCCCACAAGATTTGTTTTGTTACAATAACGTAAACATGCAACTCATTGCGTAGCCATTGGTAAGTGACCTAAGAATATTACTTACGCACATTATAATTATATTTATATATAAAATATAAATAAATATTCACACAACCAAAAAATACGAGTAATCCCAAATACACAAAATGTTTGTGGACATTATAGAAATGCTTCGATATGATTTTATTCATTTCATCATTTTTTATAAAATCAATTAATAAAAATGTGTACTCAATGTTATTTTATGATATTTTTGGTAGAATTCTCATAAGACTTTGCTGTATTAACATAAACTCATTGTTTAATTATTTATAAATTAAACAAAAAATATTAATTATGCATTAATTATATATACATTTATATATAATATATAAATAAACATTATACATAAATGCGCATTTACACATAATTCAGTTTATCGTTATGGAAAACATAACTCGAAATCTTCAAATATTCCTTCAATGATTCCATAATCATTTTCCAACAATGTATTTATCACAAATATGTTAATTGATAATGCATTGATTCAATGTAAATTGATCATATGTAAACATTCGTTCAATTTCGCTAATATAATCTAACTTTGCTCAATATGACATCTATTTAAAAAATCGCTTCTCTTCCTTGCACCATTCCACGATACTCGTTAATCACTTTAATGACCGTTAATTACTTTTTATCTTGTGTTAGACTATTTCGCGATATATAAGCATATTTAATAAATCAATAAATGCAAAAAAATATTTGATCTCTTCTGGTTATATCATTTATTAGAATACATTATAGAAGGAATTATATACCTTTTATGTGCATGCGTTTATTCCATAAAATGGACTTGTTTTATATTTATATTAAATGACGCTTCGTAATAAACAAAATTCCTTTCTATTGCTTTCTATATTTTGATATTTATTCACTTACATAATTTATATTATTGTTAATTATACAATTTGTATACAGTATAATATTTATATTAAAATTATATCTATAAAATACCTATACAGTTTAACTTCTGTATTAAAATCGTATCTATAAAAATAAAATTATATCTTGTTAAAATTATATCGTGTTTTAAAACCTTGTTTGCGATATTGCGCGGACGTGCGAGCGAGGATGCTGCGAAAGACTTTGTGCGCGGAATGAGACGGCCGACGCGACGAATCGGCAAACGCGAAAGCAGTTAGACGTCGGTGATTCTAGGACAAACAGCCTATGTACACGGTAATTAACAGAAAATTCATGCGAATGCATACGAATGCAATCGTAATTTGCACGCAGCGGATAAACTGCAAAAAATCGTCTGTCTCGGAATAACTCCGATAGTCACACGCAACGTCAGTGAAATAAACTATTTCAAGCAACTATGTCGAATTTTAATCACACGAACAGCGTACACGTGTCGATAACTCTAAGCGGAATGCGTCCGGTCGTCGGCTCACTTTTATGCAACCGTCTCCTTCGCGAAGGATCCAGAAGATTCTGATAATGGTTTTAGAATGGATAATACATCTGATCACGTGGTCGACGTAGTTAGATAGACGAGAACAGGTCTGAGAAGCGACAACTCTTGCAGTCCTACATTTTTGGCCGTCAATCAGCAGAGCCGTGCGCGTTTCAGTATGATATATAGTTCAGTGGAGCCGCCCATAGCAAATCAACGCAATCTCAAACAAACCTGTTGAATGATTGACAATAAGAGATTGAGCATTAAGACACGTTGTGTTTGTATCCCTTCAAATTCAATATAGTATATATAAGCTTTGTAAAAATATATACTGTTTATATATTTATAATTCCTCCGAAAAAAAATTTCTTTTCTATTAAATAAAACTTTAAAAAAATTACATCCATGTATATACCGTATAATGTAGTAATTTATATTTTTCAGAAAAAATATAAATTTTTACAAAAAGCAGTGATATTTCACTAAAAAAGGCCTGACAAAGGTAAAAGAAATATAAACAATATCCCAATTTACGTACGCAATAAAAGGCTTAAAAAATTATTTACCTCTAAAAAACAGTTTAAAAAAACTCTAGAAAAAATAGCTTATAAAATAATTTTCCTCTAAAAAATAAAAAACCGCTAAAAAATAAAAAATAAAGACTAAATATGAAATCAATAAATAAATAGCCAAATACTTAGAAGTAATTCAGTAATTTGAAATAGTATTTGTCATAAAATCAATCTTGGATTTATAGAAATATTATTGTTTCTCTCGAGGAAATTAAAATGCATTTCCTAATACATTTTAGGAAACTTAACCTAACTTTACCTAACCTAAAATGCATTTTATTTTTATTAAAAAATTACACTATTACAATCGAACAATTAGGTTTCGAGACTCGCTTCGCATTTCCGAATGTTTGACCCGTTTGTGCTACCATTTTAGGGGGTTATTCACAACTTAATACTCAACACGTAGTAAAAGTTTTAAATTATTTTAGTTCAATTTTAGTTAATGAGATATAGTTATGCAAAGTTGTGTTACAAAATTTTGTTTAAAAATCAGTGCAATGAAGGAAAGCTTGACAACGCGCCAACATTAAATTCTGCATTAAATTAAAAAAATCTCCTTAAAACATTTGATCTGTAATGATAACCAATATTATTTAGTTTTTGTTTTTAGACTTTAGACTACAATTTAATCATTGATTTACTTATATTTAATAACATTGTTTTCCATTACTATAATGCATACCTAATCACTGATCAAATTTTGTTCCTTATTTTAGTAATCGTTTATATGTGTAGTAAAACTTCTAATTTTAAGAATCTTGATTCTTAATTTTTTGAAATAGAAAATGCAATATTTTTTTAACTCCCAGTATTATTTACAACCTGTCGCAAGAGTTTGACATTAAGTAAATCTTATAATATCAATGTTAGCATGTTGATATTGTCCCACTGGAAAGTACCTTTTAGTTTACAGTCTCATGTTGATCTTTAGTTTACATAAGCTTGATTATGATTGCTGGGCCTCTTAGTCGCTTTGTCTATATGTTTTATTTAAACCTCATTTGTGAGTCCAGTGGCTTGAATCTCTGTAGTCTTTTTTTGTCAGAGCTTTCTTTGAGTAATCTAGTCGTTAGTTCATGTTGCAGTTGTTTGCGGATTTCACAACCTTAATAGCTCGCTGGATGATTGCTTCCGCAATTGTAACATTTTACTTCATCAAATTTTGCTTGTCTTGGGCAGTCACTCGTCATGCGATTTTCCGCGCATTTTACACATCTCGGGCTTTTGAAGCAATAATTTTTAGTGTGTCCGTATATTTGGCATCTTGTGCAGTGTGAAATGTCTCTCTTTTTGTACGGTTGCTCAAAACTTATGTATTCAGTAAATGGTTAATTTTGTAAATATCCTTATTATTTTCTCTTTGCTCTAATTCTATAAAGAATAGAGGTAATGGTTCTTTTGTTTTGATGTGTATAATGTAAGTTATATTGATTACTTTATGATTCTGACTTTCTATTTCTTCCTTGAGTTCCTCTAAATTTGTTGTTGAATGCATGTTTCTTAATACTACTTTGAATCTTTTATCATTTTTACTTTGGTATATAAATCCTTGAGTGGCTTTTTTCAAGTGCATCCATTATTGGCAGGTATTTTTCTGAGTGGTTGTATTTCGACTTCGTTGTTCCTTAATATTTTAATTGTGTAATTATCTTTTGTGATTTCTTCGAGTAGTTGTTTTAATGGAATGATATTTTCAATACCCTTTACGAATATTGGTGGAGATTTTGCTTCGAATCTATTTAGATTAATATCTATTTTCTCTCTATTTCTAGGATTTCTTCTACATTTAGTTTTTTATAGATGTTGCAGGTTTCAATTGGTTTATTTAGCCAATAATCGCTAATTAAACATTTGTCGTTTTCTGGAGTTGGTATTTTCAGGACTATTTCTCGTCCTTTTTTTATGCTCTACGTTTTGCCATTTTTGTTCATGTTCTTGTTTTTTTGTATTATGTTAATTATTTTGACTATATTGTTGCTGTAGCGTTTGTGTTTGCATGTTTGAAATGTTGTCTATTGTTGTTTGGATTTCTTGTATGGCTTGAGTACGATTTTGATGATGGTGTTGTTCTTGATGGTTGTAGTCGACTTCTTCAGCATGATTTATATTTATATTTGAATTCGGCGCGTTGTTCATATTGTTGATGTCTGCGCAAGCACTGCGGCAGCGTTTTGTGCGCCTGTCTAATTCTGACAGTTTGCCCGTGTGTCAGCTGATTTAATGATGTCTCTTTTTAGTTTATAAAAGATAAATCTCTGAATTGTTGACAGTTAATAATAATTTGGTCCCACTCTATTGAGGGTGAGGCCAGTGAATAGCTAGACCAAAATCTGCAAGAAAAATGCCTCCGAAAGGGGCAGATAACGGTAGAGGACAATACTTTAGAACAGAGTGTTACATACGTGTATAACCAGACTCACCGGAGATGACGGATGAAATGCAATATAAAATAGATTATTCATTCATTTAAATCAGCATGTTACACGCGGTATCAAAGTTTATCGGATGTACATTTTAAATATTTAAATAAATCAAAGTAAATACGATTCGAAATAAATATAATGTAATACAAAATACATTATTTATCCAATTTCAATTAGCATGTTACACGTGATATCACAATTTACAGGATATACGCATTTTGAATATTTAAATAGATCAAAGTAGATACAATGATGAAAGAGTATATTTCAATGTTGCAACACGCATTTCTATTGTGTTTCAAGAAAATATTTTAGATCATATATCTTGAGTAAATTATAATATGTAAAACTATTATAAATTGTAAAGCATCACGAAATTATATTATTATTTATATGTACATATAAAATATATATCTTATTATTTATTTGCTGATCGAAGTTTTAAAGAAATATAGCATCTCGTTAAAAAATGTTTAAAATTGTTTTCTTGTAATAAATGTCGGTAAATCTACGGAAAACCCACCTATATGAAATAATGGATAAGAATACCCAATTCTTATGTATTTTTGCCTCTTGAACACGAATACAAAACTTAAAAATGGCGGTCGGACTCGCAAATCGAAGAAAAACGCAAAAATCCAACCAAACGCGAAAATCCAACCCATGTCCGAGGGATGCATTTTTATTAGTAATAATTCATTTCTGGAATATAGGTTTGGGTTAGATTATATCTTCCAGAATGGAGTCCCCTGTAAAAGAGTGGGGGAGGGGGGACGGAACCCATTGTGTTCACGCATACACCTTACTATCCACACTATAATTATGGAGTGAACTTTGCTTCGCGTTGTGAAATATATGCGTGGACACAGTGGGTTCCGCCCCTCCCCTATAGGGGGGGGGACTCCACTTCTGAAAGATATAACCTAACCCAAACCTATATTCCAGGGGTAAATTATTACTAATAAAAATGCATCCCTCGGACATGTGTTGGATTTTCGCGTTTGGTTGGATTTTTGCGTTTTTCTTCGATTTGCGAGTTCGACCGCCATTTTTAAGTTACATTTTCGTGTTCAGGATGCAAAAATACATAAGAATTAGATATTCTTATCCATTATTTCATATAGGTGGGTTTTCCGTAGGTTTATTGACATTTATTACAAGAAAAGAATTTTAAAGTATTTTTCAATGAGATGCTACATTTCTTTAAAACTTCGATCAGCAAATAAATAATAAGATATATATTTTATATGTCCATATAAATAATAATATAATTTCGTGATGCTTTACAATTTATAACAGTTTTACACATTATAATTTACTCAAGATATATGATCTAAAATATTTTCTTGAAACACAATAGAAGTGCGTGTTGCAACATTGAAATATACTCTTTCATCATTGTATCTACTTTGACCTATTTTAAATATTCAAAATGCGTATATCCTGTAAATTGTGATACCACGTATAACATGCTAATTTAAATTGAATGAATAATGTATTTTATATTATATTCTCTATTTTGAATCGTATTTACTTTGATTTATTTAAATATTTAAAATGTGTACATCCGGTAAACTTTGATACCGCGTGTAACATGCTAATTTAAATGAATGAATAATTTACTTGATATGGCATTTTCTATTTAAAAAAATTAAGAATCAAGATTCTTAAAATTAGTAGTTTTACTACACATGTACACGATTGCTAAAATAAGGAACAAAATTTGATCAGTGATTAGGTATCCATTATAATAATGGAAAAAAATGTTATTAAATATAAGTAAATCAATGATTAAATTATAGTCTAAAGTCTAAAAACAAAAGCCAAATAATATTGGTTATTATTACGAATCAAAACCAAATCTTTTAAGGCTTGCTTAAAGCCAAAGTATCATCGTTGCAACTGAGCCTAAAATGTCTCTTCTCGGCATGCACTTGTACTCGCGCAAATTGGCAGTTGTTTTAAACTTAATATCTCTATAATTATTGCAAAAATCGCAGAATAGTACAGAATTTTTCTACTCGATCTATCCGAGTAGAAGTATACCTGATGTGCCATAAGGCCTTGTTAAGGTTTCTTTCGAGACTACCCTAGTAGGTTTGACATAAGGCACGAACGGGACCAAATAAACTTTTTTTTATTGCTAGCTAACGAGGTCATTTTGATCGGGATTTAATAAGAACCTTCTCAGAAATACCTTAATGTGAATATGATAGTTCATTGAGGTATTTCAGATGTTATCTCGCATTCTTTTAAAAAAGATAATGTTTTACCATCAAAAAGAGATATTCAAAACTCTGTAATATTCAATAATGTGAAGGATTGTACGTATTAAAAGATATTACTTTGTTTATGTTTGTTCCATTTTATTACATTTATGAAATATGTTATATCAATATGCTAGGTTATATAAATATATATAAACATTATCAAAATTATTAATTTGTATTACATTCTCTTGCGTTATATAATTAATAAGCTTATACCTCATAATCACCTGATAAGAATCTCGATTAAATAAATTAGATTCCCGATAAGGTCTTCAGATCAATTCCCGATAGGGGCATTGCGTTAAAACGCAAACATTCAGATCCTGTTTGGATGTACTCATCAGGATCCGATCACTAATTAAGGCGTGCCTGATCAGTTCTTAATCGGGGCCATAATATTATTTCCATTCGGGTAATCCGCATACGTTGATACGGTTATTATCGCGCGTACATACTCTGCATGTATATATATAAATAGATCTATCTTTAAATGCGTTATAAGCTTTTAAGTTTTCACATTTTTATGAGTTTTAAATCTTTTTCCTTAAAAATAATTAAAAGACGAGATATTTAATAAATATGATGATTTTGAAAAATGTGCAAAGCTATTAAAAGCTTTAAATGCAATAAAATTTGTTACCAAAAATATTATTTAAAGAGTAATTTAATATTTTTAACGCAAAAAAGATTTATTGCATATTTTTTTGATTTTTTTATTACTGCGCATAAGTTTAAACAAACAATCTATCTCGCATTTGAATATAATTTTCAAAATACTATTTTAACTCGCACGTTTTTACTTTGTGATTGCGTAACTGCTGAACTTTAATACAATATGTAAAGTGATTTTAATTGAATGTATAATTGTACTGATTTTTGCCATCTATTTTTTTCCCCGGAAGTGAATCTGTTATATATTAAGTAATTATCACACAGTTCATATCTGATTTTACAGATATTATGGCATATTTTGCTCTGTGGTATAGGTTATCATCTTATTAGCCAGTTTGATGAAGTTCTGTTTTTAAGAGAGTTACTGTTAGTTAATAAAGAAAGAAAAATTATTTGGAAATTGAACGTGATGAGTATAAATTTTTCTTGTTTTTTTCATAAATATATTTCTTTTTTATTTTTTGAGTAAATTATGTTAAAGATTATTTCTGTATGTAACTAAATCATGTGCATAATATAGTGCGCACAATTTGAGCAAATGTGAAATAAAGTTTATAGTTTTATCGGTCTTCTTCTTGCTTTAAATATTCTAAACATCTGTGCTATGTTTTTAGTCTGCTAATTTTTTAATTTAAATCTGCTTTTTTATATCTTGAAATTCAAAATTTGACAATCTTTTTTGTCTCTTAATAATAATGCTACACTTTATGTCTTTTAATAAATATTCTTACATAATAATGATATATTTGTATAGTCATAATTTATTTTAGAGAGAGAACCTTTTCTTTATCAGTAAATTCTTAAATAATGATATTGAGTTTATGAATAATTAAACCAATCTTGTTATACTACCATTATTAGGTCATTGATTAGAAAAACTTAAAATACTTTTATTTTATATATATTTACTTGGAAGACCATAAGAAATTTAAAACTGTACGACTATTCTCTTTTTCTATACATTTTATGCTAAATTTTCCGTTGTTTTAAAAATAATTTTTAAAATTTCATTTTTTATCATTCCAAATACATATGTATATATAAGATGTCCCAGATCATTTAGGACAATACTCGTGTGCAGATAGAGTGAACCAAATTGAGTCAAAAAGTGCTCTATCATTTTTTTTATAACGCTTAATAAAGGAGTTATTATTGAACAAAGTCTGGCCAATCTGACGAGTATCCTGTAATTTTATATTAAATGTTTCATATAACCGGCTTATCGGCTCTCATTTTATGAGTTTAAGTTTTCTTCTTGCCAGCTTTTAGCGTCGTGTGGTTTTTTATTCAGTCGCGTTTTACTGAGTACACCACTAACATGGTTTGTGCGAATTTAATTGATCGGTCTCGTTATCTTCCCTCTTCGGAGGAAGAGATCGACAGTGATGGTGCAGTATTAATTATTGTGCCTCAAACGAATATGAACATGGTGGACGACGATTTCGACGATGCTTTTTGGGTGCCTCGTTATGAACCTCCTGATGAGTTCATTCCGTTATTGCGACGACTTTGGTTGGGCCTGTCTCTACTCCCTCGAAATTCTCGGCGTCTTTTTATGGAGCAGATCCGTACACTCGGTATCTCCGGAGGGCGAGGTCGGGCTATGCTCGAGCAGATGCGTCGCGTTCTGGATCGGATGCGGTCTTTCCAACAACGACTAAGTAAGTTCTTATTTTAATTTTCTATAAATTGCTTTAATTTGTTCGTATGCATGCACACCGCTTTCCTACCTTTCTTAATTGTATAAATCATGTCCGAATTTTTTTTTGATTATTACGTACGGTCCGGTCCATAGAGATTCAAATTTCTTAGATCGTCCGCGTCGGAGCGTCTCGTCGTGTATTAATACCTTGTGGCCGACTTTAAATTTTATTTCTTTAGTACTTTTGTCGTACTGTTTTTTGGCTTTAATTTTTTCTTCTTTAATATGCTCTTTTGCGAGCTGACTCGTTGTCCTTAATCTTTTTTTCAATTCTTGCGGATAATTGTCGTAATTATATGTCGGTTTAGGCGGTCTTGTCAGTGCCGTAGGTAGATCCGTTTGGTCCGTACATTAATTCGAAGGGTGTATACCCCGTAGCTGTGTGTGGCGTCGTAAGTAGTGATACTGGGCCGGTTCTAAATCAGGTCCTCTGAGGGGGGTGAGGGGCGAGGCGAAATCGGCGCGGGGGTATGACGTCACGGGGGGATATGACGTCACGGGGGGTATGACGTCCCGGGAGGTATGACGCCACGGGGGTGGGAATGACGTCAGGGGGGTGGGAATGACGTCAGGGGGGGTATGACGTCAGGGGGGGTATGACGTCACGGGAGGTATGACGTCACGGGAGGTATGACGCCACGGGGGTGGGAATGACGTCAGGGGGGTATGACGTCACGGGGGTGGGAATGACGTCAGGGGGGGTATGACGTCACGGGGGTATGACGCCACGGGGATGGGAATGACGTCAGGGGGGGGTATGGCGTCACGGGGAGTGATCGCGGCGGAACGGTAGGCGCGGGGTCCGCGGAGAGGGGCAGGGGGACCGCGGCGGAACGGTAGGCGCGGGGTCCGCGGAGAGGGGAAGGGGGACCGCGGCGGAACGGTAGGCACGGGGTCCGCTGAGAGGGGGAGGGGACCGCGGCGGAACGATAGGCGCGGGGTCCGCGGTGAGGGGAGGGGGAACGCTGCGGAACGGTAGGTGTGGGGCCGCGGGGAAGAGGGAACGCGAAGGTACGATGCCGCGAGTAGGTGTGACAGAGATAGCGCGAGGCGTGCATGTAGGAAAAGGCATTGTCTCAAACATTTTAGAGTAGGAGATGTATCACTTACGAAGAACGCTTACTCTCAGCTCTTGATAACAAAACAATTGTTAGCATGTTTCCACGAGCAAATATCTAAAGTCTTTTAAATATGAATAATATATTATTATTAATATAATATGTAAACCATTATCGAACGGCAATCGAATGGCTATGAACGGCTATTGAACGGCTATCGAACAGCTTTGAACGACTATTGAACAACAAAACAATTATTTATACACCATTCAAATATTTAAAGTCTATGAGCATGTACTGAAATGTAACATTCATAGCCTGATAAGGTAGCTGACGCTGCTATCTAACGTCACGTACTGAAATTTAATACTCGCATACTGGGATATGAAAGAGGAAAAGGGAAGAATAAAAGAGAATAAAATATAATTAACAATAGTTTATTCTAAATAATGTTTGGGCGAATCTTTATGATGATTCGTCCACCAATTGAATATTTTAAATACATTTTGTAAAGCGCAATTTTTCAAATGTTTTTCACAGCGCATAGTATTAGTAACATCTAGCTTATTTAACGAAGTGATATCTTCATAGTCCGCATCCAAGGTCTCAAGAATAACGTCGTTTCTCGCATCATCGTCAAGTATATCGACCAGCCATTCTCGTTTTTCGCATCCTTTAACGTACACGATAGGAGATGCTCCATCTTCCTCTTCCGTCGCGCCCATCACAGCTCTCGTAATTAAACGCCTAGCGAAGCTGTATGGAACGTTTCCATCCTCCCATTGAAGTCCATGGTGATGTCCGATTAACCATGAAGCTTGGCATCTCTCAGATTTTGTAAGCGCACGCCATGGTACGGGACTTGCAAAAAAGTAATGAGAGAGAACAGATCCATTTCTCAATATCGCTTCACTTTCTTCACGACAAAGTTTCTCCCGATAATGAATCCCTGCAGATCCACAAACGTTGGCGCGATCATGCTGATAATATTATCGTACAATTGCAAGAACGATGTACGACTGTTGCCGATCGTCAAAATCTCAATCTTTTTATATTTTGACATTGGAGGGGATATTTGCTGATTTAGGTAATTTTACGAACTACGTTGGTCAATGGGCAATATTCGACAACGCGATCGTGCAAGATGAGACAATAGGCGGTAGTATTTGTCGATATATCCTCCTTGCACTCAAACTCTAATCTCACGTCCACGGTGGAATTTTTGACAGACTCGTTTTGTCGCGAGCAATCGATAACCGCGAGAGGACCGCAATGTAGAAATTTTGAAATGTTTAATAACACATTATCATTATCACATCCGTAATAAGATTTGCGAAAACGTGAGTACATATCGAACAAGAGGGCGAATCTATTTTTATCGAAATCTAAATTCAAATCATCGTAGGGATAAAATTCCGAGTTCAGATAAAGTTTAACGTTGGTCAATTTGCAGTCGTCGAATGTAGTAATATCTTTTGACACAGCATTTTTTCTACCAGTCTGCAGCGCAAAGATCACGTATCGCGGCTTCTCCAGCTGAGAGGCGGCTTTCACGGTCCACGAATGCTTGGTCGTATTATGCAATAGAGGAAATTCGTATAGATCCCAAGAGCGAAAACTGATATTCAAGTATCGCCCGCTTTCCAACGCGCGCAGCAAGGATAGTTTATTGACCTCGCTCAATATTACATGTGGCATACGCCATTGTATCTTGAATAATTCGATATCAGCTTCAGCCGAAGCATGTCCAAATATGCAATTGTTATCGTTGCGCGAACGTATCAGAATTAATTCGTGACGAGCGTTGATCACAATTCGCTTATAATCTTCGCAAAAACCCAATAGTATGTTTAGCGGCATGCAAAAATTGAAGTAAGATTCAACAGCATTATGTGACATATTCCACGCAGCATTCCCCAAGATTTTACCTTTCTCGGTTGTTAGAGAGATATAGTTTTTAATCGTAGAAGTTATTCCAACGTTTCTGTTGCGGTCAATCTCCACACCGTCGAGTTCATATCGAAGTTCATCAAACATAAACGCGACACAATTGTTTCCCAATACCACTCTTCCCTCTTCAGCTACTTTACGCACCATCAACTTTCCTTCGACGTATAGAAAACTTTCACATGGTAACGTGTACAAATCTTGATGTTGTATCGGTATCCGTATCTCGTCGCTATATCCAAGCGTTGTGTTGGCGTATGGATTGTACGTATGAGTCTCAATCTTGATGATACGGTCGTCAAAGATCGGCTCATCTCCGATATTCAAGATGTCAATCATATTGTTATGTATTTCGTACGACGAATCCCAATGATTTTAAAAACTCGCGATTCAACGCGCTGAGCTTCTTTTTAGCGTAACCAGATATCTGATTATTGTCACCCGATACAACAGTCACTCGCCTTCTAGCAAAAATATTGTCCCTCGCAAAGATATTGTCTCTCGCGTGTTCCGTGCTTCCGTTCAACACAAGCATTTCATTTGTCAAAGGCTTTATTTTTGCCGCCGCCGTATATGCAATCTTACGGTAATTTCCTCTCCTCGAAAATCGAGCAAATGTCCTTCTTGATCAACAATGCGTATCGTTAAATCAGTAATGCTCCGTGCGACGATCGGTAGATAAATGATCTGTGCTGGCGTTTCCGATATTTTATATCCAGGCGGCATGCTCGGTGAAAATTCATGTATCGTGTGTACGCGCTTGTCATTGCTGTACGCGCCAATGGTTACGCTGCATTCTATACGAATAATATTTACGCTAATAATATTTATTGGTACATCCGATTCATGCCATTTCCGAGGCTATAATATACGATTCGACGAGAATCCCAACAACGATCCAACATTGCCCGGTTTACTAAAATTTATTCTATAGACACATTTGATTTCACTTTTTAGCGTATTATGATTAGCGCGAAGCATTATTGGATATTCATCGTGTTCTTCGTCATCAACAATATCGTTGGAATCAACTACGCGTCGATGTCGTAAAATTGCATGTCGGAGATATTCGTTTATAGCGTGTAATTCGTACGATCCCTCGGGAATCGTAATTTCCTTATCGTCGTTATCAAAATAAAATTTATTATTCCAAGAATTCACGTTCGATATCGTATGATACGTTTCAAAGTCCGTTAAACCAAGCTCGTAATCGCCATCGTCTAAATCTATAGCCGGAAAGTAACTTACAGCAAGCGCGCTACTCTTGCCGGTCAACGTAAGTGTAAGTGACATGCTGGAAAACTGTCAAACGAATACTGAGTCGCGATGGTGAATTGTCAGGCTTTAAATTTATATCGATCATCGACCGTTTGAAGAAATCCAAGACACAATTGTCCACAAATACTTTGATTATAATTTTGATAGGCCGTGTGATTGTATTCTATATTTGCAACATTCTGTCCAAAATATCGCACTAATTCCTTGGGCGGTCGCAGATTTCCAAAACTATCGAAATATACTACACGATCTCCCCTTTTTGCATACGCAACCCAATGAGTACCGGAACCATCGACCTCATCCAAATTGACGATACCGCTCTCATTTCGTCGTACACCGTTTATCGGTAAATTATTGCGCATGAAAACACCTCTAAAAAATTGTATACGCATACGTCTTGCAAGCTGTTCCAATTGTACATTGGTGGTTACACCGGCAGGCATTTTTATTTTGACATTTTTTTTTTCTTGGCTGCTGTTGAGAACCCTCGTCCACGCTTGTATGGAGCGAGATAAAGTCCGTGACCTTCCATGGCGCGATTATGACGCTGCATTTCTTCGAGCTGACGTTGCGTCGCCTTGCTATCGTTCACCGTCTTCGCGATTCCCGCTGCTCCGCCAGCCAACGAACCGAGAACTCCCAATAATGGTAAAATTGATAAGATACCACCGCGCTTCGCTATAGGAAGTATTCGTTTTTTCGCAGTCTTTTTCTTCATCGATGATTTTTTTGTTTTCAGCCCCATACCGAATTTTGTCTTTGCCTTCATAGCCGCCCAAACAGCTGTAGCGGCTGCTCTTTCGCCAAGAGTCGAATATCTCGCGGTAATACGCGTTCGCGCTTTCGTGGCGAGTATATTATCCGCAACGTGTCGTTGACCAAGATCGTTGCTTCGGGAATAAGCTATGTCGTGCTCGCGACACGCGGCATCCAATGGATTGATACCTCGATTGCCTCTAGCCAATCGTGTTTCTAAATGAGTTCCCGGTCCGCAAAACTGATAGCCTGGAATATGTAATTCGATAGGAAGTGCGTTTATCGCACGATTTAACAAACCGCTACCTCTTATAATTTTTGCTGACATTTGTCACAATTTTTTATTAACGGTGTTGGACCGTCGAAATGTGTTTGCTGCCACGACAAATTATAATGTCGCGTGCATCGACGATACTGTTGAACCTCTGAGTCAGCTTTTATATGTTCGGGAAGCTTGTCCCACAATTTTTCCACGTAGCTACCAAAGTCTCGCAGTAAAACAATCTTGGAGATAATCTGTAACTGCTCGGTGGTAAGCTCGAGAATATCGCTGTCAACCGATAGAAGAAGAAACATTTGTGAGACTGAGCGGTTTCGATTCGGTGCGCCTCTATAAATAGGGCCCCGATGACTCATTTTCCAAAATCTGATTTGAGATTCGCGAGAGCAAACATGCGGTTCGCGTGACAAACGACGATAATCAAAGTGATAAATTTTGATGATAAAACACGAGTAATGTCCGAGAAAGAAATACGCAAGCATGGAAACATGCTGCCGACTACTATACGCGGTATCATTTGCGGTCCTTCGAATTGCGGTAAGACTAACGTGTTGATAAGTTTGATAGAAAGTCCACACGGTGTACATTTCGAGAATGTGTACGTATATTCGAAATCGCTTCAACAACCGAAATATCGATACTTGGAAAATTTGCTATTATCGATCGATGAAATTGGCTATTTTACATTCTCTAATAATAGTGACGTTATTCCACCGAGCGAGGCGCTTCCGAATTCCATTTTTATCTTTGACGACGTGGCGTGCGATAAGCAAGATACGATAAGAGAGTACTTTGCAATGGGTCGACATTCGAGCGTCGACTGTTTCTATCTTTGTCAAACGTATGCCAAGATACCCAAGCATCTTATACGGGACAATGCAAATTTACTGATTTTATTTAAACAAGATGGTACAAACTTGAAACATGTATACAACGATCATGTAAATACTGACATGTCTTACGGCGATTTTCGCGCATTCTGTCAGAAATGTTGGCAACACAAGTATGGATTTGTAGTGATTGATAAAGACAGTTTACAGACTAATGGAAGATATCGAAAAGGATTTAACGATTTTGCAATACCGTAAAGTGGTTAGTCGCTATCGATACATCGATCGAGCAACATGATGATGACGATTGACAGTGACGATCGTGAGAAAATTGCGAGAGAGATTGTAAAAACGAGCGAATCAATCCGCAAAAAATATCGTTCTTTAAAAACCGGTCAAATGGAGGAAGACGTCGCATTGGAGAGGCACTTTAAACCAATTATCGAACCTCTAAAACAACTTGTCGAAAATACAATCAATGTGGAATCTAATGAAGCGAAAATCGAACCATCGAGTATGCTCGAAGACAAGCATCTGAAAAAAGAGTCTGGAACAAAGCGAACAAGGTCAAATATATCATTGAACGATTCGCTAATAACTTCTACTCCAAATCAATCGAAACGTAAGCGAATGAAACAATTATCGAATGTGATAACTTCTACTCCCATAAAAGATGTACAATCGAGTCAAATATTGCACGAAAGATCGTCTCCGTATGTGGAAGAAGTTTTCGAAACCATGCCTGAAACGCTTGTGACATCGGTTCAACATCTGCTACAAACGTCCGAGGGTCAAAATACATTGCGCACACATCTGGGTCCACTAGGGCAAAAATATGTTGGAGCTATTTTGAGTCAAGATAAAAATAACAGTATGGATTATGTTTACGGTGTTAAATTTTGCAACGAAGGAATGATGATTGGTGATCAAATTTTTGATGTGGATAAAGATGACAATATAATTATCGGTGGAATAAGATATGTGGGAACACCAGGTCTCTATGAGTTGATTTTCAAGAGAATACCCGACGGTGACGTATACAATGATGATGATAAAATTAAATACAAAAATATATTACTGGCAACAAATGCGCATAGACGTGGCAATGATATGCGTAATCCAGTGTTAAGTAACAAGGGATACAAGTATAAAAATATAATAGCACCATTAATCTCTATTAAAAAAGCTGGAAGAGGTATAAACATACCGCGCGCTATGACATTAAACGATAATAAGATCGATTACGTGCATTGGAATGATCCCAACGAGTTGGTTGATCGCTTGCGATTGCTGGAAGCTTCGCGTTAAGCCGGCAACAATGCCCACGACAATGAAATATTATCAATTATTGAGGAACTTTACGAAGCTGGCCTTATTATAAATTAATCTATGCGTCGGCGAAACGAGTCAGTCTGTCATTATTGTTTGTATCGAAATGTCGATTAATAAATTTGGATTATCGTTGGGAACACCCAGCAACTCATACTATCAATGGAATGGATTACTAAGAAATTACGTGCGCGATAACGCTCTGTGTCAGACAGCCTCCGGCTTTGACGCAAGGTCGCGCAAGATACGACGCGTAGCGCAACCGGAAGATGATACTGATGCAGCAAACAAACAGTACGTGGAAATACGTGTCAAGCTTTTGGAAGACAGACAGGAAGAACTTGAGAAAAAAATAGTCACGCTCGAGACGAATGTGCAAACGCTGCAAATAATGATGGATGAGATGCAGAAAATGCTTCGGTATGCAACTCACACGCAGACTACATCCAATTCAGCGCAGGAGAAGAAAGATATATAAAGAATATATGTGGAGGAATTATCTCATTATTGCAAATTATGCCTCGATCAAATATGTCGCAAAAGACCTCTGAAAAACAGCTGCTCGTGGAAGAATTGCATGCTCCAGCGAGAAAAAATTTCCCACGTAGACGTGTCATAGTACGCGGATACGACGATCTGTGGCAGGCGGACGTGGTCGAGATGCGTCCATATGCACGATTCAACAAAGGCTACAACTATATACTCACAGTTATCGATGTGTTGAGCAAGTATGCGTGGGCTGTACCGCTCAAGAGTAAGAGTGGAAACGAGACGGCTGATGCTATCGCAAAGATAATTCGAGACGATGGAAGATGTCCGAAAAATTTTCAAACCGACAGAGGAAAAGAATTTTACAATGCAAATGTACAGAAACTCGTGAAGAAACACAGCATTAATCATTATTCAACGTACTCTATCATGAAAGCCTCGGTCGTGGAACGATTCAACCGAACGTTAAAGAGCAATATGTGGAAAATGTTTACGTTTAATGGAAATTACAAGTGGATCGACGCGTTGTCCCGGCTCGTTAGAGAGTACAATGCGCGAAAACATCGCACTATCGGCATGAGACCTATCGATGTTACCCCCGCGATCGCCGATGAACTTTTAAATACGGTATACAACAACGTAAAGATTGCGGCACCGGCAAGATTCAAAGTAAGCGATCCGGTACGCGTGAGTAAATTCAAGACCATTTTTGACAAAGGTTATACGCCAAATTGGTCGACCAAAGTGTTTAAGATCGTTAAAGTGCAGAAAACTAATCCCGTGACCTATGTACTCAAAGATTCGCGCGGAAATGCCGTCGCCGGCGGATTTTACGAATATGAGTTACAACGCGTTGCCAATCCCGACATACATCTCGTGGAAAAGGTAATACGCAAAAAGGGTGACGAGGTTTATGTGAAATGGCTGGGATTTGATGCAACGCACAATTCTTGGATACATAAAAATAATATATTATAAATATGTTAACAATAATACATAATATTAAAGATATTTTACAAATATATAAACAAAATTGTACACTTTATAAAATATACATATAATTTACAATAAATATACATATAATTTTAATTTACAATAAATATACGTAATGTTTTATTTACAATAAATATACATGATTTTTATTTACAACGGTATTTTGTAATGTCCCCACGGTAGCGTGTCGGTGGTTTCGGGTACGAGATACCGCTTGTCATCGTACGGACTTAGAGCAATTTTTGTCTCGCGAATAGTGTATACTTCGTGTAATTTAGTTCTTATACAAGACTGCTGACGCGTCATTTCAATCTCTTCGTTCAAACACCGCATGTAATCGTTGAACGTTATCGTTCTCGCGACGACGTTACTCTTGACACCTTTTACCTTTTTTGTGTCTTTCTTACCATCTACTCGCAACGCGTACATTTTTGCCCTAAGCCCGACGAATTCGGTCATGATGGCACCATTATTTTCATCCTTCATTAAACCTGGTATCTTTTTATTCGCGAGCGGTATACCGTACACATTGTCCACCGCATAATCGCTGGTATCGAATCTGTCGACGTTGCGCTTAATATTCTCATATACATCTTCACACTCGATGTGATATATGAGACTGTCGGTGTCGGTGTACATGACTTTACATTTCTCTCGATACATAGGTATCATATAATCGTGGTGAAACTCGTACAAACATATCTTGGATATGTCGAGTATACACATACCCACGTAGATTGGTTTATTAAATTTCACCTCGAGATTGCGCAATTCAACGGCGATCAGATTCTCCGAAAACACGCTTCTACTATGAAAATTTGGTTTTGCGATCATCGCCTCTGCGCCATATCTTCCATCCCAATGTGTCACGAGCTTAATATTAACGTGATTGCGCACATTTTCCATCGTTTTGCCAAATACCGCATTATTCATTAATTTATATAAATTTTTTTCAAAATCATTTTTCGCGAGTGTTCGGAATTGTGTATTGAGTTCGATATAACTGCGAAGCCATGGAGATTGCGAAAACTGTAATATTCGATGTATTTTTGTAACGCGAAGTCCGTGTCGCGTGCATTGCTGCAGGTTGCGGTAATGTATTACGTAACGTTTCTTATCGTATAAGGTTGCGAGCAGCTTATCCTGCCGCTTACCAGGTGGTTTGTCGCGTGTCGGGCAAAACGGTAGATCAGTGTGCGCATCGTGAACACGTTGCGGATACTCGAGATCGACTTCAAGGATGTAGCCTATAGGCGAATCGAGCGCGATCGATGATGTATCAAAATCGGATACGTCGTCGACCCATCGAAAATCTGCATAGGGCAAGGGTTGGCACATTGCCCATCCGTACAAATTATTTACATCAAAGTACGTAAGATACGTTGAAGGTTTCGATGGGTCGTACGATTGCATATACTTGTTATTAGCATGTGCGTATCTGTTGGAACATTGACTCAAACCACCACGTATTCCGCGTTCGATAAATAAAACCATGTCGATATCCGTAAACAATTCGAATGTAATATTTGTATGCTTCAACATGGCGTCCCACGTATATCCGGGAAGAGTGTAGTAATACGCGGGGTCGAGCCCATAACTTTTAATACAACTCTCGCGGAAATTTTCAAAAATGTCTGCTAATAACAAAACATCAATTTTGAGATACAAGTCGCTATATTCGCCCAGCGTTCGAATGGAGAACCGCTCCCACACGTTCTCGGCGTGCGCGTAATCGCTCTCGGATATCGTGTCACCGGTCAAGGAACTGTAAAATGATTCGCGCGGCGGTACACGTATCTTGCAACCTGTCGACGCAGTCAATATATTCGTACGGAAAGACGCCCTTCCGTGTTAATAAATTGAAATTTTCATTCGATAAATTTTGAAATTCAGATTTTAAAATTTTGAGTTTGTCTTTATTCAAGAATGATGCCAATTTATCGAGACTAGCTGTGAGAAATTTATACGAATCGATAAAACGCAATTTAATATGATGTTTTGATTTCTCTTCGGTAAGATTAACATTTTTCGTAAATGATATATATTTTTCCTTTGTTATTGGAAGTAACTTGATTCCCCCCTCGAACGCTGTAGCTATTTCCTTGATAATGAAGTGCGCGTCGTAACCGGATAAATTATGAAAAACTATTGGGATGCAAAAAGAATCTTTATAATTTAGATTACAATTTGAATGCGCGGGACCTCTGTATCGCCCGGTCAGATGGCAATGATCGCGTACGCGTGTATCATCTTGTACAAATGGTTTCTCGCAAATGTGGCATTGTGTCGCGCTATGAAAATTTTCCCATTCATCAGATGTTAAATTTACCATGGGGACATTAGCCGATAAAATACTTTTTACACGCAGTGCTAAATTTTTAAGTTCTTCGACGAACCATGATATGCAATCGATATCGCGACGAGAATGATACGCGGATAACGAATCATCGTACGAACAATGTACATAATATGCTAAGCTAAATACTTTGTGATGTTGGTAGTTTCTCTCTTCCTTCGTCTTCTCTAAAACGCACTCCAGATCGGCGTACACGACGAAAGGAAGCCGCTCCTTCCGATTATAGTTGTTGAACGTGAGCCACTTGTCCTTATCGCTCGGTAATCGGATAGCGCACTCGTTCATCTCGCGACAGTCCACCGTATGTGATTGTAACTTGTCGTTCGAGCCAAAGTAGTGCAAACATCTGTAAAAGAAATATTTTTTAATTTTTGTTCAAAGATTTCTGTAATATAATTTATTAAATATATACGTACCGATCGCAGATATATTTCTTGTGTTCTTTTTTGCTCAATTGCGAGCTCACGAGGCGGGATAGATTCTTGATCCACGCGAAATGTCCAACGTTGTTGTCTTCCACGTACAACAGGTTGACGTGTTTGTCTTTTTTCAGCTCACTCAGACGTATCGGGACAATGTTCTTTTCCTCGATACTATATACATTGATTGAGATATTGTTGGCATGTTCGAATTTTTTAATTTGATTCACAGTCACTGGAAACTCAATGTCCTGGAGATTCAGCACTGTCGTGTAATGTGGGTACGAAGATTCCCGATAAACATGATCTTCAGTTGGATATAGAGCGGCGACCACAGACCACGCGAAACACGCATTGTCATTAGATTGCACGTTGATTACCGCTCTCTTCATCGTTATTTCTCGCGGTAATTTTATGTGGCATCCCGCGCGCAATGGATTATATTTATTTATATTTACATTTAAATCGAGTATTCGTGATAATGCCCACCCACTATCGCGTTCTTGAAATTCTTCGAGCGATGCTAGAGTGGGCTCGACAACGCGCCGCTCGTACCATTCGCGTAAATCGGATGTGCGAAAGAGTTCATAGTTTCTCGTATTGATACTTTTATTTGCGCGTTTATCACCCGTCACAAATTCACCATTGAACACTGTATTAATTTTCACATTAAAGTGTTTTTTCTGCACGGTTTGCACGTGTTCGAGCACAATGTCTTTAGCATCCTCGAAAAATTGACGAGGCTCGATGTGATTATGATTTATAACCGCACCAGTCAATATGCGGCTCTCGAACGCCGTATCGATCTCTCGCCAAATCAATCCGTGTTGCCGCGTGCTGCATCCTGCACCCGCGTGTACAAAACGTGTGCGTAACGAGTTCTTCAATCCCTCAAGTCGTGCAATTCGGGCAATCAGCGATTGTCGAATCCCAATCGATAATCGTGGACGTTTGATTCGACTTTGCCCTTCTAATGATTCGATATATTCGTCGCATCGTTGCTCCCACGCAACGTACTCCTCTATCGAATTCACCCTTGCAGATTGCTCGCGTAGATTTCGTTCGGCATTGTTTTCCGCCATATTTCCAAATTTATACAAAAAATTTTTTGCTAACAAGATGTGCTTATTAACAGCTCTTGTCTCGGAACTCTTGGCGAAAATACTGACAGGGTGTGCCTCTTTACCATGATTTTATATTCTATCTTGATGTCTCTTTCCATCATGTGTATCTAAATCTTTATTTCGCGATTTGTCACGTACATTTTGGCTAATGTCGATTATTGCATTTTGTCGTCTAGAGATGATGTCAAATCCCAGATGTATCGCAAAAGTTTCAAATTACATGCAGCTGTCCAATGTTAGTGCAATTTAATCATGAGGATTATCCTTATATTATAGGATTTTGTCATGTTTTGACACGCGCGTTTGAAATCTGATATCTATAGGCGATGTCATCGCGAAGCAGCCGCACATCGGCGCTTGCAAATTTTATATTACTTTGCATTTTTGTGCATTCGGCTAAATCTCACACCTGGTGATGATGTCATCGCGAAGCAGCCGTATATCGGCGCTTGAATGGAAAAATTGAAAAAAATATCGCGTCATCAATAATCCCCCACCACATTGCAATTTTGAAACGCTAATACATATTTTAAATATGTTCAATACGTTCAGTATTGCATCGACCACTTGTGTGAAAGGTTCATATAAAATGTATCCCACTGAAGGAAACCGCATGAATTATTACGTTCCGATTCAAGATGCTGATGAAACTTCACCGTGTAAGAAGAAATGTAACAAGTAAGTTTTAATTAACTTGAATATTTTTTATACTTTTTAAATATTTTTTATACTTTTTAAATATTTATATAAATAATATTGTTTTTACTCCCTAGCATTTCATCCGAGTCTCGTCGCGCGGTTCGTATACTCGGAAGACGATACGCCTTAACTCCGACGTCGTACAAATATTTGGACATTGGAATAAACGTTGGAGCTGTATCTTGCGTGGAATTGGTTCTCGGCGATAATCGGGGCAATCAAATAATATTGCCCTTTGAAACGTGGAAATCGCTAATGCAGAAACGTGCGGACATTGAACGACTTCTACAATCGGCTGAAATCCCATTGCGGATTCGAGATTTGACATTCGAAGTGGTTAAAATATCTGATTCGAATATTATAAAAATTGGATTATCAAATAATTCTTTATATATGAAGCCGCCAACTCTATTCTATTTATTCGATTTTGAAAAATGTATAGATCATATGTATTGCTGGTTATGCGAAAATACGCATATTGTAAATGAAAAATTCAAACAATTTGTAACTGTTTTACAACAGAATAATATCACTAATGTATGCGACGCTACAAAAACTATACATGAAAGTGATATGTTTAACAGCGAATCGCTCATAGATTGCGAGTTATTGACATGTGCTGTAAATGATATTTTTCACAAGGCTTGTAATAAATAAGTTATTTTACTAATTATCTGTGAATTTAATTATTTATCCCATTCTTTATGCATGAATAAAAACGGTGTAATAGATATGCACAGTTTGCAAAATTTAACTTGCGGATGCAGACGCCTCGCGCTATCTCTGTCACACCTACTCGCGGCATCGTACCTTCGCGCTCCCTCTTCCCCGCGGCCCCGCACCTACCGTTCCGCAGCGTTCCCCCTCCCCTCACCGCGGACCCCGCGCCGACCGTTCCGCCGCGGTCCCCTCCCCCTCATCGCGGACCCCGCGCCTACCGTTCCGCCGCGATCCCCTCCCCCTCTCCGCGGACCCCGCGCCTACCGTTCCGCCGCGGTCCCCCTCCCCCTCGCCGCGGTCACCCCCCGCGTGACGTCATTCCCACCCCATGACGTCATCCCCCCCGTGACGTCATACTCACCCCCGTGACGTCACCCCCCCCCTGACGTCATTCCCACCTTGTGACGTCATCCCCCTCCCCTCCCGTGACGTCACCCCCCCTGACGTCATTCCCACCCCGTGACGTCATCCCCCTCCCCTTCCGTGACGTCACACACCCCCCTCCCGTGACGTCACCCCCCTCCCCTCCCCCTCCGTGACGTCATACCCCCGTGACGTCACCCCCTCCCCCCTCCCCCTCCCGTGACGTCATACCCCCCCGCCGGTTTCCCCTCGCCCCTCACCCCCCTCAGAGGACCTGGCTTAGAACCGGCCTACTATCACTACTGAGCTTATTCCTACGGCGCGGTTAGAACTAGCGGAGTTATAACAAACGGGCTTAAGACTACGGCGCGATATCTACAGGCGACTTATCAACTAGTGTCAGGCTAGGTAGTTCGGTATTGCCGGCAGGCCCGAGTGTACGTCGAGTCCGGCCTTGGCAACGGAAACCGGCGAAACCCGGCAGGGCTGAGCGAAACCTCAGCCCGGGTAGGTGCTAGGAGCCGGCGAAACCCGACAGGGCTAAGAGAAACCTTAGCCCGAGGAGTGGTGACAGGAGTCGGTGAAACCCGACTGGGTTGAGCGAAACATCAGCCCGAAGGTATAGCCTGCGGGCAAAACCCGGTAGGGTCAAGAGAAACCTTGGCCCCGAGAGGTAGTAGGTACTGGTCAGGTCGGTGTCGGAAGCTGGATGTCGGAACAGGATCTGGTATCTGGTCCCGATGCCTCGGCCGGCCGGGGCCTCCCACTATACTGTCGGCCCGGGAGTGGGGTCGATTCCGCGTGGGGACCGTGAGAGAGATAGGGCGAGTCGAGAGCGAGAGCGCATGTCAAGCGAGATAGCGCGCCTAGCGCGAGCGGGACGGTGCGTGTGGCATGCGCGCGAGCGAGGGAGCGTGCGCGGTGGTTGTGCAAGCGGGATAGGTAGAGTAGGGTATAGTAAGCGAAGCGGACATATTATGGTAGATATATATATATTTTGCCATAGTAACGGCCCTGCCGTTACAATCTGGTTGCAATTTTAGATTATTTTCTCGGAGTCTCTATAGTACTTCCTTGAGTCTTCTATTGTGGTCCTCTAGGCTCGATCCGTATATGACGATGTCGTGTAAATAAACTAGACATTTGCATTCCGGTTAGAATTGAATTCATCAGTCTCTGGAATGTTGCTGACGCATTTTTTAATCCAAACGGCATTCTATAATATTAAATTCATAGTGTCCGTAAGGCGTTGAAAAAGCTGTCTTTTGTTTATCTTGCTCAGCCATCGGTATCTGATATCCTGACGCTAAGTCTAGTGTAGTAAAATATTTAGCGTTTCCTAGCTGGTCCAGTATATCGGTGATATTGGGCAGTGGAAATGAATCGCCTATTGTTAAATCGTTTAGCTTCCGAAAATCTACTACTATTCGGAGCTTAGGTTTTCCGGATGCGTCAGCCTTTTTTGGTACCACCAATAAGGGTGCATTCCATTGACTCGCGCTTGTTTGGATTATGCTATTTTTTAGCATTTCTTGCACTTGTTTATTTACTTCCGTCTTGTGCTTCTCGGGAAGACGATACGGTTTCGTGTTCACCGGCGAGGTGTCGGCGCGCGTGTTTATCTCGTGCTCTACCGTCGCGGTGCACGTCAATGGGTCTCCGTCTAACTGAAATATATCTTAATATTCTTCGCATATCCGTAGGAGTGCCTGTTTTTCTTCCGCATTTAAATGTTGCGTGCGTAGTAGTTGTCAAATTTGTCCGTGTCTCGAGTTAGTATACTTAAAATTTTTTCTTGTTTCTACCGTATGTATTTTAGATTTGATTTCGCGTTCTGTGTCTTCGAGGGTGACGTTCGGCGTCTGTATCTCGACTTCCGTATCGGTTGTATTTATGATGCCAGCGGGACACGTGTAATCTTTAGGTTCTACTAAGCATCTTCCAAGGTAGATTCCTGGGGCTGTTTCCTCGGCTCGTACTATTCCTATTCGATTTTGATTTGTTGTCGCTTTTACGATGGTCTCGCTGTGCGGTTTTAGAATCGTTTTGTTAAGCGAATGGAATTTTAGTACGGCGTTTCCTATTTTTAATTGATTTTTATTATAATCGCAGGACACCGAATGTTGTGGAAGGAAATCAATTCCTAGTATTCCCTCATATTCAATCGGAATGTCGTTCTTTACCACGTAAAATGCATGTTTTACCTTATGGTTTTCTATCTTGATTGTGGCGTACATTTTTCCGATGGTGTGTATTTTATGTCCGGTTATGCCTGTGAGCGCGATTTTATCTTTGTGTATTAATGTGTCGTCTTATATGTTTTAATTTTATCAATGAGATGATCAATCCTGAGTCGTACAACATCTGTATTTTTCCGTCTTTTGCTTATCGCATTGGTAATGTTATTCGCAATAAGTCCGTCTTTTTCTGTGCACGTGGCATATCTTTAATATGCGTAACGCGATATTCAGATGCAGGTCGCGGTTGTCTCTTTCTCGCTTCATCCTGCTCGTCTTCGCTGCTGCTACTTGCGCTATCGGCGTTTCGTTTTTGTTGTCGCGATTTCTTTCGATCGCGTATATTTTCGTCGCGCGTTTTTTGCTGATTTCCGACTTTTAGTTTATTTGTACTATTTTTCGGTTTCCCGTTTAGGCTCCAGCATTAGTTGCGGCTGTGTCCTGTCTTTTTGTAATGTGCGCAGTATTTATTTATCGTGTTTATCCGCGAGGATTTTTCCGGTTTCAGGAGCGCGTATCGGCTACTTTGATAATCGCGTCCGTAATGTCCGTTTCTTCTGCAATTAAAACATTGCGGGTTCGAACCTCGATTATTTCGTGAGTAACCTGGTTCAGTTTTATTTTTATTAACAAAACTATTTGTTCTCGTCATTCCCGGTCTGAGTTTTTCTTCGGCGCTAGCGCTCGTTATCGCTTCTTGGAGTGTATCGCTGCGCGCGTACGAGTACTTGTAATTCGTCGTGTAATCCGATTTGGAAATTTATTAACGCCTGCTCTTGGATTGTTTGTTGAATCGTACGTTTTGAGGTTGCGGAATGCTCCTTCGATCATCGAATCATATAATTTCATCGCTAGTAAATAAACGCGCTGTCCGAAAGCGTGCGCAGTTTCTTTCGGCTTTTGTTTTAGTGAATTGAATTTGATCTGTAAGTGGGTCGTGCTTTGTTTTGACTGGTAACAAGTCTCGAGTTGTTGTTTTAGTTCGTCGAAAGTCTGAATAATTCGTGTCTCGAAATCCTGCATGGCTTTTCCTTTTGTAAATAATATTGCTCGGATTAATGATTCTTCATCCGCGGGATGTATGTCTTGAATGGCGTACGTGCATGCATTTAAAAATTCTAATAACTTATGTCGCGATGTTCCGTTAAATTTGAGAATCATTGCTCTTGCTTCTTTTAACAATAAGTAATTCGGAGCGGTGCTTCGTCGACTTCTGATGTCGCGTGCGGTTCGTCCGTATGTTCCATTAAACGCGTCGTTACTGTCTTCTGAGCGGTTATATCCATAACGTGGTAACTCCATAATCGCGTCTTCTACTCGCGTTACTCGCCTGTTTAATGATCTTACTTCCGTGCGTATTTCATTTAATATTTCGAGAAGTTGCGCGTCGCCTCTTCCTTTGCGGTTTCTCTCTGGGGCGGTGTGTGATCAGCCTCCATTATATTTCGGTCCATTTGGTGAATGGATCGTCGCATTCTTTCTATTTCCTCATCTACCGCGCTTTGAGGCGGGTTCGCGGGAGTGTTTTCTTGCGGATTTCGCGATTCGGCCATATTATTTTCTTGTTGGCTATAAATTTCTTCCGGATCGAATAGATCGCTCTCGTAGGAAGTTAATGAAAATTCGCGCCGTAGGGATACTCTATTTGGAATTCTGCTAATATACGGTCGGGTACGTCTAGTCTCGCGTTGAGTATTGTTAGTGGGGTCAGTCGTATTACGCGGGAATAGGCTTTCGTGAAAATTGTTAAACGGAAATTCGCGTTCTGTGACGACGTTATCCGGTAACTCGGTTTTGCTTTCACTCAAGCATTGTTTTTCTAAGTTTCTTCGTGTTTTATCAAAATTTTCTCGCAGTGTTAAACTTACGCTTATCGCTCGTCGGGCTGGTTTGCTTAGTAACCACGATCGGTTCGCAATCGGTTTCGGTGTATTGGAACCTTCCGACATTCACGCAGTTATATTTATTAAATTTTTCGGACTTACAATAGTATAACGGCTTGAATGATCGCTCGCTGTGTCAGTAAGTTGCTGACGCTGCAGTCCTTCGCTCGGCGACTGATACGGCTAACGATACTCGTCGTACGGCGGTCGTTGTCCGTCGTCGGTGTGTTGTCTGTAGAATTATCGTAGGGCGCGATGCTTGGCGGCTCACGTTTCTGCTACAGCTGTTGTGGCGATGCTCGTTCTGTTGTCCATGCGGTGTCTTCCGTTGATTGTGGTTCCCGTCAGCTTACGTTTTACGTGTGCTGGCGTGCCTGTCCTGTTTACACTCTGGGTGCTTTGCAGGTCTTGGGGAAGGCTTGGCTGCTGCTTCCGTCCGTCAACTTCAATTGAATTGATTGTTGGCGTGCCCGCTTTTTAACACAACCGTGTTTTTTGCAGGTCTTGCGTGAGCTCTGGCGGTGCCCCGCCAGATCCCACCGCTGCCACCAAATAATATTATGCCTCCGGAGAGGCACGGTAGTTGGGATCGTTTGCCGGAGGGAATTTGGAAATTCGGGCTTCGCCTGAGTATCTCACGAAGATTATTGATAATAGAGATAGACACTTTTGTAATTGAAATAAATATATATCTCTACTTTCTTCGTAAATTGGCTTAATTACACAGTTCCCGCACATTAACTCGCGTCGCGTATCGCGATACCGGATATCTTAACGTGCGCGTGTCTAGAGTCGAGTTTCGGTCTCGAGATTCGCCTCTCTTCTTCGTGTATATTTCTGCCGACTGCGTGGCTATTCAATATTGTATTAACTCTTGACACTCGCTTTGACATTCGGGGCTGTTAGCGATATTACTCGCGTAAAGGAATAAAGATAGCGCGCGTTATGTAAATTATTGTTCAAGACCGCCCGCGTAATATTAATGGTAAAGACTGCCCGCCGTTCGTTAGCGGCGGGCCTTTTTATTAACTCCGGGAAGAGTATAGTAATACGCGGGGTCGAGCCCACAACTCTCGATACATTTGTAGCGAAAATTTTCAAAAACGTCGGCCAGTAACAAGACATCCGTTTTTAAATACAGATCACTGTATTCGCCTAGCGTTCGAACGGAGAACCGCCTTCAAACGTTTTCGGCGTGCGCGTAATCGCTCTCAGATACGGTGTCACCGGTCAAGGAACTATAAAATGATTCGCGCGGTGGTAAACACGTATCGTGCAACCTATCGACACAGTCAATGTATTCGTATGGAAAGACACCTTTTCGCGTCAATAAATTGAACGCTTCGATCGATAAATTTTAAAATTTCGATTTTAAAATTTGAAGTTTATCATTATTTAGAAACGATGCCAATTTTTCGAGACTAGTACTGAGAAATTTGTACGAGTCGATGAACCGTAACTTTATATCGCTTCGCCAATCTGATTTTTCGGCGGTATCTTTAACGTGTTTCGTGAATGAAATATACTTTTCTTTCGTTATCGGTAGTACGTTGATCGAGCCTTTGAACGCGGTAGCTATTTCCTCGATGATAAAATGTGAATCGTAACCGGATAAATTGTGAAAAACTATTGGAATACAAAAAGAGTCTTTATAATTTAAATTGCAGTTTGAATGCGCGGGACCTCGGTACCTCCCGGTAAAATGGCAATGATCGCGTACGCGTGTATCGTCTTGCGCAAACGGTTTTTCGCAAATGTGACAGTGTGTCGCGCTGTGAAACTTTTCCCGCTCATCTCGCGTTAAATTTACCATGGGGACATTCGTGGTTAAAATAATCTTTACGCGTTGCGCTAAATTTTTTAATTTTTCCACGAACCACGAAACGCAATCGGTACTACGGCGAGAATAAAACGCAGATAACGATTCGTCGTACGAACAATGTACATAATAAGCTACGCTAAATACTTGATGATGCTGAAACGTGTACGTAGACGCCATCGGATCACCGTCGGTCTTCCTCAGCACGCACTCCAAGTCGGCGTATACGACGAAGGGAAGTCGCTCCTTTCTGTTGTAGTTGTTGAACGCGAGCCACTTGTCTTTATCGCTCGGTAACCGGATGGCGCACTCGTTCATTTCTCGGCAATCTACATTGTGCGACTGCAACTTGTCGTCCGATCTAAAATAGTGTAAATATCTGTAAAAAAAATAGAAATAATTAATTTTTCTTTTGTATACATTATATTTATTACATTTTTATTAAATATACGTATCGATCGCAGATATATTTTTGGCCATTACGTCTGCTTAGTTGCGAGCTCATGAGATGGGATAAATTCTTGATCCACGCAAAATGTCCGACGTTTTGCGAATCTTGCATGTACAGCAAGTTGACGTGTCTGTCCTTCTTTTGTTCGCTCAGACGTATCGGAACAATGCTATTCTCTTTCTCGATGCAGTATACATTTATCGAAATGTCGTTGTGAAGTTCAAATTTTTTAATTTGACTCAATGTCATCGGAAACTCAATATCCTGGAGATTTAGCACTGTCGTGTAATGAAGATACGAAGATTCCCGATCCACGTTTCTTTCGGCTGGATATAGAGCGGCGACCACCGCCCACGCGAAACACGCATTGTCTTTAGATTGCGTTTATTACCGCTCTTTTCATAATCATTTCTCGCGGTAATTTAATATGACACCCCGCGCGCATTGGATTATATTTATTTATATTTACAATTAAATTAAGGATTTGCGACAACGCCCACCCGCTATCGCGTTCTTGAAATTCTTCTAGCGAGGCAAGCGTGGGCTCGACGACACGTCGCTCGTACCACTCGTGTAAATCGGATGTGCAAAAGAGTTCATAGTTTTTGGTATTTACACTCTTATTTGCGCTATCACCCGACACAAATTCATCGTTGAACACAGTGTTCACTTTCACATTAAAGTGTTTTTTCAGCACGTTTTTCACGTGTTCGAGCACATTGTCTTTGACGTCCTCGAGAAATTTTCCCGGTTCGATATAGTCTGCGTTAATCACCGCACCGGTCAGTATACGACTTTCGAACGCGGTATCGATCTCTCGCCAAACGAGTCTTTCCGCGTTATTGTCACCACTGTAATCACCACCGCTGTGTATCAACAATATTTTTATCGGATTCACCACCGCTTACGGGTCGAGGGCTGTGATAGTGACTTACAAGGAAAATGCAGAACAGTCTGCGAGTAATGGTGAAGCGGAGGAGCAAGCGCAGCCGCCTTTGAAGAAGCGAAAAACGCAGAACATCGCTATCGTGATGCAGAAAGCTACTTTCCTAGGCCTGGAAAATATTGCGAGATATGTGGATGCACATTTGTCTCAGCTAGTTTGCATCGCCGACACCATCAATACCTGCGCCAATTACTTAATGAACGAGATAGAATTAAAACTCCCATCGGTTTACATAGATCGTGAAATTATAAAACTCATAGTTATCGGTAATTTTCAAGAAATTGAACTCAATGTACAAACGCAAATAAAGGATTTAATATTTTTAGATGTATATTTCAATATTGTATTCGAAGAATTACTTTCACTAGGATTTAATGAAATTGTGCGTATAATTTTAAAACGCAATTATTAATTTTATAAAAATAAAAAATAAAAAATTATTGTCAATAAATATGAAGTTTTTCCACCTTAAAAATCACAGCGTATTTTTTCCTTTACTCCTCTCTAATATTTCCTTTATTTCTTTACTACGCGCATAGAACATTCCATCAAAATAATATCAAATGTTAGTTGAACGCTAAACGAGCATCTTATTTCTAACATAAGCGCACACAGAGCACCGCTTATAAGCTCGTAAGCAGCGGTGCTCGAAAAACACCGGTACGAGCACATCCCCGCGAATACGCTTACTCGCGTCGCTCCCACGGCTGCTTAGAAGCTAATCGGCCGCGATGCTTTCCGCTCGTTCACGTACCGGGAAACGCTAGCGCGAGCATGCGGCCGCCGCGGTTGGGCGCGGAGCGCGGATAAGCTTATTACTCAACGCATACCTACGATAAATATTAAAAATATTCGATGATCTTTTATTTATGAGTGCGAACATAATCGGCAAAGCGTTCATTTCACAAAATGAATGTACGGTGGAAACATCCTTGGACGTCGATCGTCTGTGGGCCTACGGGATGCGGAAAAACAATTTTCGTGAAAACGTTTCTTCGTCGTTTATCCGTCATGTCAGATGTTCGAGTTGAGAAAATTTTATTTTATTACGCCGAGTGGCAAGATAAGTATCAGCGCTTACAATGCACCGCAAGTGAAAAAGAATAAGAAAAAAACCATCAAATACTGATTATGCTAATAATGCATTGATAAAATCGAAGAAAAATATAATCGAATTTTGCGAGGGATTACCACGCCCGGAAGATTATTCCAACGATTCGCTCTCGCCAAAATTAATAATAATTGACGATCTTATGAGGGAATAATTGTCGTGCGACTTTATCATAGATCTGTTTACCAAAGGAAGCCATCATAAAAATCTCAGTGTTATATTCATCTCGCAAAATCTCTTTCATCGAGGGCGCGGACAGCGTGACATATCTCTCAACGCGAATTACATAGTAATTTTCAAAAATCCACGCGATTGCGCTCAAATACGTCATCTAGCGCGTCAAGTATATCCCGACGATCCAAAATTTATGGAAGAAACGTACTACGAAGCTACACGGGTATTTATTGCTTGATATGAAACAATCGACTCCAGACGCTTTCGCACGTGTATCTTTCCCGACGATATTCGACATTACGCATACATACCTCGTAGATCGAACAATAGAAAGGGGGAAGTATAAAAGGGTAAAATTCGTGTTCGCAACTTGTCAGTCGTGTGATTACATCGTAATGGTGAAAAAAGAAGAAACTGATAAAAAATTGACAACATCAAATAGAGCAATAAAGAATGCTAAACGGTCTATCGGCGAGAGAAACATATACCTTTTAAAAAGCTTGTATCATTTGAAAAAAAATCAAAGAACTGTATTCTTAGAATCCGCCGACAATAAACTCATAAAGTGCATTCAAGAGTGCATTTTCAATACGCTAAAGGATAACGTACCGCTTTGTTGTAGCGATAAAAAGCGATTAGCTAAGCATAAAACAGTCCTACGTCGTGTTGCAGCAAAACAAGGTAATTGGAAGGCTAAAAGAAAATTGTTAGTGAGGTGGATTTTTACTATATCTTATTGGACTTATACTAGGGGCTATATTATCCCGGATTATCGGCGAATGAAAGAGAAAAATACAATCCTATACAACCCGTACATTCTTCGTATACGAAAAATAATAAAAATAATAAAAAAGGAAAGTGTTAACACCTCTACTTTGAACAATGGAGAGGGCTAAGAAAATGGTTTTGATATCTACCGAAAATCTTGAGAGAATGCAGCGAATGCAACAACAACCGGAAATGACATCTGTTGCGATGATTGATAACCCGCCGAAGAAAAATACGGGAATATCAAATGCGGAAAATGTAAATAATAATAATAATAATAATTCAGTACGAACACCGGGAACAGTTTTATCGCGACTCGATACGGAGATGTGGCGTATTCTTAATCGCGACTCCTGCCGAAGAGGACAAAAGAAGGAAATTGTATAAGGAAGTACTCCAACGTTATCTTCACTTTGTTCGGGAAGCGAAAAAACGTTTACGCCAGGATACACAGGGTAACGACGAGACATTAATGACGAAGACACGAATTTGGATGTCGACGATAACGAATTTATGGAAACGTCAACTTTAATTAGCAGCGACCGTAGTGATGGTAGCGCTAGTAATAGTAGCAGTAGTTTCGGGAAAAAACGCGCACAATCGGCTGAAATGATAAAAAAAATACTCGATAATGTACCGAAATCTTATTGCGACAAAGCGCGAGCGTTATTAAAATACTTGATCGATATTCCGACATCTAAGATTAGCTGGGATAGACGAGGACTCGTAACTATAGACGGCGCTGTCATAGCGGGTTCGAATATCACGGAACTTATAAACGACGCGATACGCGAAAGAAAAACATTTAAAGTTATCGGAAGAATTCAATTCGCTCGATTACTGCACGACATACACACTCCTTCCAATCTCATAGGAAATCATGATTTATTACATACGTTTGCACGATCTCAGCGTATTAAAATCGTGGTACCGCACGGAAGTTCCACTCCGAAAACTTCGACCGAGTGTTCAAAGTCGTACAGACGTAAGGTAGACGAAACGAGTGAAACCGAAGGTGATACGCTATTTGTATCCGCCTACGAGGACGAAGGCGACAGAACATTAACAAACTACGCAGATTCTCCGACAAAGAAAAGAAAAGGATTGCTCGACTGGAGCAAACTCGAATGATGGAACTCGAAAAATTGTATTACTGTCCCTCGCACTATGCCGGCTATTCGGCAACGGACAATTTATCGCGAGTCGCTTAACCAAATTTCATACGTAACGTGGTCATCGATTGCCTTAAATCGCAAGACGCATACACGTTACATCGTCCGGTACGACGTAAATTTCCACGCTACATTATAACGTGACAAATATCAATGATTTATGGAAGGCTGATTTGATCGATATTCGTAATCTCAAGAGCTATAATGACGGTTATTCATATCTATTAACGGTTATCGACGAACTTAGTAAATTCGTTTAGGTAGAGCCTTTACGCGACAAGACAGGTGCCTGCGTGATAAAAGTCTTTCAACGCATATTCTCGAGAAACAAAGAGCGTCTACCCGTATACCTGCAGACCGACAAAGGTAAAGAATTTATTGCTCGGCAAGTACAAAATTTTTTAAAAGAAAAAGATATTCGTTTTCGCGTAGCTCGTAATCCTGATATTAAAGCAGCTATAGTGGAACATTTTAATAGAACGCTCAAGGAACGGATGTGGCGATATTTTACGCACAAAAATACGCGACGCTACATCGATGTTTTGCAGGATATCGTTCGCGTTTACAATCATACTCGACATTCCACTATCAAAATGCAACCTGCAGTCGTTACAAGGGAAAATGCGCGAAGCGCGCGTGAAAATATGAATCGTCGCTGGAACGACAACGGCGATGGGGCGAAGAAAAAGAATCGCGGGCAAAAGGCTAAATATAACGCGGGCGATTTCGTGCGTATCAGTAGAGCAAAAGTAGCCTTTGAGAAAGAATACGAGGCAAAGTGAAGCGAAGAAATATTTCGAATTTACCGTGTTCTTGAATGGAGAAAACCATGCGTATATGAATTAAGCAATTTAGCGGGCGAAGTTATAGACGGGATTTTTTATGAACAAGAATTAGCATCTGTTATTAAAGACTTGCAAGGGGAAGAATTTATCGTCGAACGTGTGATAAAAAGTAAGGGACGTGGTAACAATAAACAATTATTAGTTGGCAAGGATATCCTTCAAAATTCGATTCTTGGATACCCGCTTCGAGTTTAAAATCTTTGAATCAAAAATGAGGGAGGAAGGATTTTATATGATTCTCCCGAGTAATAGCAGCATGCATTTTTTCCGGAGAATAAAACCACGTGTTTCACCACTGAATTACCTCAACGTATAGACTTGCAGGGACGTTGGGAAGTAGCGCTCACGGAGATTCAATTTCCGACTAGCTTTCTTCATATACGTTCTGGAGAAAAAATCATAAAATTTATCAATATTCAAGAATCCACGATAGATTCCCAAAAAAAGAAAATCAACGCTAGGAAATCTGAAATACCATCGGGTATTTACTCAAGTTTGCACGATATTATAGAAGCTGTGAATTACTCTGCAAAATCCGTGGGTTCGCATATTCATTGGCAATTTGGAACTATTATCGGACGCAAAATTACTATGAAACTTTCCTGCGACATTATGAAATGTGATATGATTCATTATGTAAATTTTTCCGAAAAACTTTGCCGAATACTCGGCTTCGATACACACAATAAGCTCAATGCTAGTGTTGTGGAACGTTTACCGTTATGGCTCTTTAGTGAAGCAGACTTCAATATACAAAATACCGATGAGGAGCATGGTAAAATTGAAAATAATACCGGTACACCAGGCGTTTTACCTTCCTGGATTTATGATGTTGAAATTTATACATCACCATTTTACGTATTTCTGCGCGAACGTGTAATAATAACCACCGAACCAGCTAGTTTGTTGCGCGGTATCCCCGACAAGCTCTTTGTCTATTGCGATATTTGCGAACCCTATATTATTGGCGATGTACAATCTCCTCTTTTGCGAATAGTCGCACTCGATGCTGGAAATGATTAGTAGACGCGTTCGCGTCTACTCAAATAAAGCATTTCTCGCACACTCAATACATTGCCCTGCGTCAAACGTCTTTTTGCACAATCGAGATAGATATAAGAGATCAACTAGGACAGAGTATATTCGGAATTGGAACACTGACAGTGACATTACACTTTAGGCGAGTAGATAACATAATACAATATTAATTAGAGACTTCGATAAAAAATTAAACGTTAATGGATTATTATTCGACGTATTACGACGAGTTACAAAACGGCGGGAGTCACGGCGGTGGAATTCCGAGAGTTTTCGTTGGATTGCCCTATCAAAGAGGCCACGGTATTGATAGTTTTCTCGGAGGATTGTTCAGACGAGTACTACCTTATTTAACCAGAAGCGTACGGACTGTGGGGAAAGAAGCTAATATAATTGAATGCTAATATAATTGAAGATATTGAAAACAATATGCCGTTTAAGATAGCGGCCAAACACCGATTTCAAGAATCGCGCGACAATCTTAAGAGAAAAGCTAAAGAAAAAATAAGTAGTCTGATGAAGGGTTCGGGTTATAAGTCTGATGCAAAAGTGCATGTAGCCCAGTTTCCTTTCGGCGAGCTCAACACGCTCATCGCTAAATCCACGACGTTACGTAAACGACGCCAGGCACGTAAGAAAAGTTTGTCAAAGCGCAAGACGCGTGGGAAAAAAAGAACAAATACAAAAACATCGAAAAATAAGAAAAGAAAAAATCGCACAACGGTGAAAAGACTTAAGGCATCCGCGAAATTGCGTAAAACTGGTTGAAAGCGCACCGTATCCGACATATTTTTTTAAACGACATATATTCTAAACACATCTAACAGTGAGAATTACAGTTTCGACAAAAAAATTTGCGGTAAATAAGCATGTCCTTTCTTCACACGCATTCGAGCGAGTTTTTAAAGAGCGAACTCGATCTCTTTTCTTTACCGCCCACACAAACTAGTATCGAGAGTTCGCAATGGATTCATTACAAACCTGTGATTTCGCTCTCGGACGATTCTCCGATAGAATTTGTCATTCCGGGTCAGAATATTTAGGAGAAGAATATTTAGATCTCGCGCACACCATGTTAAGTCTTCGCGTACGCGTAGAAACGCCGGACGATTCCTCGGGACATACTATGGGCGCAACCGCCACGGCCACTATAGGCCTCGTAAATCATTTACTTCATTCCATGTTCAATCAGATCGACGTGTATTTCAACCAAAAGCTCGTGTCGCCTCCAAACAACGCTTACGCGTACCGCGCGTACATCGAGGCGTTATTAAATTATTCTTCACTCGCAAAAACTTCCCATCTAACTTCCTGTCGGACGCGGATACACCCGGTCAAATAGACGAACCGGTGAAATCAAAATCGCCAAATTCCGCTCTCGTAAGACGCGCGCGTTACATTCGCGGCGGGCGCGCGCTAGATCTTGTAGGACATCTCCATTGCGACGTTTTCAATCAAGACAAATTTTTAATTAACGGTGTAGAAGTACGCTTGAGACTCGTCCGTTCGAAAGATTCGTTTTGTCTTATGGACAGTAACGGTTCATCGTCGAAAATTCATATACTGGATGCGAGCTTACTCGTGAGAAGGGCGAAAATAAGCGCCGGATTATTACTCGCGCATGCTAGAATATTGAGTAAAGTTACAGCCAAATATCCGCTCACGAGAGTCGAAGTTCAAACATTTACGATTCACAGTGGTGTTGTGGGTGAATCGTTAGATAATGTAATACTGGGTCAACTTCCGAAAAGGATAATAGTCGGCTTTGTTAATAATAAAGCGTTTAATGGGGATAGAAAATTAAATCCGTTTAATTTCAAAAATTACGGAATAAATTTCTTCTCGCTATATGTCGACGGTATGCAAATTCCTAGTAGACCATTACAACCGATTTTCTCACCGGAAGAACCGCTTTACGTCGAAGCTTATCAAACTCTCTTCGCGGGAACGGGCATCCATTTTTTGAACGAAGGAAATTCTATAAGTAGAGACGATTATTCCAAGGTTTATACGCTATTCGCTTTTGATCTCACACCCGACCTATCTGCTAATTACGTGGGGCATTGGAATCTCGTGAGAGATAGTTTACGATTAGAAGTGCGATTCGAGAAAGCTCTCACTGAGACCGTTAATTGTATTATTTACGCCGAATTCGATAATGTAATAGAAATCGACTCATCCCGTCAAGTCATCCTCGCTTTTGCCGGATAGATATTTATCGCGCTCAAGTATTTGACAACGTAATACTCGGAAAATTTCCCTCCTTTTTCTCCCCTCCGCATTCGATCAAAATGCCAACAGCATAAAATATAAAAAAATATGCAATATATAATAGCAGAAAAGAATTCAGTTTCATTCGAGACACGAACGTCGACGCTTCGCAAGCAGTTTAAACTATTATAATCACGCTATCGAGAGTGCTCCAGTTTTCACAATATGGATATAGTCATCGACATACAAAGTTTCCGCAATGTCTATGCGAAGTTTATTCCCAAGGAAGTTGCTATTATCGCGCTTGACACTCCATTCGTCTGACATTGGATTATTATGCCCCGGCATTCATTTGGCGATTTACCAAGAAATGTAAGACATGAAAACAACTGGCTCAGACGAAATTTTCACGGCATCGAACGGTGAAGCTAATCCGAAATATTTTACAATGCAACTACGTAAAATAACAAGACAGGCACGTTACATTTACGTCAGAGGTATCGAAAAAGCAAACTATTTGGAGAATCTACTCTTCAGAAATGTATATAATTTGGAAGATATTTCCCCCGCATTCAAAAATCTGTCGGAGGGAGAAGTACGTGGACGATATTGTGGTTACTACGTATTTCGAAAATTCGGAATCTTTCATTGCGCATTACGCAACGTATATAAATTAAAATATTGATCGATTGAGAAACTCAAGCTACTTGCGGTTCTCCGGATAACTGGAGTTTAAACGTCAGTGACGACGACGACGACGAGGACAACGAAAACGAGGAAATCAGTAGCGCGGATGAGATTTCCAACAATAGAAATAAAATAGAGAAAAAATATCTACAAGAGCAATTAGTAAAAGAAGAAAAGAAATTTCAAACTTCTGAATTATCGTCGTTGATGGATAGAGGCAAGCTTGAAGCAACTACTAACTCCACACAAACATTGAAAACTCAGTGTTACAAGCCGGCACGACCAAAAACACAATACCGAAAGAGGTAAAAACTAAAGTTATCGAATATATAATACCACTCGTTTGCTCGCCTCCATGCCAAAATAATGAACTCTCGCGAAATTCTACAAGCATTGCGTCACATCAATGCCAGACATGCGGGAGTTTATCCGGCCGACAAAGTCCCGAGGGTGTGGATAGGTGCGGCTATAGTCACGGGTAATCAAACAGAAAAAGGAATTTGCGCTCTCTTAGTAATTGATGCTAAAAAAATCATTATTAAAATAAATTTATTAAATTTATCTATAAAATAAATATTCCATCTCCCATAAACATATATTAAACTAATTGATATTAATAAACCAATATCTCCAATTCGATTACATAAAACTGTCACTAACCCAGAATTATAGGACATATAATTTTGATAAAAAATTACTAAACAATATGAAATAAGTCCTAAACCATCCCACCCAAACAAAATTCTAATTAAATTTGGACTAATAATTATTATAACCATTGATAAAATAAATAAAATTACCAAGTTAATAAATCGATCAATATAAATATTTCTCCTTCTATATAAATTATTCTATATAAGGTCGACAGCCATCGTCGCTAATACGGATGACCACAATCGACCTGGAGAACATTGGATCGCCTTCTTCCTCGACGAGGATGGTACAGGCACATACTTCGACAGCTACGGAATACCACCCATGCACCCCGAATTTCTCCTCAGACTTCGTCGAAACTCCATCATCCATCGTTGGAATATTCAACAATTACAAGGAATTTTTTCTCAAACATGTGGACAATATAGTTGCGTATTTTTATATTATATGTACAACGTTATGATCTTAATCGGTTTCTTAGTCTTTTTACCGAAGATTGCGAACATAACGATCACTTAATCGTACACTTATTTCGTAAAATTTTTCTTTGCGAAAAAAGGAACAAGTGAAACATTGTACGCTATGCGGTGCCATGTTTAATTATGTAATTCGAATTATAATACAATATAGACGTTGTAATATTTTAATTATATGTAATAAGAATATTGATTTATGTAAATTAATATCAATAAATGTATGATTTTTTTTTTACTTAAATTGTTTGATTTTTTTCCTCTCTTTCCGCGTCTCATTGTTCTGACGCCATAGAGTCCTAAACCTCTATCACCCTCAGGCACATACGTATTTTTCAAGATTCTTTCTATTGTCTCCTGCGATGATGTCGCTAGGCGTCTACTTTTAATTCTGTAAGGCTAGTGGATCCCCACTTCTGCGTAATTCTAATTCGTTAAAATTTTGGAGAATCGATACTCCCAAAAACTAGAATACACCCACGGAAAAGACTATAAAAGACTATAAAAAAGAGCCCTTAGAACTTGAAGCTGTTTATTATTCTGCAAGACTTACTTGTGTTCTGCTCGTGAGATTGGTGTAACATCTAGTAACAATCAACAGCGTCATTTGAGTTACTAACATCATTAATCCACAAAGATCAGCGGATTGACAGCCCGGAGGATTTCAATTCAAAAACAATTCTTTTAATAAAAAAGTAAGTGAGCATTAATTTATTTTATTCTATTATTAATTTTACGCTTAGCTTCTTATAATTACAATATTGTATTGACGTTATAGTGAAAACCAGATCGGAGAGAGAATATAAGCAAGCTATGACCCTCCATCGAGGCCGCCACTGGAATCGGAAGACGAAAATTCAAATCGTCTATTCTCCAGCAATAACACTCGGGGCCAGCAATAATATTCGCGACATACAAAGCATACGTACACTTGCACACAATCCTATTAATTTTTCACCTCTTTATTCACCTCCCAGTTACTCTCCTGTATATTCCCTGAATGCCCTTCTCCCGAACCACTGTTTTCCCCCCGTTCGTTTTCTTCATTATCTATTATCGTTCTCGGCGATACACCTACTCTTTCTCCACAGTCTTCCGAGGACGATAATTTCGAGAAGGCTATCCAGGATTTCTGCGATGAACTCCCGAACCTAGTAGCCGACTCTTCTTATCAAAATTAATCTCCTGCTATTTTCTTATTAATTCTTTAATTTTCTCTCTTTTATCGCTATATTATGTAATATATGTTCGTGTACTTTTTGTAGCGGTGAAAATAATCTTTTTGTAAATTTTTCATTGTTCACAGTTTCCATATGCCCGCGTAATATAAATAAAGATGTTTTTTATTTCAAAGCAACCAGGTGAAAATATTTTTCTTCCCGGCGTCTCAGTGACCTCATAGCCTCTGCCCTAAAACTCAGCGTCAAACAATCTTAGATACCCGTATATATTTCAAGACCCTTTCTATCATCTCCAGCGATGACTTTACCGTGCGTCTACTTGTGCAGCGGGCCTCGACCACTCGGACAACCGTGCCCGTACATGCACGCATGTGTTCGTTATCTCTTCATAGCACCTACTTTATTCTAGCGGTAGTTTATCCAATTTTTCTTTTTTCAACAGGAAGGGCGGAAGAGGGTGGGCGACATATATCGCACATCTCACCGGTTTTCCTCTAAGGCGGGCGATGGGGCGATGTTGTATACCGCACGATATCTTTCGGTTTTCTGTAAGGGAGTGGGGAGGGTGGGTGTCTTATGCCTAGATGCATCTCCAGTCGCCATTTTGTAGCTTGTCGTCACGTCTGTTTTCCATCAAACATCTTGGCCGCTTTCTCCCACGAACTATTTTTTGGCTCGCTTTTCCAATCCGCTTTAAGGGGATCCAAAATTACCGACAAAACGCGAAAGTCGTTTCAAGTGAAAATCTTTTTTTTGGCTACACAGATTGATAAATCCTTTTCCACAGTTAAAGTATTGATAATAACAAAGGCGGGGAGCTATATTTCATATAACAAATCAAAGAAAAGTTAAACAATTACAGTTTTGTTATCGACTTCTTGCATCAAGTCGTAACAATATTTATTTAATATAAAGTTCTGCAGTTTGTTCGTGCACAAGATATAGCTCCCCGCCTCGGGATAACATGAAGGAATATTAGTGAACTCTTAGAAATAAGTTTATTAGTCTAGTAAAAAAGATTTTCACTCGAAATGCTGTCATGCACATGTGTGCGTGCGAGATTGAGGCAAAAGAGTAAAACAGAGCAGTAGATTAGTTGCGTGATGTCACGATAGACGGAGCTGCAATCTTACATGACAAGGACAGACATAATCGTACTATCTTTGTCTCTTTCATGCGTGTGAAAGTAATATATATGTACGCATTAAAATTATTGCAGTATCTTTTTTCTCTCGATCATACGCTCTGTCTCTTTCTAATCGCTCGCTCGCTATGTACTACGTATCGCTTAGCTTCATGCTCCTTGCATATTCACTTACGCGTTCACTCGCGCTTCTCTCTCTCTCTCTCTCTCTCTCTCTCTCTCTCTCTCTCTCTCTCTCTCTCTCTCTCTCTCTCTCTCTTCTTTCTGCTCGTTCATTATTGTATTCTTTTATTCCCATTATTATATTCTTTTATTTGCTCAACTTTTATTCTTTCTATTCTCGTCTCCCTACATGAAAATAAATAAATTTATTTATTTATGTTTATTTGATACATCATAAATGAGATACACAAGTTATTTTCTTTTTCTATTTAACTATAGTTAAATACAACACATGTACATACAAAAATACACATAATTAAATACTTTTTCTATTTATGACATACACAATATCTCATTTATGTTGTATAAAATAAAGACGAATAAGTTAATGTATTATTATGTAGGAAGACGAGAATAGAAAGAATAAAAGTCGAAGAAATAAAAGAATATAATAATGGGGATGAAAGAATATAATAAAGAACGAGAAGCAAGCGAGATGACAAACATCAAAGAGTTCCGAAATCTCGCTCGCGAGGCTTTCTTTATCTATAATATCTCGGGTTACATATCGTTCGTAAAATTTCTGTTTTTCGTATTTTATGGATATCAAAATAATTCTAATAGATTAATGAGATTCTTGCGATTAAAATAATACTACCCAGTCAGCCAGGTCTGTTCTAACAGATATTGCCAAGTGCTTGCTACAAATTATTGTCAGCAAAAAGGCTACAAATTTGGTACAAGAGTTGTTATTACCGATTAAGCTGGCAGATTGCCGGCAAGAATCAAGCAAAGCTTGCTAACATAACTACACAGCAAATTGGCGGCAGAAACCGAGCAAAGCTTGCTGACATGACTGACATCAGATTGTCGGCAAAAACTGAGCAGGATCTAGAGTGCGCAATCTGATGGCAAATTGGCAGCAAAAACCGAACAAAATCTGCAGCTTATTACAAAGTATTATAAAATAGTTCAGTCGCTTATCACTATGCGGCGCGTTATTCATTATCTATACCCGTATTCAAATTCTTGTCATGAGTATATATAAAGCTTACAAAATGCTAATAATATTATAATATATATATTTCTATCAGTTCAATTTTTGACACAATTCTTATACAGGAAATTCAGATATTGAATTGATTTTTTGCAAATCGGACAGATAATTGTTCGATTTTCACTTATTCAAACAATTTCTGTCCAAAAAGATCTTTAATTTTATAAATTAAGATTATTTGAATTTACCTATATGTTTTAACGTATTAACAGGGTTGGGAAGTAACGCGTTACTTGTAACGCCGTTACCGTTACAGTTACTTTTTTTCGGTAACTGTAACGGTAATGGCGTTACAAATTTTATTTGTAACGGAAAAAGTAACTTCGTTACATTTTTCGGTAACGAGTAACGAATTTAACAGTTACTTTTATCGTTACTTTTTTCAAATTTTTTGATTTATTTAAGATATTATTCTTGCTATTGTGCGTGATAAAATTTTTATCTTAACCGTAAAGCCGTAAGCAAATCGACCAATTAGCATTCTTATTATGTTGTAAAAATGCTTGAATGTGATTGATCAACTTATGGCTCTTGCAGACCAGTGCGATGACGCGACGCGCGATATCCAATGAGAGCTTTATCTTTTCGGAAAAGCAGAGCTCTCATTTACTACCAGTTCTAAGTACCTTGCAACGAAAATTAGAAAATCTCAATAAATCTGACCTTATAGATTGCCATTCATTAGTTGAAGCTATTCAGCAAGGTTTAAATAAAAGGTAACTTATTAATTTGATTAAACATATGTTATTTAATTTTAAATAAGGATTTAATTGAAAAATATTATTTTATTTTAAACTATTGATTCAAATGTATTAATTTCAATAAAACAAACAATGTCGCTTAATTTACTATATTTGATTTTAAATTTCTTACAATATTTGAAACAAAAGAATTAATAATAGCAGCATGTTCACATCCAAAATTTAAGTTAAACTGGTTAACCGGAGAAAAAAGAAAACGTGCTGAAAATTACTTGGAGGATTTATTGGGAATCCGATCAACTGAAAATTCTTCAAAAGCTGGAAAATCTGACGATCACGATGATTTTTTCATTTTTGAGCAAAAAACGGTGCAAAATGAATCTGAACAAGAAGAATTGCAACAGTTTTTAAAATCAAATAATTGTAATATAGAAATGTTAAACGACTATCCAAAACTTAAAAAAACTTTTTATTAAATATAATACAGCCTCTACCAAGCGATGCATCTGTAGAAAGAATGTTTAGCATCGGTGGCTCTGTATTAACACCACAAAGAAGGCATTTAAATGATGATACTATGGAGCAACAAATTTTATTAAAAATTAATAAAGAATTTCGATAAAATTTAATCATTTATTTTGTAATAAACCTTGAATGAAATCTTGCTTACAATTTTTTAAAAGTTTTTCTTATGCCAAATAATTTATTAGTTTGCATTGTAAAAAAGTAACGGAAATTGTAACGACTCGTTACTTTTTAGTAATTGTAACGGTAACGAGTTACTTTTTAAAATTAGTAACGAGTAACGGTAACGAGTTACTTTTTAGAAAAAATAACGGTAACGGTAACGAGTTACTTTTATAAAGTAACTTTCCCAACCCAGCATATTAATATATGATTTTATATAATGTCTAATTATCTAATGGTTATTTTATGACCAAAACTTATCATCATTTTGTTACTTAGGGTTAAGACTTTAAATCTATTTAAATATATACTTTTATATGAATGGCCAAAAGCTGCAGAATTTGTTCGGTTTTTGCTGACAATCTGCTATCAGATTGTCTTGCGCAGATCTTGCTCGATTTTTGCCATCAATTTGACGTCAAATCATGTCAAGCTTTGCTCGGTTTTTGCCGTCAATTTGCTGTCAGGTTATGTCAACAAGCTTTGTCACCAAAACACAAGCTTAATGCGGACACAAATGGCACTGGATTTGTTACCAAGTTTTGAGCGAATTTGATGCCAATTTGGCAACAATTTGTTATCAAATTGCTTACTGGGTAAATATGACATAAATCGGATAATTTTTAATCAATTATGTTATTAAAATAATGATTATACTTATTTCATTTAAAATTATCCGATTTATGTCATATTTGATGTTATTTTAATCGCAAGAATCTCATTAATCCATTATAATTATTTTTATATTAATAAAATACAATATGAAAGTTTCAGTTTTCATTTTATAAGATGTTTATATATAGTAGATAAGGAAAGATCCCCGCACGATGCTGGAGAGTCGACAAAAGCGAAAGCGAGAAAGAATGAAGGAGCAAGCGAGACGACAAATATCGAGGAGTTCCGAAGTCTCGCTCGTGAGGCTCTCTTTATCTATAATCTTTCACGTTAAATTAATATATATAAATTATTATAAAATATATACATATATATATATACAGGGTGTCCGGCGTCAATCGCATCACCGGTCGTGTGCAGGTAGAGCAGATGAAATTGAGAAGAAAAGTCCTTTACCTTTTTTTTCTATGACACTTAATAAAAGAGTTATTATTGAGTAAAGTCTGACCAATCAGCGCCGATCTTTAGCCGGGCGCACGTCGATGAACCGCGCGCCTGATAGTGTGCGCCGCTGCACACTTCACAGCGGTTGACGCAGGACACTCTGTATATATATGTCATGTTACTATAGAAAATCAAATGTCTGTATTTCGCATTTTATATATCCGAAAATAATTTAAATGCATTAATTACATTATTGTGATTAAAATGATACGTCGTAAAATATTAATAAATAATGTTTTTATGTATCGAATTAATTTTAATCAATATGAAAATAACTTTTTATTCGGTTACAGAATATTCGTTTATAAAGATGCGCATTTGTTTTTATTATTACGCGATAATTGTAGCATGCATGTATTAAGTACAATATGTATGTACGTATCGGGGAATAAATCGACTGTACTATTCACACGCACACAGCCAGGCACATGCGATAATATCAGTGCGCGGTAGTACTCAGTACTCAGACAGTCTCAGTCGCGCGTGTTGTGTACACACGCGTAACGAGAGATAACCGCAAAAGTGTGTTCAACCGTTATAACGCGTTATAACGCGTCGAATTTAAAAAACGAGTGTTGTGTTTGTGTAGTCATAGTGTATTTATATAATGGGGCGAAAATGTAATGAGAAACGCTTGCTTCGCTTTGCCCGCAGACTTTCTTTAAAAAGAATAAGGGTCAAAAGGTTAGTATATTTATATACCATAATTCTAGAAGGAATTGTTTTAATGTATACTATATACTAATATGTCGCTAGATATAATTGAATTTTTTTTTCGTGCAGTTTACACAAAAATATAAGTATGATAATGTAATATTATATAAAAATGTAATATTTCAAGTTTCTTTTTTTATTTTTTTATTATATCTTTAAAGCAATTCCTAAATAGAAAACAACATAAAGACATTTGTATAAAAAAATTGTAATAATAAAATTAATCTTTAAATAGAATTTAGAATTACTACAATACATATTTCATACCAGATGCGGTTTGCATGTGCGTTTTGGTTAAAAATATATCCCAGAGGCGATTTACGTGTGCTGGTTATTGTAAAAAATATCCCAGAGACGATTTACTTAGAGTTGAGATTTTAAATCCATTTAAATATATTATTTTATATGAATGGCCAAAAGCTCTGCAGAATTTGTTCGGTTTTTGCTGACAATCTGCTATCAGATTGTCTTGCGCACAGATCTTGCTCGATTTTTGCCATCAATTTGACGTCAAATCATGTCAAGCTTCGCTCGGTTTTTGCCGTCAATTTGCTGTCAGGTTATGTCAACAAGCTTTGTCACCAAAACACAAGCTTAATGCGGACACAAATGGCACTGGATTTGTTACCAAGTTTTGAGCGAATTTGATGCCAATTTGGCAACAATTTGTTATCAAATTGCTTACTGGGCTGTTATCTATACGCTTAAATACGCTTAGATATGCGTGCGAGGCAATAGAGCAGTAGAAATACACGATGTTGTCCGATTTCATCATATTGAACACAATTCTCTTTCAAATATGCATAAAACATGCAGAAATATATTGGTAACAGCGGAACTAAAATTATTGATATTATCGATAATTTCGGTCGGTATTATCGATAATTTTAGTTACGCTTAGATGAGGGCGCTAACCCGTCGGAGTTCGGCCGTCGCTCCGGCATCCTCTTAAAAACAGAACTTTATCTCTTACAATCTATGTTTTTATAGAAAAAACAAAAATTTGAAGCATTATCATTTTCTATCATTCAGGATAAGATCAGATTAAGTTTACAATACTTTAATTATACTTTACATATAATTAAAAATCTACATAAATTGATTTCAAATATCATATATTTCCTAATATCATTTTTTTTCCCGTCAAATATATTTTCATCTATTTCCAGTGTGGTTGTGCGTGCTTCAGATGGGTTGGACATAGGTTATGGCATTCCTCTTGGGGTTTGCGAATTCCCAAATGTAATTCTTGGTACTTTTAGGATAGGAAAAGGATACCGTAAACGAATACAAAGTAGCTTATTTCTAAATGGAAATATTATATTCTTTTAAAAGAGGTAATGATATTATATGTTTTAATATATATATATATATATATATATATATATATATATATATATATATATTAAAACATATAATATATTAAAACATTTCTTTTCTAAAAAAACTTGTTAAGATTTTATTATAAAAAATATGTTATAAAAATATTATTAGATATCACATTAGAAATATTATTATACATATAGACATAGATTAAGAGACGATGGAATTTCTATTTTTCTATTATGTAGTCTTTATTTCAATCATAAAATATATAGAATATATACATAATACACTTTTTCGTATAAACTTATTGTTACAATGCTTATATCTCTTTTTGTAACTATTTATAAATGATTTAATTAATTGTTTATTTTAAAAATTTGTTTAATGTCAATTATTCACTAAATTTGTTAACATTTGTTAGTCCGATATTTTAGCCCTGATTCAGTTCTTTTGTTATCTAAATGAAAAAATAAAGATATTTTATTAGTCATATTTTTCTTAAATTATACATATATTTTATCGATAAAATATACAATGATTGTCATGTCAATTTATTAATACAAAGATAGAAAAATTAATATAAACAAATAAATTTAAGCAAATCAACGTGCACAGAAATTATATGATGCACGCGCATATATTTATAATTATTATTGGTTTACGGATTTCTTATTAAAGATTATAAAATACTTACATTTTTTCTCTATTTTTTGATAACGATCATATTTTCCCATATATTCTTCGTTTCAATGATGATCATGATGATCATGATGATCATCTTCCGGACTCGGTTCATACATATTAAAGAACCCTATGCACCAAATGCAGAAAAATAGTAATAGCAGTAGCCAAGTTATAGAATTAAATCTGTCCCACCCAAAAATAATATGACGGACTGAATTAAATTGACGTATATGTTCATTTGATTCCGAGCAACAAATTGCTGCACTACTTTGATTGTCCGCCATCGTGTCAAATATTCCTATGTTATTCGACGACCGATGAAATATTCGAAATTACAGTGACAGTTTCATGAAGACATCGATTCTGAATGGATAGCGTCATAAGGAATAAATTAGATTAGATTAGATAACATTTATTGATAATTTCCGATTAATTGCGATTGTAAAACGTCGTTCATCTCGGAGATATGCGCTTATCTATTAAGGAAAAAGAAATAAATAAAATTAATATCAAGATGTAATTGTTATTTTCTAAGTTTGTTACTATGTTAGATATTAACGTTGCAATTTTTAAGTCGATATATTACTTTATCTCTTAGTCAAATAAAAAAGTGCTGCATTGACCAATCTCGACAGAGTCCACAAATATATACATAGGTACAAAAATATAAATATATAAGAGTATATTTTATAATATGATATATTATTAGCCGACTTTTTACAAAAAAGAATATATTAATTAATATAATTTATCGTTAAAAACAAAATTATTAAATATTGATTTTTGAAAGATATATTTACGAGCAACAATCTGTATTGTCATTATTAGTTTTTTCCCATGCAAATAACCAATATCCGACAGCTGTTCCAACTCCAATGGCGATGCAGAGCCAATAGTTGTATGTCATAAAAATAAACATGATAAAATAGGCAAGCACTACCTGGATTACATGTAAAAACGTTTGTAAAAAATGTGCTTTGGAGAACAACAACGCACTGTAATAAACATGTAATAAATATTGTGCTAAAATTATAACATTTTGCAAAAATAATAAAGATTACACACATACTTCCTAGATTTCCTTTGGTTCTTCTTAAGAAACATCGTGCGCGCAAAAAGAGACTCGCTGCAATGCATGCATGATTGATTGCTCATATTTTTATGCATAGTTAATATTTCACTCACCGATAAGATTTTAGTCCTTCGTATAATGCAGTTAACAGAATAATGCCAATAACAGAACTAATCATTCCTGACACATTATTTATGTGCCAGCCGTTAAACAGAATCGTCTCCTCGACGCCGCCGTGGAATATCATCTGCAAAATGCACAATCGTTGTAATTACGATAATTATAAATAAAACGAGTATATAAGTACGAGATAAAGATCCCCACACTTACACTATGCATCTTGCCTTGGAATATTACTGAGGTAAAAGCCAGCACGTCCTTATGAAATTATCGTGCGAGAAACATCACCTTATCAAATCATAGATATCATATCATGTTTGAAGTTAAAATGCTTATCGGAGAAAACAATTTTTTTTTATTCATATAATGTGCATATTGTTCTCCTTATTTTTTTTAATCTATAAATTCTGTTAATTTAAGATCGAGTTTAGCTCAAACCTTTATTACTAAACTCTATATGTATGAGACAATTTTTAATTAATTATTGTAAACATAAATAATAATAATATATATATATATATATATATATATATATATATAGTAATAATAAAAAATTACAATTCGTATTATCTTTTTTTTTATTTCTTATCGTGCACAAGAGAAAAATTATACTGTTTCTTTCTTTCGTAAAAAAGTTCCCCCTCCCCCTCCCCCCTCTCCTATATACTCAATCCAAAATATTTTATCCTTATATCAATTCTTTTTAGAGATCTAAAAATATGTATGGTGTCAACAGCTATGCATTGTATAGCTTTTAACTAAAAAAAAAAAACAGAGATTCAAAATTATAAAAAAAACATTAAAGGAATATATTAATTTTATATTTTTATTTTTTGTTGTTTATTTTTAATATGATATAAAGTCTTTATATATGTATACATAAAAAGTAATATAAAAAAATTATCTCTCAAATGATGTTTATTATACGAAGCCTAGGATATTTATATAAGTCTCACGATGAATAGCAATGATAGGAATCGCAAGTAGCTTAAAGTGCATGTTGTAGTATCTTATACAATATGTTCCTAAACAATTTTCAAAACGTGCAATTTTATTTTGCATTTATAATAAATTTGAGCGTGAAAAGTAATTTAATTATTAATAAATTCTCATTTCTATATTACTGATACTTTTACGAACATTCTCCCGACTAAAATTCAAGTTTTAAATTGCAACGTCATCATGATGCATGTTGGTCCGCGGTTATATACGCCGGACGAAATCGACGAGTGGATTCGGTTCGTGCCGTGACTACATGATATCGCCGGCGAGCTAAAATCCCTCCTGGCTCCTGGTCGTGAAGGGCCAAAGAGTTCTGGATGTTAAGTAAATCGATTTCTCCCCTTTCTCTCCCTCTATCTCTCCGGTTTTCTCCCCCAAGTGCATACGCCGCTACCATCGTCACCCCTTACCGCCCGACGATCAGCCAAGATGCCTGCCCTGCGTGAACGAGACGGGCGCAACCTGTGGCTGATCCTGACCGGCGCGCCTCTCCGCATCCGGAAATTCAGCCACACTCGATCCTCAAAGCGCTTCCACTTCTCAGTGCCATTCCTACCGTGCGGCCGTTTGCGTCGTCAGCTTCTTGCCGAGAAAAACCCCGGCCCGCCGACGCGCGCGACGTGCGGATCATCGTCGACGACGACGGCGATGCGCGTCGGATGCGAATGCATCATCACCGCAGCGAGGGACAGATCGCGTGCGGAGAGTCGCGACGCAGCATCCGGGGATGATTGTAAAAGATGCCGGCATTTCGGAAGTTGTCGCGGTGAAACTTTAATATTGACAATGCAGCGATCGCAAGTTTAATGAGTTGGACGCATATGGCAACAGAGTGTCAAAAATGTGTCGATACTGTCGAGGAAAGTGGCAACGGCTAGACCGCGAGTGAGAAAGAATTGCGTTCGTTCATGAAGAATGTGTAATTAGCTACGTTTTGTGATTGGTCGCGATGAACATCGGCATCGGCAAGAGATTTCTCCTCAAACCGGATGTCGAATATTGCTCTAATCGATGTTGGATGTAAGAGAAAGGTAAGTGTTTTTTCTTTCTTTTTTCTTGTAATTTACATCAATTTAAAAGATAATTAATAATTAGAGATAAATCTAATAATTATTTAGTCGTAATTATATGCGAGTCATATGCAAGTTATATGCAAAATTAAAAATTTGTATTGCGATGTGATATGCAAAATCAATAAACGTATAAGATAGAATAATTAATTAATAACTAAAATATTATCATGGATTTTGAATTGCTGGTATTTAACGCTTACTCGTATAAGTTACAGATTTATTAGCATTCTTATTCAAACGTATCTCTCGCTAAAGAGTCAATAGAGATACGCTGTGCTCAAAGAGATCTTCTCATCTTCTTAAATGTATACACGCGCTCGCTTGCATTTGTATACGTAATCTTTAATTAAATTGATAATTTCAGTTTATTTTTATTTGCCGATAATTTGTTTCCCGGATCTTTGTTAAAAATTTTATGATAAAAAAATAACAATATAGGTCTCTAAATGAAGCAATTATTGCTCATGTACACGTGTATGCATAAACGCAATTTTAATAAACAATAAGTTTATGCGAGTAAAAAATATAATTCATATATTCTATAGACATATATTCATGTATTCTATAGACATTTAAATAGAGTTATTATATAATATTCTATATAATAATATTTATTTAATTTATTGATGTATATTGTATTAGATATACATGCAAAAAAATATTAAAATAAGTATATTTATTTCTCAAGATATTAATTAATTTTTTTAATTCTCAAAAATATTTGTAAATATTGAAAAAAAATATAGCATACATTTTTTTAATCATCTAATGTTGCAATGATAATTTTAATCCTGTTATAATTTGTTTAATAATTCTATTTATTATTTTAATTTTAAGATTTATACATACATTTTTATAAAAAAGATTTGACGAACTTACACTTACACACTATTAATTACATATCATTCTAAAATATTATACTATATATTATATCTTTCTATGTTTCCTTAATAAAATCCACGACATAATATTTTATATACACAATGCATTGTATATTAAATAAAATAATTTTCTAACATAAGACCGATTATGTAACAGGTCGAATGAAAACTATTATTGCATACGCGTCGTTCATAATAATTAGCATAAGTCGGAGCATAATTGCATTTAAGTACCGTGTAGACCTTGGCACAGTACCATATATCTATTTACGATAATCATTAACAACTTTAGTACTAATCCTGATAATCTCGTTCTTTATTTACTCAACAAAAGATATATTCAAGTCAAATATATTTGTTTATACTAATTACAAAAATCCGGTGACAAATCGTTATCCATTTATTTTTACAGCTCCTCTTTCGTATACGATTTTCAATATTAAAATATATATATATATATATATATATATATATATATAATTTTATGTAATATATTATCGTTTTTTTTGAAATATTTCTGAAAAAAAGATTCCGAATTTGTCACTCTAACTAACGTAACACCGCGCAGAAAATTAAATTTATAATAAACAATTTCAAACATTTGCAGTTATTACAACTTAAATGTTAAAATCAAATATTAAGCTTTTAATGATTCAATATAGATAACATCTGAAACCAGAAATTATAAAAACTGTGTTTCGATATTATGCAAAGAAAAATAAAGTCAATAAAAAATAACAAAAATAATACGAGTTACTTTACTATGATTTAAAAAAACTATAGTAAAGCGCATAAATGTGCGAAATTTATCAAAATTACAAAGACAGACTCTGAAATCTTTTGTTGTAAATATTCTTTTTTCTTCTTCTATGGTTTTTGTTATGAAAAGATATTTATTCTGAAAGTATTGATCCAACAGTGAAGCTTGACAAGAATAACTCTTTTGCCTCTGTTGCAATATCTTTTTGAAACAGCTTTATTAAACTCAGTAGTAAAGAAATTATAATCAAATACGGTACTCAATTATGTTGCAGATTTAAGTTGATTCAACGTGGAGCGATCTTTCACAAAGAGAAATATATTAGCATCGTCAAAGCGATATCGGATATGGAATAAAAGACTGATTAATTACTATCTATAATTTATAAAAAAAATACATCCACATTGCGAGCTTTTTAACGTATAATTATATTACGTGGCATTGTACAAAGACATATATTTGATTCAAAAAAAAAAAAAAACTTCCGGATGGCGATCTCATAATAGATCTTTCTACTTTAAATCTACATAGAATCATATATAAAGAAAGTATTTGGAGTACTATTAATTTTTATTAATTAGTGCACTACCTCAATAAGGGCAGGTATATTTAATTGCACTTGTCAGACCACCATATTCGTCGACCATTTTTATACGAAACCTCTTACAGTGACGAAGTAAAATTGGCAAACGCAACATATCGCAATATTGGGACCAATGCACATGCTATTGATATAAAACGTTTGTATATGTACAGACATAAATGTGCCGACGTAAAGCCTTAACTGAAAGCTACGATTAGCAAAAATAGCTTGATATAATTTTTGACATGAGCACTACATCCAGCATAAGAAAAGAGCGATCGATACTGTCGTAAAGACGGGGAAAGATGGCAGGAAAGGTCTACGGTTTCTACGTTTATTTTCTTAAATGTACGATGTAAAGATAATTGCAAGGCGCCAATCATTAGCGCAACCTTGAGACATGTCACTTGACAAACAAAACATTTCAAGAAATAGAAGAGGAAGTTTCTTCCGCGTGTAGTTCCATCTTTGCCGAATAAAAAGTTGGTCGAAAATAGAAGAGAAGGTAGAAAAGTAGAAATAAAATGCCGAAAGGAAGTTCAGGAAAGGATAGCAGTGAGAATATCCAACTGGAGCCCCTATCTAGGGCCTCTAGGCAAAACGAATCTGCTGACACTACAGAAGACGTAAAACCACCGCTAAGGCATATAAGAAAAACATGCGATTTAGGTACGTATAACATGCGTTATTTTGCTAAATCCTGTTAAGTTTTTATCGTATATAAATATTTTAAAGTATGTATATGTTCACGTTTGATATGCTTAAAAATTTTGTACAACTGACAAAAAGCTGATTTCTAATGAAAAAAAAAAAAAAACGAAAAAAGAATAAAATAAATTTTATTGATGGGTTGCACAATTTTCGAGAAAAATAATTAATTTAAAAATTATATGTCTACCATATATGTGTTGTATATTTGATTATACAGAATATATATAGCTTGGCACGATTTGCTGTACTTACTTGTGTAAATCGTATTCTCCGCTCACGTGACTTCAGTGACTGTATTATTCAAATTTGGTAAATTCTGAATATATATGAATATTGCTTAGAAAGATGTTTGAGATAGTTCTCTTTTGATGTTCTCGCGTGTTCACTTAGACTTATGTATGCATTCAAATTCGCAAATTGATGTTTTTCGTGACTTGCTCTCGCTAAACTTCCGAAATTAACTTCCGAAAATCTAAAGATAGGTATTATCTTCAGCGAAAAAAAGATATTGGATTTGCGATCTCTTCATAATATAATTTAGTACATCTTAATTTCTTCTTTTACTTATATTGGCCGCGTATCTAATTTATTGCCAATAATACATGTTACAAAATTAAAGTGACTGAGAAAAAAGTCAATGTTTATATAAAGCGCCGATCCTTTCGGGACATATAACTTCGACGAACATATTCCAACCGGAAAGTTCATGAATGTTTCAATGTATTTCGTCTACCGTCGCGAATCAATTTGACCAGATACAAAATATATTTTGAAGCAGTGCGAGAGAGAGAGAGAGAGAGAGAGAGAGACTCACTACGTTGAATAATGTATTATTTGAGTAATTTATTTTGTACAATGCCTATTTTTTTGCAATCGAAGAATCTAATCGGAAGGAACCAACGAGGGCAAAAACGCAACGGGTCATAAGTTCAAAAGTTCAGTTGTTTATAGGCACTCTTTCCCCGTCAATACTCATCAATCTTTAAATTCTACTCTGCATATTATTAGCTCTTTTAAACTTTGGCAGATATTTTCGTGAATGTATGGTTTTAGAAATATTATTTATAAACATTGAATTTATAAAGAATAATTTTTTCTCTGTTATAATCATATTGATAAACTTTTTATTATGTTGTTGTGTTATAAAAATTTAAGAGCTTATATTTTATTGTTCTTTTTATTGGCTATTCTTAGTACAAATTTAAGAATTCTATAATAAAATTCAAAATTTATGAAACTTTTAAAGGAGATAGAGGAGTCAGATGCAGAACCGATTTTTGTCTACAGTTTTGATATTATAGCTCGTCCTAGTGATCTATTTTATGCGATATAGTTTATCCTATTTAAATTAATGCCTATTCTTTTGCATATGCATATGCATTTGCATTTTTTATAAGATTAATGCGACTCTATTTTGGTAAAAGATACATTGTTTAATTTATACGTGTATTGCTTTAAAAAAATGAATTTTTTTGTCTCTAAAAATAAGTTATCTTTTTTTCTACAAATAAAAAAAATTTATATTTTTATGAAAATTAAATCGTCATAGAACTCATCAAATAATATTTATTTTCTCTAAATAAAAAGTACAAATGTTATTTCAATAGACTGAACATAATGTGATTACGAGAGGGGTTGCGTAGAGAAAAGAAAATCGATACGATACCCTTCTAACAAATTCTGATCCATTCGTAACTGGCCTTCGAGTTTGATTTCGAAAAGGTCACATTTAATATAGTTACATATATTACACTCTTTTTTTTATACGTTTAAAACCTTTTATACATTTTCTTTATTATAATAATTTAAAACGAGAGGTAAAAAAATTTAATTAAATTAATTAAATTTGTAATTAAAATTATATTTATATGTACAATTATATATACAATTATTACGAAACTATCGCACAACATTTTAACATTATGTGTTAGAATGCAAATTAAAAAAAGTTGCCATTTTATGAAAATAATTGCTTTTATTTAAAAAATTACATTCTTTTATAATTAAAGCATTAATTATGAAATAACCAGTAATTTTTTTTATCGTGATTTGTAGAATTTCTGTGTGCACGTTGTAATTTTATAGATATATATTTCTCTCTCTCTCTCTCTCTCTCTCTCTCTCTCTCTCTCTCTCTCTCTCTCTTGATCTGGAACAGGATAAAAAAGACATTTTTGTGTGCATCGTCACGAATCGTAAAACTGAGTTGCCCTATATCAATTTTTCCCAAGAGTGAAAAAGGAAAATAAAATGAAAAGAAATAGGATAGGAGCAATCTTTTGCTCCTCGAATATGAAATTTCTGTGCCGTGATATTTTAAATATATATAACGTAATTTTGCTTTGCTCGAATATCAACCGAATATTTATATTATTTTTGTAAAATCGGCATCAAACTTATCAAATCGATATAATGAAGTAGTCCTTGTTTTCAAAGGAACTCTAGAAGAAGATTATTCACCATATATTAATGCGAATTCATAATATCAAACAAGTAGAAGTAAAAAACCACGAATACACGCATCGGTCACGGTTAACTGCTTCCGCGGCTGATATTAGTATCACAGTGGACCCCACAGAAGGGTTGCAGAGGGTGAATCACGGATGGCGCCACCGTGATGGCAATCCACCCTCAACTGAGGACCAGCAAAACCACCCCCGCCACCAAAGTAATCCGCCACTAGGAGGTTTGGAAAGTCGCCATTTCTGCCTAACTCTGCAGTAACTATATCCCACGCTTTAATGCCAATGAAATGTCAAAGAATGTCGCGCGTTATAGACTCGCCGATGGTGTCGGGATACTTGGTTCGGGTTTCGTAAGCTCGCGAACCGGCAGTTTCTCGCGGTAGAATTGATCGCAGTTACATTGCCGGCGATAGTGTTGCACAGAGTCCTAATTCCGGTAGTGTTCAGTGCGTGAGAAACGCCTGCGTTACGCACGAGTCAGTGCATCCACGCCAATTAGGTCTTTTACGCGGTTCGCACGCCGCTGTCTGTGTTTTGCCCTTTGATGCTGCTCTCTTGGATCTCGCGCGTTCTTATCTCGCGCGCGTTATCGATGATCCATCGATAAAAGATTAAGATTACCAATTGCGATTCGTCAAAAATTGCACTTAAGAAAAGGTGAACGCGGCCAAATTTCATCACGCTGTTTCGCTTTATTGGCACGACGATCGAATTTTCCGATAGCAAATTTGATAAGTTTTGAGTCGATCACATTTGATGCAGTTCAAACAAGCATTACAGCATACGCCAACCGGATTATTTACGGTGAATCAAATTTTTAACACCGTCTATCAAAATCAAAATTCTCAATTGTCAAGCCTTTAATCTTGAGGCAACGGTCTAGTGGCGAGAGCCCAATTAAGAGGAAAGCTAGGAGACGATTAATCGTCCACACGAATACTGGCTGAACAGAGAGAGCCACTCATAAAAGTCGCCTATGCCTCGAAAGACGGTCAGATAAAAGAACACGTTCATCGGAGACCGCCGCTGAATCGGTTCGCCATGAGCGAGCAGGATGTGGATGATGTTGCCTTTCTGACAGGTGAGATCTCTCTATCCAAATGGCTAGCTGGGAATTAAATTGCGATCGGTTTTTAACGTGTTCGTCGTCGATGCTCTCTTCGATATTTTTAACGCCCGTCTGTGTCACACTCAGACAATTTCTTTTGTATGAATCGACTAGATGGCCGACTTACAACCCTCCGGGCTGTGAATAGGCTATACGAGAAACACGTGCGTACGATCAATAAGAGGGAAGCTTCCTATGATCTCTCGAATTAAAGCGCGCCCACTTCGTTCTCGCCCACGCGCTTGCATCGCTACCTTCCGCTGACGGGTTCCGTTATTGAGATCCGTTTGTTCAAAGATAGATGTGCAAAATATTGATAATATTGTTTGATGATTGTATTGTATGCATATATCTATATATGTATACATGTGTGCGTACTATGTAATAAAATATAGCAAAAATGTACACGTATGAAAATTACATAAAGTTTCTATTTTAAATAATTCATTCTTCTCTTAAGCAAGTTCAGTTTTAAAATAGTACAACTTTCATTGTAACGCACACAATAAAATTATTTCATATAAAATAATATAAAAGAAACTAGAGAATATCTGTATCAATGTCTGTCAGAATATTCAAAAGTATATGTGTATTAAGTTTGTGCCAAATATATGATATGATTTATTGACGTGATATATAGAATATTAAAAAGTGTACACATAAGAAATTATTTTTTTAACATTTATAAAATAAACTAAAATTATTTTTAAAATAATTAACTAATATAAAGGCAAATCTATACGTATTTATAGATATTTTCTTTTAATTTTTTGCAATACATAAAAAATGAGTTTAAGTAACAAGAAGTTTCTAAGAATTTACAAAAATAAATATAATGAAATAAACTAATTATTTACATCTAAAGTATGCAAATATAATATAGTCGAATATATAATTCATTATTTACATGCATTTACTAAATTTGAATTATTTTTAATAATTACTCAAATAGTTTATTTGAAATCATATTTTAAATATAAATAACAATATAAAAAAATGCAATACATTGAAAATATTGTCGATCCAGTTCTCGTAGAAATCAAGCCAAGTGCACTAGCGTTATTATACACAGCCATGTAGCAACCTGAAATTCAGGTCAAGACCATAGCTGTAAGAAAACTGAACTTATGTACACGCGTCTAAGTATCAGATACTTTAGGGTTCACGATAACTTTGATTATAAGTTATAAATTAATTTAAGCCGAGTTCTATATAGATGAAAGAAATTATTGTTTAAATATGCAATAATAATATAAAACAATAAAAATTAAATTATTTATTCCCATCTCTCTTATATTTATTATCTTGATTTATGCAAAAATAAAATGCTAATAAATTAAATTCTAATAAACAGAAATTATTAGATTATATATATCAACATACTATTTGTAAAATGTATTCACTCAATTATTAGATAAATCCCTATAAGCAACATAACGAATGCATGTATGGCAACGTATGCTATTAAAATGTTGATTTTTTTTCTTAAGAGATCTTTTTGTTCCAGAAGATAGCAATGCGGGATTGCATAGACGTAATTTTTACGAGCGCGCGAATGAAGTCGTTAGGTGTTCCGAGAGAAAGACTTATTGTGTACTTTGTATCTGCTGCTTGGTACTTCTCATTACATCACTTATCATCGCCTTGGCACCTTTACGAAATGGTATCTAGATGTTAAACTTTCATTTTAACATATACTTACACAAATGTTATCTATGAATTTAAATTATAAAAATCGTATTTGTCACGTTCGTATACGTTTCTAACTTTATACATATACTAATTGTTAAATTTTTTAGGCTGCGTTTGTCCCGAAGAAGAATCCAATAAAACTATAGATGACGAAAAAGACGCCGTGCCTCGAATGGAGAATGGAGAGGTATGTACGTTTCGATATATATTATCGCGTAAAAACATTGATAATAACAATATTAAAAACTCAAAGAATTACATAAATTTTGTTTCATTTATACATTTTAGTAAAATTTCTTTATTTAAATCAAATTATTCACTTAAATACTTGTTTAATTGAAAAATATCGGTTTTTTTTATTACATTGTCGATAAATTGATTGATCAATGATGTCATAAAATTTTAAAAATTCATTTATTTACGACAAGTATAGAGAAATTGAGAAGTTAAGAATTTATGGTTTAGAATATGTATTCGAATATGTATTAAAATGAGGCAAACATATATACGATGTAGCATAACGGAAAATCAATCAACAGATGTAGTTATGACAGTAGGTATCTCTCTCTTTCTTTGCTTATTATTTATTTATATTTCATAATAATTTATTCAAGATAGCGCACGCAAACATATTTTCGAATACAATGAGAAATCTTGCAGGTGTTTCCATGGGATAACATAAGGTTACCTTTATTCGCACATCCTACTAGGTACAATATTACAATGCATCCAAATCTTACCACTTTAGAATTTAGAGGTAAATGTAAACAGCTTTTTATATTTAAATGCAAAACATTCGTTTTCGTTTTTTTATTTAATAAATTCATTGTTTGCTTTCATATGTAGGACGAGTCACAATCGAATTTTATGTTGATGAAGAGACCAAATTTATTGTCTTCCATTGTAAAAATTTGACAATAAAAGAACAAGTATGTCATAATTGAAAGTCGTATGATGTTATATGTCAATGTCTGCGTTTGTTTTAATTTTTGAGAATTGGCTTTCAGATAGTCAAAGATGGCCAGGAAGAAATGAAAATTGCAAAGTTACTCGAGTACCCGAAGCGTGAACAGCTGTATTTGGAATTGGAGAACAAGTTTCGAAAAAAAACTAATTACACACTATTTATGAGTTTCAATTCGACGCTGAATTCCACTGAATTTAAAGGATTCTATGTCAGCAGCTACGTTACTCCCGAGAAAGAACAGAGGTAATTGCAATATTAATTACTTTCTTTCTCAAATGATGCGTAAATACATCATTCGTATGTAACAAAATTGAATTCTTGAATTGAATTTTTTTCAATCTTTAGATATCTGGCAACAACTTATTTCGTACCGACATACGCACGCATGGCCTTTCCGTGTTTCGACGAGCCGCAATTTAAGGCCAAATTTAAGATATCGATATACAGGGATAGATTCCATATTTCGTTATGCAATATGCCAGTGATAAATACTGAGGAGGCTGGATTTTACTTGGGCACAAATCTCGTAAGTGTGCACTTTTGTATAACGATGCAATTTAATGCGCAAACAACATGTGATCATCATTTTAAAAGTGTTATCCTTTTTTTTTTTTTACTGCCGATCATGAAACATGATAATTCACCTCGTATTGCAATTATGATATTGCCTGCGAGCGACCGCATTTGCATCAACCTGATCTAGAATAATACTATTTTTCAGTTACGCGACGATTTTCAAGAATCCGTGGAGATGTCAACATACTTGGTGGCCTTTGTAGTATGCGACTTTGAAAGAGCTTTTGAATTAACTAGGAGAAATACATCTGTGAGCGTGTATGCCGCAGCGCACATGCTTCCACAAACGAAGTATGCCATGATTACTGCCGCTCGTATTATGGATTATTTTGAATCCTTCTTCGGCATACCTTATCCTCTGCCAAAGCAAGGTATAGGCTCCTTATAAAAAGTATAAAGTCATTTAAAAATTATTTGTATTGCTTTTTTTTTTTTTTTTTAATATGTCGCATTTGATGAGATACATATGTTCCTACAATTAATTTTATTTTTGATTTATTATCATTATTATTATTATTATTATTATTATTATTATTATTATCTCATCATCATTTTATATAATTAGATCTAATAGCAATTCCCGACTTTGTTCCTGTTGCTATGGAAAATTGGGGCCTAATTATGTTCCGAGAATCGTTCTTGATGTATGATCCACAAGAAACATCAACCGAAATACAAGAACGTATGACCGTCCTTATGGCTCACGAATTAGCTCACCAATGGTTTGGCAATCTCGTCACGATGAAATGGTGGAATGATATCTGGTTGAACGAAGGAGCAGCGACTTTCCTCGAATATAAAGGCGTGAATCACATCTTGCCCGAATGGGGCATGATGGATTTACTCATTTTATACAAAACGCAACGAGCACTCGAACTCGATGCTCTGGCCAACAGTCATCCGATAAGCGTACCCGTTGAAAATCCTATCGATATAGAAAGCATATTCGATGCAGTTAGCTATTATAAAGGCGCTTCAATCCTTTACATGCTAGAAGGAGTTTTATGTGAGAGCGTTTTCAAACGCGGATTAAATGATTATCTAAATTTATACGCATACGGAAATACAGAGACCAACGATCTGTGGGCGGTTTTTACAAAGCATACGAAGAATGCATCTGCCAATACTGAGCTTGATATAAAAGTAAGTATATGAGTGAAAAATATTACGTCGCACACGATTTTATTGCGCATATTTAATAAAATTAAAAAATAATCGGCAGACAATAATGAACACTTGGACTCAGCAAATGGGCTTTCCACTTGTAAATATCATCCGTGATGGCGATACTATCACGGCGACTCAGAAGAGATTCCTCATTTCACTACGAGATAACAAAACAAATATTTTGCAGCCCAAGTCACCTTTTGGCTATAAGTGGTATGTTCCTTTGAATTGCTACACAAACAAAGAGCCTCCGGATCATCTAGAAGCGTGGATGAACATGACCAATGGTAATATACGCAAGATGATTATGTGAAAATTATGTATTATACATCTACTCGGTATCATATAATATTTATTCATTATTATATATTTATTCAATGTAAAATATATTATTTTTCTACGCATTCTTTCAACAAAAAAATTAAGATAAATATATATTTCACTTAGCGTCTTTCGAAATACCGAGCGACGTCGATTACATCAAATGCAATATCAATCAAACCGGCTTTTATCGAGTTAATTACCCGAAGGAGATGTGGATGTCAATCATTAAGACTTTATTGAAGAATCATACGAAATTCAGTCCGGCAGATAGGGCGAGTCTCATCGACGACGCGTTTGCGCTTTGCGATGCGGGCGAGCTGGATGCTTCAATCCCACTGGAACTTTCACTTTATCTTGTCAATGAAACAGATTACGCGCCGTGGGAGACAGCGCTTCGATATCTAAATTTTTGGAAGAAAAGATTAGGGGAGAGTGAAGCATACAAAAGATATATCTCATTCTTCAAACGACTGCTAAGTCCGATCACAAGATATATCGGCTGGAAAGATGAAGGATCTCATTTAAAAAAGTTGGTACAGCATTTAAGCATATCTTGTTTACATATAATATATGTCTAATAGATAATGTAGCAAACAAAACATAATTTTAAATTATTTTATTATTGATAGATTATTAAGGATCACAATAATGAAATCCGCTATCGAACTACAAATGGATGATGTTGTGAAATCTGCGAAAAGTCTTTTTAAAGACTGGATATCAAAAGGCAAATCCATCGCACCCAATATACGAAGTATCGTTTATGTCGCAGGTAAAAAAGATATGATATTTGTAAAAAATATTTATAGCATTATGATTATGGAAATGTGAAGTAATGAAAATGTGTTTTTATAGGTGTCAAATTCGGAGAGGAGGCTGATTGGCGATATTGCTGGCAAGTTTATCTTAAAACAAAAATTCAAAGTGAAAAACTAATGATGTTGCAAGCTTTAGGTACTGCAATGGATCCTTGGTTACTCAAACTTTATCTTCATCTTTCATTGAATCGAACACTAATTAAGGCGCAAGATGTTAATACTATCCTAGCTTCTGTTGCTGGAAATCCACACGGACATTATCTCGCCTGGCGTCATATTAAAGCCTATTGGCCGCAAATAGAAGACTTATACGTGAATGAATCGCTCTCGATAAGCGATCTCATACGTAGCGTTGTTCCCGACTACTTTATCACGGAGTACGATTATCGCGAAGTAAGAGAGTAGTCATTTTTCTAAAAGTGAACACAAAAGCAAATATGCTTGAATTTTTTAAAATTATATTATTAAAAATATCATGCAATTATTTCTCAGGTCTCGGACTTCTTCAAACAACACAACGTTCGCAGCGGTAAGCGCGCACTGCAACAGAGCTTAGAAATGATAAAGTTTAACATCCACTGGGTAAAAATAAATGCGAAAAGTGTGAATGATTGGCTCATTAAATACTTCACCGAACCAAATCTTGTGAGTTAACCTTCGCTCGTCGGAAATGGAACAAGAATAGTCCGCAACGAGCATTCAATCGTTATGCCGTTGTGGCTAATTTTTCTACTCGTTCTTATTTATACGCGAGATATCCCTAAGATATACGTGATACAGCCTACAAAAAGTGAGACTGTTGATATTTAGGAGGTAAAAAGAATCTCAATCATTATCATAGATAAATTTGCAGATCGAAAGCCAACCATTTCCGTCTTTGTTAGGGGATCATCTCTGTCGGGCAAAGCATAGAATTTAAAGGGCGACAACTCTTAGACGAGGACAAATTGTTTTCCTTGAAAAGATACACTCGCTATTGTACAAAACTCATTATCATAATTTGCCTGTTCTGAGAAAGGATCCCTTAACGAGCATAAATAAAACCGAATTGTTTATATGTAATACATTATACACCGATTTATATATACGCACTTTCGAAAGTATTTATTTACCGTGCACGCAGCGCGTGCCGATCGGATCACTAACAATAAGTATAAAACGAGATAATGAGAACAGAAACATCGTTGTTCCTAGGATAGTCGTTAACCTAACGTTCGGCAAATAAAGACATACATATGTTTACGGACATTATAAACTTTAGTCTCCCAAGTTTACTATATTTTATTATAACAAAGAGCAAACAAATGGAGTAATATTATCTCCACGTGATGTCTAAACTCCATTCCTATATGAACCATCCAATAAATTATTACTTTAACTTAACAGGGAGAGTTGAGCTTGCGGCAGATTTGTCGAAGAAACCGCTAATTATACGGCTTTATTTACGGCCCATAGATAAGTAAAGTGTAAAACTTGCGGTATTGCAGGCGCGTTTAGAGATAATAGAATTATCATAAGTGTACGAGTGATCGTTTCACATGTCTAAGTAGCATATCAATGTATGGCAAAGAGGCGTGATACGCCAAATTGCTCGGATCTGTGCCTGTGTCTCACAAGCATTGTCCAAAGAAAATCGAGACAAGACGACGTTAAAGAAAAATTCGGCCGCGAGTCATATGGATGTATGTCAAATTAAATGTAAAAAAGACATTGATGTACTTCGTGCGTATCGCGTATTCGTGTTTGTTAGAAGTTGCTGGAGGCGCAGGATACGTCTCGTATGGAGTTGATTGTTCTTCATGCGAAGTAGCATAAAAAATAGAAAATTGGATATTTTATTATGAGAAAGTAAATAAATTTGTATAATCTAAACAACGCTTTATATATATGTATGGTGTGCACATATTAGTATAAGAGGGACGTGTGTGCCGTGTTTGATGGATTACTTTGTAAATGTAAAAGATCTAGATGCTGATGCAAAACTTATCTAGGAACTCTTGAACATCACCGTTTTTGGCATTTAATATTAAAAAATACTTATTAGTTAACAATCGTATATCTTAATTTGAATCAAATCGTATATGAATCGCGAAATGCGACTGATGATCGAAGCAATTAAGTTTTTTTCATATTTCGATCCGCTTATCGTTTCTCGATCGTACAATTAACTGCTTGGACAATAAACGCCGGAAAATAGTGAGATATATTAATGAATATTTAACTATAATTAATTGCTTTAATGATATAAATTGATTTAACGTTTTATGATTAAGGCTTAGAAATCTAAGTGTCTATTGTATAAAACTGAACGCATATACGAATATACAAATGCGAGGAGACTACAAAATGTATAACAATTACATAGAGAGAGGAAGGCCGAAACAAATTCCTGCTCCAATCGGATAATATCAAATTATCCGAACGCTCATATATATAATATCCATTTTTATTTTTCTAATATTTTTCATTCCTGTTAGAAAAATGATTAATTGAATTTTAAATTCGCATGTTCTCGTAAACATATAGATAAAACTGAAGCACTTTGTTAATTAAATGAAACACACTTTATCAATTGTCATATTAAGAACGTACAGGACACGACGTATTTTCTTACCATGAGTCTTTACTGCCATTCGTGCTTGCCATTATTATATCCACTACAAAAAATGGCATTCTCTCAATATCCAATACTTATAATTAATATCTTTCTTATTAGATCAAATCTACTAAACGGCGTGTAATTCTCTGCATTTACAAGATTTACGATTCCATGAGCTAACTGAGAGCACGCATCTACCATATACATACCAATACATATACGTACATAACTTTCTAGCACATGGAGCAAAAATCTGTAAATAACGACAACATGAATCATTTCATCGTCCTATTAAGTAGATTTTGATACACTCCATACGGCGAATTAATGAATCGACGCACAATTAGATATCTTACGTGTAAATAGCATATTTTTTCACCAATGAATATTCTCTCTTGTTAAAGAGTTAACGAACGATAGCATCAAGATTTTCAAGGAAGCGTCTGCTCGCCGATTTGCGCGAAATGCAAACTGATTAATTGGCCTATTTTAACATTCGAAAGTACTCGTGTAAGTGTATACGTAATTTATTCGTTACTTACATATTTACTGATCAAAATTACAACCGTTCTTAGATCTAAATTATTTAAATGGGATAACGATATCGAACGATTCAAATATTATATAGATATACATATATTTTGCTGTTTGTTAATTTAAGGCATCGCCTTTAATTATTTGATTATTTAAAACGCAAAAGATTACATCTCATTTCTTTCTTTCACATTTACATTTTAACTCTATTATTAATTCTACTATTATTAACTCTACTATTAATTTATATTTAAATACATGTTCATTTTTTTCGCATTCTTGTTTGTGGATGAATATTTGTGTAAATTTCTGCTATTTTTATCTAAATAGAGTTAATATTTTTTAATATTTTTATTTTTTGCATCTCTTTGTTAGCACATATCTCCTCATTATTCTTTATAGATTTTGGATCGGTTTTGACACAATAGCAAGTTAAATTTTAATTCTTGCCACTCTATCCATGTATTGATTAACCAACATTTTATGAAAGATTGAAGATGTTGAAGATTTTTGATCAAATTTGACTCAATATCAATTCTTTTAAACTTTGACTCTGAAGATAACAACTTGACTATAAGCATTGACCAATCAATATTTTATAAAAATAGACACTCGTGTAGATGAATAATATATTATGAACAACGAAGAAAATGAGATTATTTAGTACGTTTAAATTTGATTTTCGGGAGATGTGCTACAAATCTCTATTTAATTTCTATATAGACATTTAGCCTCTTGTGAACTTATGTTTTTACATCAGTTTTATTTAAATTTTTGATTTTCCGTAATGTTAAAATTTTCATATGGTTGAAGAAGTATTAATAAGTATGGAAACATTCCGTTAAATGTATTTATTACTAAATATATATTGTTTATACATTTGATCAATCCGTCATGATTCATTAGTCTTACGTGAGTGAGTGGTTTATCAAAACAGATACCTAACGCCGATAGACACAATATCGATATTTTATTTCTCACTAAAAAAAAATCCATTATACCAGATCCATTGTATGCGAGATAAAACAAAGAAAAAGTGTTATATCGAAAGACTGTATAATCAAGAATATATACTTATGTATTTTACGAAATTATGACACGATCTTAAGAGAACGAGGCTGTCTTATTCTCATATTTATGAATGAATTAACATAACAGTATATATTGTATACCGTTCTCAACTGTATATTGTTGTCATAGATATTTTGTTGTATAAAAAATATATAAGATATGTACAAGCATATAAATGAATATATTATATGTTTAACGTACAACAGATGTATGCGATATGTATTTTAGATCCCAATTATAAAAGAAATTCAAAACATGATAAATCTTTAAGAACAGACTGCTATAGATAAGGAAAATAAAAACAAATGTTTTTCTTTTTTCAAGATAGATAATAAATATTATAATATTATATTAAATAATTAAATGTTTAAATGCACCTGGACATGATCCAGTTTATCGATGAGTACTAAATTGTTCATGCTTAATAAGCATAGTAAAAATTTTTATATATATTTGCATATTTATATAATAATATAATAAAATATGGATCGCATTCAATAATCGATTTTTGAAAATAGAGTCTCGTTTTAGCAGCATTAATCTATGAAAAATAATCGTTACTCAATTATCGCGTTCACTAAATAGAGTCAGTGCCACGTGTTTGTTGGAGAACAGAAATGATATTGACGATTGTTGCGCTGTCACTAATAAGTTTACGCGTGTGACATTGAAATACGTGTAGCAAAGATCCAAGTAAGATAATTTTTTTAATTTTCAACAATCTCTCTGTGCGCAATAGATATGATAAAAGAAGGCAACGGCATCTCCTAACAAGAAATCGATATCTACATTAAAGAATGAAAAATGAAGACAAAAATCTCATCAATGTTGACGATGTTATCGTACTGTATCGTATCCTATAACATAATCACGGTGCATTCAAAATTTATTTACATCATTTCAACATTTAATATTTTCGTAAGAAAACTTCCTGTAATCATTATACAAACTCGAATATTAATCGAAAATTAATGATACCGGCCCATATTCATAACGCGTTTTGTCAACATCAAACATCTAACATAATCCCATACAGCACAGAACATTGCAATTACATTGCAGCAATGTTACAATCTTGCAAGTTGCAATGAAATATTGTTGAGACATTATTGGAACATATAATTGTAATATTTTATGAGAATGTTACAGCAACATTTCAAAAACATTACAAACGACAGTTTTCGATAATCGCTAGTTCGTTCGTTTACCGCTATGCGGCGCACGTTGCGTTATCTATCCCACATTTAAATTTCAGTCACGATGATTACATTAAGCTTGCAAAGAGCAGCTAATAAAATTAAAGATATAACTATTTTTATCAGTTTAATTTATCCGATACAATCCCAACACAGGAAATTCAGATATTGAACTGATTGTTCAGTAATCGGATACATAAATATCCAAAAAAGTTAAAATTATTCGTTAATTGTCTACTTAAGATGTAAAATAGAGTCTAATATCTATATAAGTAAAATTTTAACTTTTATGAATGAAATTATTTAATCATTACTATTTTCTTAAACTTGTAAATTATTTATAAAACAGCGATGTTAACTAGATAACAGGAAATTGTTAAATAGTTTCCATTCCTATATAAAACCAAAAATTTAATAATAATTTTTTAATATGCACGATATTTCAGATTTTAATAAATAAACTTCGAGAATATATAAAGATAACCAAGAGAGAAAAAACTCGTAATTGCGTTTAAATTCACAATCTTTTTTTCTTATTTCTCTTGGATGTCTTTATATATTTTCAAAGTTTATCTATCAAATTTAAAGCGTTCTGCATATTTGTAGCAACGCATTTCAATATTACAAATACATTGCACCGTAACATTACTGTAATATTACATTGTAATATTTCTAAGGGCGGACATTTCAACGTTGCCGCAGACTTGCAGTAACATTGCAGAAACATTTCGCAATTTCCATGCAATATTACAATGTTTCAATGCAAGGTCTATGCAATGTTTCTGCAATCTTTCGGTGCTGTATGGGATAGAATGCTAATACAAATGATAAAACTATATCGAAGCGATATCACGTAAAGTTTTCTTAAGTCGATAGATCAAGATTGAGATTCATCTTAGGAAGATACGGGAGAGAGATTGTGACGGTGAGCGGCGTAATGAAAGTATCAATCATGATGTGCACAACTGTAATGTATTGTAACGATACGTGTTTCCCAGGGTTGGGAAGTAACGCGTTACTTGTAACGCCGTTACCGTTACAGTTACTTTTTTCGGTAACTGTAACGGTAATGGCGTTACAAATTTTATTTGTAACGGAAAAAGTAACTTCGTTACATTTTTCGGTAACGAGTAACGAATTTAACAGTTACTTTTATCGTTACTTTTTTCAAATTTTTTGATTTATTTAAGATATTATTCTTGCTATTGTGCGTGATAAAATTTTTATCTTAACCGTAAAGCCGTAAGCAAATCGACCAATTAGCATTCTTATTATGTTGTAAAAATGCTTGAATGTGATTGATCAACTTATGGCTCTTGCAGACCAGTGCGATGACGCGACGCGCGATATCCAATGAGAGCTTTATCTTTTCGGAAAAGCAGAGCTCTCATTTACTACCAGTTCTAAGTACCTTGCAACGAAAATTAGAAAATCTCAATAAATCTGACCTTATAGATTGCCATTCATTAGTTGAAGCTATTCAGCAAGGTTTAAATAAAAGGTAACTTATTAATTTGATTAATACATATGTTATTTAATTTTAAATAAGGATTTAATTGAAAAATATTATTTTATTTTAAACTATTGATTCAAAAGTATTAATTTCAATAAAACAAACAATGTCGCTTAATTTACTATATTTGATTTTAAATTTCTTACAATATTTGAAACAAAAGAATTAATAATAGCAGCATGTTTACATCCAAAATTTAAGTTAAACTGGTTAACCGGAGAAAAAAGAAAACGTGCTGAAAATTACTTGGAGGATTTATTGGGAATCCGATCAACTGAAAATTCTTCAAAAGCTGGAAAATCTGACGATCACGATGATTTTTTCATTTTTGAGCAAAAAACGGTGCAAAATGAATCTGAACAAGAAGAATTGCAACGGTTTTTAAAATCAAATAATTGTAATATAGAAATGTTAAACGACTATCCAAAACTTAAAAAACTTTTTATTAAATATAATACAGCTCTACCAAGCGGTGCATCTGTAGAAAGAATGTTTAGCATCGGTGACTCTGTATTAACACCACAAAGAGGGCATTTAAATGATGATACTATGGAGCAACAAATTTTATTAAAAATTAATAAAGAATTTCGATAAAATTTAATCATTTATTTTGTAATAAACCTTGAATGAAATCTTGGTTACAATTTTTTAAAAGTTTTTCTTATGCAAAATAATTTATTAGTTTGTATTGTAAAAAAGTAACGGAAATTGTAACGACTCGTTACTTTTTAGTAACTGTAACGGTAACGAGTTACTTTTTAAAATTAGTAACGAGTAACGGTAACGAGTTACTTTTTAGAAAAAATAACGGTAACGGTAACGAGTTACTTTTATAAAGTAACTTTCCCAACCCTGGTGTTTCCTTGCAATCGCTACGCGAGTAGTGACAGAGTTGGTCTCGTGACGGAGAAGCGAATTCGTGATAACACGTATGCAAAACGACGATAACAAATATCGATGTCATTTCACAAGAGAAGGAGGCATGTTGCTGTCAGAGGAGCCACCGCGGATGCGATCGTCGCCGAGCAACGAGATGTCACCAATGAAGGCCATATGTCAGGTGAGAGAGGAACGCGCGTGCGTGTGCAAGATCTTGCTCACGCACAGACGTTAAAGCCCCTGTGTGGACGCACACAACGTGGCAACCACGCCATGCGTACACGTAAACGGACACGTGACACGGGTTAAAGTTCGTTATCGTAAATACGGTCACGGATGTTGCAACTTCGACAAATCAAAAGACGATAAAATACGTCGTTGAGTCGTCATCAAATATCGAATAAATGCAATTGAATTTGTCTCTCTCTAATAGCTTTGAGAGTATATACTTTAGCAATATATAATCCCAGCTTAATAAAGTATTGCGAAATATCAACGGATTTATTTTTATTGATAAGTTATACAGATTCTATTCGAACATATGTTGTTTTATTGTATTATCTCATTCGAATCAAACATCTCGAGTCAAATCTCGCGTGCAACTTTGTTAAATATGACAATTATATTCGAAAAAATAACATATACATATCATTTAAAGACAGCCGCGAGAAAGTTAATTGTTCTGCGAAAAAAAGATGAAAATTACATCGTAGAGAATATGTTATGCATATTTACTTAGAGCTGACTAATATTATCAGTGACACGACTTTTAATCCGTGATATTAAAATTAACAGTGGATACATTGTTCAAGATTATACGGCGTATAATCAGTATTAAATAAGATGCAAATATGTGTAAGCTGGCTATAAGAAAATAAAGCAAGTTGTAGCTATTTTTCTTAACTATATAGAGAGGATGACGCAACGCACGTTGTATTGCGATAGATATATACTTGCGCGTAATTACAAAGAGATTGAGCTTTGCATCACTTTGCTTTATGACTCGTAATCAGGCCAACGGATGATCTCTCGCTGTGAACACAAAGTCGCGTGTAGGAACGTATAGAAACAATGCACGTGTAATTTATTTGTTGGAGCTCGTGTCTTCCATATCGCAATACATTGCCTATAGTAGATAGATATATTTTAATCGATCTACAAATAGAACTGCATGTGCCCGCATGATGCACGAGTCGCAAAGTTTGCTCGAAGTTGCAGGATCGTATTTCTTAACAAGTTTTTCGAAATTCTTTCGATTTAAAGAAACGCAGCATCTTCTTTCGTAAACTTTTAAAATCAAATTTTAAATTATAGATTTTTTGTTAAAATAAAAAGTCCATTGAAAATTGATTGTAAAATAAGGTACGCATTATAATTTTCTTTTGTTTTCAATAATTAATCATTAGAAAATATCTCGATTTATAAATTTCTGATATAAAAATAAATCTCTCTCTATCTTTCTCTCTCTGATTGTAAAATATATATTCTAACACTCTATACACAATGTACATTTCTCACACAAAATATGCGACAAGTAAAAATTGCGCAATAATGTATAATATTTTTTTATTATTAACAAAACATACTAAATATATAATAAAAATCACTATGTTATATAAACGTAGACATGAATATCACGACGCAGTATTAATCATTATCCATTACCGGGACTTTTTATCAACGCAGTGATTTTGCATCTTTATGCGACCTACGTTACATTGGATCAAAAAAAAATAATATTATTATTATAAAAGGTTATTTGAAATTTTATCAGCCGAGAAGAGAATGTATTTACAAAATTACATCGTTTTTTGCAATTAATTGCATTGTGGCTTCGACATCAACAAACGTGCATTTGAATTCGCGCGCGTGCGAATTCAATTTTTCTGCGCGCGTTTTAATCGCATCAATCTTTTTTAGATTTTTATTTTTTTACACTCGAAGACATTAAGTTATCACAAAGCTATGAAAGTCGCTAGCAAAATGATAACGAAATAGATCTCTGGCAAGTTACTTCTTCTCCGCTAAATGATTAAAGAGAGCTCAAAACAATGATAATTACCCCCATACAGCACTGAAGCTAGCAACAACATTGCTGCAACATTGTAATATTGCATATTGCAGTTTAATGTTGCAGAAATATTGCAAAGACATTATTTTACAATATAACTTTAGCAATGTTACAGCAACATTCCGAAAATATTACAAAAAAAGTATTCAATAATCGCTAGTTCATTTGTTTACCACTAAGCGGCGCATGTTGCGCTATCTATTCCGCATTTAATTTTTAATCATGATGATTATATAAAGTTTACAAAGAGCGGCTAGTAAGATTAAAAAGATATAATAACTATTTTTGTTAATTTAAGTCGTATGATATGACCATAATACAGAGGCTCAGACGTTGGACTAAGAATTCTTTTAATATTTTCCATTCTTATATAAAATCAAAAATTTGATAATAATTTTCTAATATGCAAAAGATACTTCAGATTTTAATAAATAAATTTTGAGATTATATAAAGACAAGAGAGATGTGAAAAAACTCGTTGTATGCGTAAATTCACCACAATCTTTTTGCATCCGGATATCTGAATATTTCGGATACAAAGAAATTGTGAATTTACGCAATTGCAAATTGAGTTTTTTCTTATTTCTCTTAGATATTTTCTGTCATTGAAGGAAGTCGAATGTGTACTGAAAAATTTACATTTTATAATTTCGTTATTATTATAATACAGAAAAACTATATACACGGTAGATCCTGACTCTTATAGGCCTAATTTCTTATTATTTTTTTCATATGTTAAGAATATTATGTCGATAAATATACATAAAGCATTATTGCATATATATTATATTGCTATGTTGCAGCAATATTATATTGCAATATTTCTGTAGGCGGACATTTTGTTGTTGCTGCAATATCATAACAATATTGTAGCAATATTTCGCAATGTTTCTGCAATGTTGCAATCTTGCAAAAAAATGTTGCTGCAATGTTGTTGCAATCTTGCGGTGCTGTATGGGTATCGGACGTGAGTGATTCGCGCGGATTCGGAAACGCATGGGGAAATTCACGTCATTGACGCGGCCCTGACAAGCGCGCGACGTCGCGTCGGAGCGCGATTGCTGAGTCACATATCGCGAACGATCTCTCCCTGCAAGGTGCACGACGTTCATTCGGTCGGTTTCTTCGCGTATAACGTGTATACGATCGCATCACGCGTTCGCGCAAAAGTCTCTCGTACGGCAAAAATGTTTCTTTATATCCTCGCGCGAGATTAATTATTGTGACATCAAGAGCGAATCTCGTGGCGCATAATTCGCGGGCTACTCGCCTGCTCGTGCATCCGTTTCGTGATTATTTTTTGTGTGTTTGTCGATATATGTACGCATATACATATATACATATATATAAGGTCATATATAAGTATCATTATAGGAACCTATCAAATTCTTTCTTCCCCCCCGCTCATGTCAAATCGCAGCTGATCCGCGTGTGTGGTGTGTCACACTTGTCTGCTTCGACGCATCCCAAGCCGCATGCGCCGCCAGCGCGACTCGATAGTGTCCGAGTGTACCGTCGACGATCAGGAGGTGCTGAGTGCTGAGCCACTTGTCAAAGGAATACTCGTGAGGCATGCGTGTGCGACGCGCGCGACTGCACCGCAGTTTGTGATGTGACTCGTGCGTTTTGAGGTTATTTCGGTCTCGTGTAACTGACCTGCGTTACCGCTTGCTCGGGAAAAGCGCGAACCTTTTATTTTCATCCCGGCGCTACGAGCGAAGAGTCGACTCTTCGACGACTCTTTCCCCCGAATTTCTAAAAATTGAGAACGGCTGATGAGCACACGGTACTGACTAGTGCGTTCTAACCTTAAAAAACTGAAACTCAAGAATCGTCGAAATGTATTTCGTCGCGTGAACGGTGCACCGTCGTTGTTCTACGAGAAGATTCTTCGTTTTCGTGAGGATAGCTTTGCATTACTTGCGTGCAGTGTCGATGAATATCTTACGAAATCACGTCATCTATTCATGATGTCAAACCTATTGTTTGTACTTAACAAGGACAACAAACCACTGTGACAATACTTCAAGATATACAGAACTTTGTTTCTTGTCCGTGCTGATTTAATTGGAGCAAGCTAGCAAGATGTTGTGCATGAAGAAACTGTACCGGGAGGAGCTGCTTCAATTAGCGTTGCTGCTCTCCTTGCTACGCGTGGATCCAGAATCATATTTGGGTCTAGACATTCAAACTCTCAATGTAGGATCTTTGGATCTCAATAATGGATCAGGATGGCACACGGATCACACAATTGTCCATCGTCCAATGTTTGTGCACCCAAAGAATCCAGATTCCATGCTTTTAAATTACCAGAGAGATCTGTTCGAAGAGCTCAATTCATTAGGAAGATATAACAGAATGAATTCTGGTCTCAATGCTATACATGCTTATCTATTAAATATCGATGAATCAAATAGAGACGCAGCATTGGCAGGTCCCAGTGTACCTGTTTCAACAAATACAACAAGAAACATGACATCTCCTGATCCACCAACCTCTACGCAAAGTCCTGCAGAACCAATTGGCGCAACAGAACTTACTCAAGAGGTACATCTTTTAATTAATTATAAGCATAGAGATTTATAATATATGAAGATATATGGCAAGGATTAGTATATATCAGTATATACCTATATTGTAGGAATTGTGTATCTTTCTCTCTCTTTCTCTCACATCTTCGTATCATTAAAACTATTATTTGAGATATTCTAATTATTATACATAAATAAACTATTTTTCTTACATTACAAGGTAATGCTAATCCTTGTTTACTTTGTTTTGCTCTTATTTTATACAATAAATTATACAATGAAAGTCATAGGGCCACATTTTAGCATTTATATATAATGACAGAGTACTTAATATTTAGACATTTCTAAACAAAAAATTCTAAATATTTTTTAATATGAATAAAAAACATTCCTTTATTTATAGTTTATTTTTTATTTCAATCTATATATACTTTATTTATAAATATAGTTTATTCATAATTTTAAATATTATTTTTTTTTATGATGGAGGGAGAGTTTGTAGTATAATTGAGTTACCAATTTTACGCAATTGTATTAATATTTTATATTACAATTATATATAATATTTTACAATATTTTTCAACCAATAACATAAAAATAAACGTTCCTGACGTCCATGACGTAAAATCTGAGCGCGTTAAATTGCACGCATCAATCAGATTTAGAAATAATATTTGGCAGTGTATCCGGAACATTATTTTTCTTTGCTAGAAGCTACCGTGTTAAAAAAAGTCAAAAATAGCCATATATCGTCGCGGTCACGTTAAAAGAGACCTGTTGAAAAGAGAACGCGATCGCTCTTTACAGCAATATAATCGCATCATGTAAATGACTTCGCGAATCCTTGTAAACGACCTTGTTATTCGCTCTTTGCCTTCCTTTTTGCCCAGTTTTTTTTTCTTTCTCCTTATTTCTTTTTCAAAGTATTAAATTGATTATAATTTCGATCATATCATTAATATCAAATTGCTTTACAGAATCTTATGCGCTATTTATTTAATGTGATGATTATGTTACATCTAGTTTAATCAGGCTTATTATAAGAAGTTATATAAAGAGAGAGGGAGAGAGAGAGAGAAATTAAATAGATTTAAGTATCTAAAAAATTATATTTAAATTATATATATAAAATTAAAATAAAAATTATAATAGATTAGGTTATTTATCAATATATTTATCAATATATTTTTTATAGATTGTCTTCACTTTTGCGCGTAAAATGCACATATAATAGTACACTTCCATATTTTATGCGTTATGAAAGAGCGTACGTTACAAGCTATTTATAAAGCCTTAAAAAAAAAGAAAGTTTATTAGCTGATACCATAAATAGAAGCGCGTGCAGAAAAATACATAACGGATTGATGAATCACAAACTCGCTTTTCTTTGTTACACATCCCGAAAGCGTGACTGCACATTCGATTCTCCTTCGAAATTCTATATTTTCGTTTATATTTTTGCCAAATTCACATACACCGAGATTAGTTCTTTCCTTCGCAGGACGATGTCCTTGTTACCTATACTGGTTAATCTGGGTTAACAAATTGCAAATCTGTGTCCCCGCGTGATGGCCTTTTTTAACAAATTTAAGATCTTTCGAATGTATTGATCGCGCAATAACGCATTAAGACGAACAACTTAAGATGAACACTTCATATGATAAAAAGCACGTTATCGTCATTTATATCATCTGCAATAAACAACACAACTTATCATGTTTCAGTAAAATTATGTACTAATTTTTGCAATTTCTGGGGTTTTTTCACACAGAGTTTATATTTACTAGGTGATTAGAACATTCATTTTAAAATTCTAAATTAAATTGTGAAATTTGAAATCAGGCATTTTAAATAATATTTACTTTTTTTGATATACCTTCTGTTGAGTGTATAATTTAAATCTACTTTTTTTTTTTTCCCCAAAATAGTTGATGAAACTATTATATACGAAAAGTAAAATAATAATCAAGATTTTCTCAAAGAAACCCAAATTAAGTAATAAACTATATTTCTGAGACTAAACGGGTGTGTATATAAAAAAGAAAACAAGCACATGTTTAATGCGCGATTATCTATCAATTAAAATTACATTTAGAATCACACATACAAAAAAGGTTTGATGTTTCTTGTAGCCTTGCAAGTACAAGCATTAGATGTGCAATTGATTCGTCCAGAATAGAATAGTATCAACTAAATCTGATTACTGTTAGAATTCTGCGATCTTTGGTAAGTTGAGGTCAAGTTAAACTATGATATCATGCATCGTGTATATATAAGTATTCTTTTCTGGATTATCTTACTACTTATAGTAAAAGCCTTCACATGAAATTTGACGCTTATATTTGAATTTTGAAGGATGTCGATTTACGACAACATCGAAGTTAAAAGTTTCTACATATTTTAACGCACCAGATGTAGAAATGTTTGACGGTATTGTAATTATTGAGAAACTGAATTTAAATTTAATAACGTATTTTTAACAAATGTTATATATGTGTGTATACATCTATTTATCTTTTTAAAGCTGATATTATATATATTACAGATACACAAACATGATGATTATTAAATAAGACTGTATTCTGAGTGTTTTACGGAGCAATTTTGATATATCACTCTTTCTGATTTTTGGATTTTTATTTTTGTTAAATTCAGTTTACATAAATCTGAAAAGATATTAAAATATTAATACAATTTTTTTTAATTTTGGGAAGTTGTAAATTGCTCAATGTTTTTAGAAATATATTGTTTTCAAATGACAATAGCTATCATGATGCGCGATGCATATATTTGAAATATAGGATGATGTATGTGTGTATAATAAATCAAAGTAAAGACGTTATAACTTAATAATAGTGATTTTTATATGGTTCTGATAAATTATGTTTCACTCTCTTAGGTAGAGTATCATTTCGCGAAACGTGCTTATACATCAAATGCGATTGTACATCGTGATAAGTAAGCATTCTTGTGTCAAAAATATTTCTGAAATAATATAATACATTGAAAAGAGTCACGAGATTAATATAATGTAAAGAAAAGACATCAGGAAAGCTGTGTCTTTAACATATATTTTGTATATCAATACGTCACGTTCTTTATACTTGCCATTTATTAATTTGCATAATAATATATGTACATTATTTTCAAAATTGTTCAGAACTTTTTACATTTTCGACGAACTTTTAATCGAAACAGAATATGAAGACTTGAAAAAATATGTATATGTAAATTAGATTCGGTCAATGGAACTGTGACGATAAGTTTTACGTAATTATTTCTGAATACTGTTAACTAAATGCGACGAAAAATATACGTAAATGTATTTCCCGTACATTACCGAGAGAATCGTCTTGTTCCAAATTAAACATCTGGCCTTGTTCCAACACGCGGATGACATCAATCGAATTTATTGCATTTTGAAAAGCGCTTGACAGAATTTATTTCAATTTATTTTGCGAGGGGATTATTATTCATTTTTTTCCTATTGTGATTATAAATTAACCGCTACTTTATTCAAGCGAACATTTCGACAAAATATTGCCGAAAGCTTTTCGCGTGATATTCGTGCACGACGGCCTCGATTACAAAAATAATTGTATGCAAACGGTTGGATAGATATGCGCGCGTTAAAAATGACTTCATCAAAAAATAAACACATAAAGATCAGATGCAGCCCCGATTTCGCGAGAATTGAAACCTATACAAATTTCTCGTTTTCAAAGCGATACACGTATCCAGGATTAGAAATCGGTCGAGGATTTTCGAGGCGATTATTAATATGCTCATGGAAAGAGATTCGCCCTTCTGTTTCCAATTTACGCTTTACGTTAAAAACACATTGAATGATTGATGCAATGCAAATCCCAAGGTTTACATTTTATATTTTCGCAAGGCTTTTCATTGCACGCAATTTGTTTTGGCCGATATTTTAAAGTCATATTTTTTTTTTAATGTGACATTTATACAGATATAAATCAAACAGATCGGTGACTCTAAATGCCGCAATAAATATTGGCGTTTTCATTGTTATTGTGCGTTGAAAATTACTATACAAAAGTATTATTAAATATAGATATTATATATAATATTGTGTCGTACATACAATACCTATATCTCGTACTCATGATATTTTGAAACCATGTGTCTTCAATATTTACTTGAGTATCGATAAGTCGTAATCATTTGTGTCAATATTTTAGTAATATCTTATATTTATTATTTTGACGATTTTTTTAAATTGAAAGTCGCTAAAAGATTTTTTTTTTTTTTTTTCTTTTTTTCAAGAAAATTTTAATAAGATGACTTGGATTTTCTTTATAATTATTTTTTAGGATAATTTTCATTAATTTCCTGACAGCTATTACATGCAAATTATAGTCTTTTCGTTCAATTAAATTTTTTAAATATTTGGAATTGTTTTTGTGGATAAAAATCGCGCGCGCGCGAAAATGAAGGAGTGTAAATGTCGGGACTTTCCCTGGTCATAGAAAGGCAACTGCAACAAAGCGTGTCTCGAGAGAAATGTGCGCATTTCAGTAGCAATGACAGATGGTCCTCGACGCATCGAGATTGGCAAACTGCCCTACTGTAATTGAAATGCATCTCTTACACGTACTTTTTAGTGATTAAAGAAGACAATTTGAAACTGCATGATAAAACGCTTTATTGACAATTTGAGATATGAGACGTTTGTCGATTTTCGAGAGTTTTATTTATTCTATTATAGTTTTAATATAGTTTTTAGTATAGTTCTCTGAGCAAATTCTTTTATTTTCTAAAGAGATTTAATTATTAAAATCAATTAACAAATTAATTTTGTCATTAATAAATTTCATCCGAGGGAAGGCACTCTAGAGAATTCTTCGGGACGCATTCAGAACTTTAATAAAAAATTAATTTTTTTAAAGAGATGATGTGTCAACTTTACAGAGGTTATTTTTACGTATTTATATGGGATGTTTTTCAAGATTCCCATTTATCTTAAAACAATTTTTATCTGAGTTTTGTGTGTATTTATGTTTTTTAAAGAGTTTTAACGATACACAAAATTAAAAAATTTTTAAAATAATTTTCTAAAATTATTTATCTTTATAAGCATTATTATATATTTTTAAATTTTATCAAAAAATATCAATATATATATATATATATATGTATTGATTAATGTACCATATGTTCGCTTTGTGAGCATTTTTTCTACAACGAAAAATCGAAAACCGATTTAATTTATTGTTTTTTCTGTTTACATACATTTTACTTAGACACTGGCCCATTATGAAATCGTTGCATGGTTTTAAAACTTGGCAAGCGAATAGCTGGTGTAAACCAGCAAGTTTTCGTTACTTCAATCATAAAAGTGATTGACCATAAAACAATACGACGTGTTGATAAGTTAACACATAACTATATTTTAAAAATTTGAAATATGTCGACTCTCTGTCCAACCAGAATTTGATCCCTCACTATTAGATTATTATTGATGATGAAATATAAAATTCGCAAATTATTATTGCACGGATGTAAATAATTATAGTTAGATATAATATATATATATATTTGCACAATAAATATTTTGAAGCATGATTGTATTATATTATGCATTCTATATGTATGTGTGTGTGTGTGTGAAAAAAAATCTTTATTAAAAAATAATATGAGATAATGCTGTGTTATGTGTGTGTACATCAAATGCAGAGATTTGACGGGTATGCGTAATTGGCACATTTAAATATTGGATACGTACGCGTGATTAAAAGATAAACGGAAAGCAAAACGAGCAAATATAGAGATAGTAAAATGTCTGATCTCGGCGCATTATATTGACCTTCGTTTCATAACGTTACCAGAGCTCGAATTGTGCCGACAAAGTATTTTTCTGCTAGTTTCTAAAAATTGCATTTTATGTTCAAGTATTTTATATCCAAAGAGTTTTGGTACAATGTGAAATAAAAATATATATTATAAAATTCTCTCTCTCTCTCTCTCTCTCTCTCTCTCTATATATATATATATATATATATATATATATATATATATATATATATATATATGCGCTTTACTGTCATTATTAATTATTTAAATTGTAAACCATAATGATAAATCTACGTTGCCTGATGTTTCTAATTGTTATAGATTTAAAGATTTAAGATTAAAACTAAAGATTTTGTAAAGATTTCAACAAAAGTTAAAGCTTTCAAATTCGACATTTTTTATTAATACATGATAAAGAACATTTAAAAATTGTCGAATATAGTTTTTTTATCTCAAAAATTTATATCTTTTTATCTTTGTTTTGTAACGCGCATCTATCTACGTTAGCGGGTTTTACTTCTTGCACGCGATTATGTAAAGGTTGAGAATATTTAATCTTTTAGATATATTACACTTTGTTAAAATGAATGTGAAGCGATTAAACATACAAAATGAAATCTATTTAGAGATTTGACGAAGACGAAGCATCATTTCCTAGAGTAAACAACGTAATAATGATTACCTTGAACAAATTGAATTATTATTCACTATCTCTTACGCGCGCGAACTAACATTTTTTCATAGAATCAAAATTTACATTTTTTTTTTTAAACCGTTATATGTCATACATCATTTATATGTCTATGAATTATCGTATTGTTATTTTAAATCGCAAAAGACCTTGATTTTTATTAATATAATAAAAAATTATTTACAAAAATTATTTACATTTCTGTGTTTGCCATTAACTTTTAAATAAAATCTTCCATTTTTATATTACTCTGCAGTATGTTTTACTAATCTCTAGCTCATTATTATACGAACGTAATGTATATTAAATTCTTGTGAAACGTTAACTTGTTTCGCACGTTGGCAAACAGCGCGTAATAATTGTGTCAATATATATGCATTCATGCAAGCTGAATATTTAGTTAGCTAATATTATTGCTAATACATTGTTCAAAATAATTCTTTGCTCGCGGTATCGAGTATTGGACAATTATATTAAACAATTTTGGGTAGCCGTTTAAAATATCAACATTTTTAAATACACTAACAAAGTGTAATATATCAGAAAGATAGAGACGTATAAGGAATGTTATGAAATTAACTTTAATAGTAATAGTTCTTTTATAAATTTGTAATTAAATTTAAATTTAATTTCAGAGACTTTGCATGTATACATATATAAAAAATTTAGATGTTATATAAATTTATATTTTTTCTTTTTTTTTTCTCTCTCTCTTTTATGCGATTTTCGAATAATATTTCAGTTTATATGTCATGCTAGAGTTGAAATCGAATATATAAACATTCGGCATTTAGGATTGCGGCTCATCTGACTCTTATGTAATTAAGGTATCTTTATAAAGAATTTATTTTGCTAAGGACAAAAATCGAAATTCTTTCCCAGATTTCTTTCAACGAATTTTTATCGTTCAGTAACAAACGTTCCATCGTCATCGCGTCACATGTTCATCGAACGTTCCATAAATTTTCATAAATCAGCATCGCGAGCGTATGCAAACGATGACCCTGACGACCCGTGCCCGCGGTTGACGGACGCAAGACGCCTCGTCGCAATCGAGGTGTAAAGTGGCAGTCCGGCAACACGTAGCGCAAGACGGAGTTCAGGTTAGAGACTGCGTGTACGCACTGCACATAATTAATCGAAGCGCAAAGATTGCCATCGTTTATTCGCATGTGTTAGATGGCGCGCAGGAAGAGGAAGCAACCGAGGATGATCGCTGTATTTGTGCCGGACGATGTACGTTTCTTATCGAGTTTTAGGGAATTAATTTTTTGTCGAGAAGTTTTGTCGCTCACGTGTGTGATAAAACACGTACGCAATATCGTTCGCGAGTGCATTAAGGCTTTAGCATGACCAGATATTTAAATTGCAAAAGAGGGGGCTTGGAATATTGGCATATTTTCAGTTTTCCGTAAGAATGATATTATCACGGCATTTGTCAAAATTGATAATATAATACGAAGTGATATTTTTGGCCATCAAAATCGAGTACTAAATAATTTACTACGATCTACAATACACGTGGTAAATGACAGGAAAATGTCGATATAGACCTAAAATTATCATTAAAGATGTCTGCAATATTGCCTGTATGTGTTGGAAATATAATTATGTACTTTTTTTATTTCTTGCGACTAGTCTAAATTAAAAAAAAAAAAACATTGTTTTTGTCTGTTTCAGGTATGTATCATATCACACCTTAAACTTTCCGAAGATATTTCAAACTTTAATAAAACTTGCGATTGTTTATGCGTGTCAATACATTTATCTGCTACGCAACAGGTCTGCAGCATATTCTGTCTTAATGTACGGAATATGATATACATTTTGTTCGCGTTATCTTGGTAAGTTTTTAGCAATATGAAATTTTCGCATTTTCTATGCACTTTCCTGTTTTATCTTTGTCACATGTGTGTCCGCATCTACGTCCGCATAACGATACGTTAAGTCTCACAAATTCTGCTTTTTCTTAAAATTTTTCTAATCGATACACTAAGTGTGTATTGCACAATGTTAAAATGTAAGTGAAAATTTGTTGAACTTATGAGGCAAGAAATATATTTTTATTGAGATTCCTGCTAATTACTATACATTTATCTATACTGTATCAGTTTAAAATTCTCGTCATTCACGATAAAGAAAATATTATAATTAAATATCTCTAAAATGTGAAGGTAAGATAAAAATAAAAATTTTTTTACCATGATTTTGTGGCGAATGTGTTCCAATGAAAGAGTCCCGTGAATCGGAATAATCTATGACGAAACCTTGCGAATTCACAGATAATGAGCGAAAACCGTCTTTGTCGCAGTATTTTGCATCGGTAAACGTAAACAACATTACACTATTTTTGCCTTGCGCCATAAAATTAGTCAGATAACTATGTATATGTAAATCGATCGCCAGGAAAAAATGCGATTTTTTTCGCGTATTCTAGAATTGTTCGCAATAAGTTTTTATTAGAAAAGATGATCGCCAAGGTTAGCGAGGTCGAAACAGCTTTTGCAAAAATAACCGTGCCTATTCTGTAACGTTCGTTCCTTCATAAGAGAGTGCAGCGCACTTGTAACCTTCGCGGGTTAAGCCCACACGTCTTCGCGCACGCATTTGGCAATCGAGTTGGTGATCTTTGTTGCACTCATCGTGAAATTTTACTTTGTTCGGACAGTTAATTATGCCGATAAATCACGATAAATTATTCAACAAGTACATATATATTTTCATGTTTACAACGATATTTAATTTATCGCTCCTACATATCATATATGTGTAATAGCTTTATATTTTTTCTTAATTAAATAATCAATTATAATTATAATTCGACAAAACTTGGAGTTTATGTAATTATCATCTTAACAACAATATAAGGCTCATTACATACTTATCGTAAAATATTAAATATTATTGCAATCTAAATTAATTTTTTTTTTTTGTTGGAGTAAAATTATAATATTGGATGATGTAAATGTTTTTACATTCTTAGACATTAATTTGCCAGAGTTTGTCTTTTCTTAGTTTATAAATTAAAATATATTGTTCATTGGACGTGAGACATAAAAACAAGTATCTTTTTATAATTTTTATCATAAGTCCATACCCATACAGCACCGCAAGATTGCAATAACATTGCAGCAACATTTTTCTGCAAGATTGCAATATTGCAGAAACATTGCGAAATGTTGCAGCAACGTTGTTATGATATTGCAGCAACAGTAAAATGTCCGCCTACAGAAATATTGCAATATAATATTGCAGCAACATAGCAATATAATATATATGCAATAATGCTTTATGTATATTTATCGACATACTATCCTTAACATATGAAAAAAATAATAAGAAATTAGGCCTATAAGAGTCAGGATCTAGCGTGTATATAGTTTTTCTGTATTATAATAACAACGAAATTATAAAATGTAAATTTTTCAGTACACATTCGACTTCCTTCAGTGACAGAGAATATCTAAGAGAAATAAGGAAAAACTCAATTTGCAATTGCGTAAATTCACAATTTCTTTGTATCCGAAATATTCAGATATCCGGATGCAAAAAGATTGTGGTGAATTTACGCATACAAGTTTTTTCACATCTCTCTTGTCTTTATATAATCTCAAAATTTATTTATTAAAATCTGAAGTATCTTTTGCATATTAGAAAATTATTATGAAATTTTTGATTTTATATAAGAATGGAAAATATTAAAAGAATACTTAGTCCAATGTCTGAGCCCCTGTATTATGGTCATATCATACGAGTTAAATTAACAAAAATAGTTATTATATCTTTTTAATCTTACTAGCCGTTCTTTGTAAACTTTATATAATCATCATGATTAAAAATTAAATGCGAAATAGATAGCGCAACATGCGCCACTTAGTGGTAAACAAATGAACTAGCGATTATTGAATACTTTTTTTGTAATATTTTCGGAATGTTGCTGTAACATTGCTAAAGTTATATTGTAAAATAATGTCTTTGCAATATTTCTGCAACATTAAACTGCAATATGCAATATTACAATGTTGCAGCAATGTTGTTGCAAGCTTTAGTGCTGTATGGGTAATTAAATGCAAATCTAAGATATGTAAGTGGTTACGGATAGCTGGAAACCATCCAACATATGATTCTCGTATTTTCCATGGTAAAACAGTTTGACAGAGCAACTCTCTTGGTTTACGTTATCAAAATTCCAGTTATCGATTGCTAGCTACACAATTTTCTGCATTGTTGGTTAAGATTGTAAAAAAAGAACGGCGTTGTTGATTTCGTTTAAAAAACGCAAATACTGATATCAGTGTAATTATTTTCTTTTATTATTTAGAGTTGGAATATATTTTTTCTCAGTTATATCACACTTTGCTGCGATAAAAAACAGCTCGCACGATATGATACGATGCGTGTGTGACTACCTGTATGTTAGGACCCGTATGTTTAGCATGTTATCTCTGATAACGAGAAGCTCTCGCGCGTTATCGTACTTTATAAAAGTTCTGAAGATAAGATGTCTCTCATAAACTTTTGCGATATTTAAGGCGCTTATATCTTTGTGGAAAAATTAAAATAAATATTGCTCGAACAATGCGGCAACTGGCGAGGTCAGCGCGATGGTTAATTGAGAGTAATAATTTTTCTCAGAACGTTAATCGAACCAATTTACGCTATCTTGAATGGACGGTTTATGAAAAGAGAGAACTTATTTAATCTCCATATGAGCAAAATAGAACGTTGTCTTTATTATTTATTATAGATACGAGATTCATTGTATCGAATAATTTCTATTTTATTTAGCCTATCAATTTTAAGATTAATCTTAATTGGTCTATAAATCACTAATTAATAGATATAAAAGAATTTTAAAGAACAATATATTTACTAAAAAATATAACATTTTATTATTCACTGACTTAATAACATGTAATACACACCCAGTGACAAATTTGCATTGTAGTTGTATTAATCCATTTACTATTTATTATTTAATAAATTAATAATATTATGTTACATCTCTCATAATGAGCTAAAAATTTCAAAAATTTTTCTAATGCAGAAAACTACCTTATATTAAAAAATGTACAATATATACATACATTATAAAATATATAATAAATATAAAATATTGATGTAGGATCATTGAAAAAAATATTTTTTTTTTTTTTTTTTTTTTTCCTCCAAGAATATATACAGTCGGAAATTTTTTGTCATAAAAAGAACAAATTTTTTTAGAGATTGTTCAGAATTCACAATATGATTCGCTTTTATGAGTATTGCTCACAGCTATTATGCCATAAGATCACATAATCGTTTCTACACTGCGCAAACACGTATGTCTATAGTTGCCGCTTAGTTTTTTCATACTTTCTGTGTGATAATATTTCGTATTACATATTTTAAACGATTCTTTTCGAAACATAGTCGGAATTATACTTTTTAATAATTACTATTAATAACCGTTTGCGATAATTACACGACTCGTATCCTGTGCACGTTTCTATTATCTAAACCGAACGATGACCTTGATTTTGCATAGCCATGCATACGTTGTATATATGCACGTCGTGATCTATTTCTATTTTTCTAAATAATTTTTTTAATAATTGCGTATAACAAAAACAAATCTTAACGCCATTTTTTATTCCGCTAATTTATCAAATATTTTTAATTAATTAATACTTGACAAAGTACTAAAGCGATATTCAAAATATCGTCAAGTTATCATGAAACTGCTTTTTTCTCATGTACGGAATGTATACATATAATTATAGCAAAAGATAAGAATAATCGGTAAAAGAAATAAGGTAAAAGAATAAAGGATGTTGTTTGAAAGCAGAAAATATAAAGACAGTTTATCTCAATAAAAGGAAAGATATATTTTGCGATACAATTTATTTTGTGTAATTGTGTAATGAGAATTACGAGAATATATTCATACAAGATTGTACGAATTTGCAGGATACCATCGTTAAAATATGTTTGCATAAAAGAAAGAACTAGATTTATTTTCTATAATGAGGAAGGATTATCTCAAGCAAGCATTATAATATTTCGTTTTAGATACATACGTTTTTTTTTTTTTTTTTTTTTTTCTTCATACAAATATACGTGTACACGACCGATAATATTTTATCCTATCTTATCTTTACTTCGGTAGACATATTTTAATAACATGTAGCATTTTTCATTGTATTCTCTTTACATCCACTTGCAACCTATCCATTTACCAAATGTCATATGGGAATAGATTGACAGAAAGATTTATGAAGATTGTGCGAAGATTTTGTAAGGATTGTGAATACATTTTATATATCAAATTTATACGCGATATTGATTTATAAAAAGATAGCAATTATCATAAATTAAAATATGATTACTCAAAGAAATTTCATCTATCTTTTCTCATGAAATATATTCGGATAAATAGAAGATTACGTTTAAATCTACGCTAATGTGTGATTTATATTTTATCCAGTTTGGCCCTGACCATCGATAACAATTCACTCATTATAAGAGATAAAATTTAACCGCAGTCAAAATTAATCGACAGACGAAATTGGGCTTAAAATAATTTTATTGGTATAGTACAAGCTATGTGTTTTATGAAAATTGTTCTTACTTCCGTGTTGCTCTTTCATATTATTAATTAATTATATTTATCGCTTTTTACGAATGCGATTCTAAGATAATTTTGACCTCGAAAGAGATTAGAAGCATCTTCGACAGCTCTCAACATTGCGGATCGTGCGTGGTGGCAGAATCTATCCGCGTTGAGGTTTTTCATGATTCGCGATACGAGTAGTGCGAATCAGTTGCTCATCGTTATCATCGTGACGCGCGCGTAGAGCAATCTGTCTTCGTCGGACGTCGTCGCCGACGTCGAACTCGCCGCCGTTTATTACATCGCGCAATCGTCAGTCTCACAATCGCGAGTGTATAAATCACAACGGATGTGTAACGGTGTGAGAATCATTCGACGATTTTACTTTCATTCAACGAGCTTCTTTCCAACGTGTTACTAAAAAGCGGATACCATCGAAATAACAGTTCTTTCGATACGGCGAATGTTAAAAATCCTATTCATCGCGAATCAACGATCGTTAGAATCTTCGTGATTTTGAATTTACATTCCCATACAACGAATACGTGATTTCACCATCCTTCGCATACCGTATTCGAAGTCGCGGTAAAACGCAGATATTCCTGCGCAGAGGATATCATCGAGCCCGCCAAAAATAACCGTGACGTATCGCGCATTGGCGGAAGAACATTTGCAGACAGTGATTTCTCTTGACCGAGTATATTCGAAGATCGTAAGAAGCAATATGAGTTTGGAAGCGATGTCGAATGTGGTAGGTTTCAACGATATTGCTGTTTGTCGATCGTGAATAGTATTGGTAAATGGAAAAGAGAGAAAGTATATTTTACGCGTTTGTTTTTAATGGTACGAAGCGGAGGATAGTATTGTAATATCTAAGTAATACTTAGAAAAGACTTAGTTAAGTTGTGACATGCAGATATAATAATTTCCGTTATTATTAAAAATATTTGTGAAACACTAAAAAATGTTTCTTTTCAAAATTATTTCTTTTTATTATAAAACATACGCAAAGTAAAATATAAGGAGTAACGTTATTTAAATATAAACTGTTTCGTACGCGCATTATACATTATACTATTTCATCATTTTTGTTATACTTCACCTGCTTTCGATGTAAAGAGGAATCTTATATTCAGAAACAGAGAGAGAAAGAGACACACACACACACACACACACATAGGGTAACCCAAATGACTTCTCTTTCTTACGATGATGCTGGTGTAACCGGTCAAACGTGTTCTCATAAACGATTCAAACTGTCATTTCGCGGCAATACGGATATTCCGTGTGATGTCACGATTTCCGTGAAAAAGCTCAATACTTTTTAGCGCGAGTTTCCGTTCAGACATATAAAAAGCTTTTCTATTTTCTGATGATGCGCATACATTATATGCCATGTATTATCCATCAAAAGTATCGACAATCGAATATAACAATTTATTTCAGCAGTAAACGAAAATTTTTGCATTAGCTTCTTCCATTAAAACTAAAGGATGATATCTATTAATTATAGCACCTGCAATGTTATAAAACTCGCCCAAGTGATGAAGATAAGGCATTATAATTGTATGATCAAGAAACTTGAACATAGACTTGATATGTCCATTTCTAGTCAATTATATTAGTTCTCAAGAAGTTTTAGTAGAAAAAAGGTTCATCAAAAATATTTTGAAAACGTCTCGAATTTAGCTACACGAATATAATAAAAAAATAGGCATTTTTGTGGAAGATTTTTGTTCACGGAGCTTTTCAATGTCATTCAAAATTCACAAATAATGTCACCAACTAACAGATTTTGTAAAACCCTACTATGTTTGTTTCAAACATTTTTCAAAAAAATCAATACCTTCCGAGATTTGACTATTCGGCAGCCCGAATTTTTCATGTTTGACAGGTTATAACTCGATAACTGTCCATTATTGAGCTTTGTGCCCATTACATCTTTTGTTCAGTAGGTCATAAGCTACAACATATGTAAAAACCAATTGATTTGACCGGGACAGATTTTCCATATGATTAGTGCGGGGTTCTTTCTTCTTATAGCTGATAAAGGAAATTTTAAATTCTGTGACTAATTCATAATAGGATCTCTTTCTCTCTTATTTCTATTATTGTATCCAACATCAGTACATAAAAAAGACGGATGAAATTTAGAATTTTTCTCCATCCAAAATATATATTTCTTAATTTGTATATTAACAAATTATTTTCATCCATAACTATACGAAAAAATAAGTATTAAGTAGAAATATTTAGCTTTTGATTTCTATTTTTAATTTTTGTCAATGTACTTTAAAAATTGCAGCTTTTTTTTTTTAATAAAATGAAATATTTTTGAAATTCCAAAAAAAAATTTAATTAATTCTAAATACCTTTTATAAATTTTTTGATTGTTATAATATTTTTGGATGGAGAAAATTTAAACGAAATTTTAGATTCTGTGACTAATTCATAATAGGATCTCTTTCTCTCTTATTTCTATTATTGTATCCAACATCAGTACATAAAAAAGACGAATGAAATTTAGAATTTTTCTCCATCCAAAATATATATTTCTTAATTTGTATATTAACAAATTATTTTCATCCATAACTATACGAAAAAATAAGTATTAAGTAGAAATATTTAGCTTTTGATTTCTATTTTTAATTTTTGTCAATGTACTTTAAAAATTGCAGCTTTTTTTTTTAATAAAATGAAATATTTTTGAAATTCCCAAAAAAATTTAATTAATTCTAAATACCTTTTATAAATTTTTTGATTGTTATAATATTTTTATGTCTATTAATATGTTAATAAGGATATAATATTTAAATTAAACGATAAGAGTTTTATCAGTAATATTGATATATTATAAAGATTAGCACACTCGCAGAGTACTAATTGACAAATATGTATTTTCGGCACACCATTGAAATTTCACTCACATTAAAATGCACATAACCTCACTTGGCGCTAAAACCGTAACAATCTCTATAAAGGATAAAATCTCGCCGCGATTTAATAATAAGTTCTCCATAATATCCAATAGATAACACATCTCATGATCACACTGTGATGTAAGTCAACCAGTTATTTCCGTGAAATCTATAGTATATGTGATGTCTATCATTTAATAATCAAATATTATGTAAGGATTGATACAGAAGTTGTAGTCGCGCTTACTTTGCACGTCTGTATCTCATATAGATAATTGAGAGGCGTTAATCATATCAAACGTACTCGCTGCGAAACGATACCAAATTTGTACAATATTACGAGCGTACAATGTGCGTATCTTGTTATTTTATGAAGTATTGTTTCAAGCGTGATGAGGACTTTTATGGCATGATGCTAAATATAGAATTTTTCAGAATAACAATGCGTTTGCAATTTTGTATGCAAGTTACGTATAGTATTTTAAAGAAAAAATAAATTATTACTCGTACGTCGTTTATGCTAGATACGAATTATTTTTACAATGAAAAGTTATATTGAGATAGCTATTGTCGTAAATGCACAAGTTTATTTACGCATTTATACACGCAGTTATATTATATTATTAGTGTAGTGTATATGTACCATATATGATTCATAGTAAAATATCTATCGATAAAAGAACAATTATACTTGTTGATCGCGTATTCCATACATAAATAAAATAAAATTATTATTAAACTTCTATTAAATCCTACATATATATTATATTATTCATATATGTATATCTTAAATTATATAATTATTATAATATAAGGTTTTACAAGCTAGATATATGCATGTAATATAGAAACTAATCGATGATTCATTAAACTCATTAGACATATATGTATATTTATCTCGAGAACAAACCACTGCATTCATTCTTTTAATCACATTTTTCCATGGCCAGTAAAATTTTGAATTATATTACAAATAAATAATTCGAGTGCAGAGGATTTTCATTATCTAATTACAGAATAATTGAGAAAAAGAAAAATCACAAGGATAAAACAAATTCACAATATCATGATCGACTTTGAACGTATCGAGGGTAAAAAATTATAAAAGAAATATAAACATTTGTATAAATGTAATTAATCGCAATAAATGAAACAGAATTCAAGTACATCAGCACATTAAGATATATTAATATTACAATGTTTGCATTATTTCTCGTAGGAAATAATTTTTCGTTGGACAGATATTTAAAAAATACAAGATGCATGCTAATTTGTATCTATATCGTCTTTTTTATTTTAATTATGGACATATATTATAAGTCATAAATAATGACTGCAGTGTATGAAATTGTTTGTATATAATATTAACTTGCTAGATTTATCATACATAGTCTACTACATATAATCCTGTGTGTGAAAAATGTTATCATAGAAATTGATAAATGAACTGAATACTGTGCAGTTGTGTTATATTGGCGTCATACATCTTTACTAATTTCTGTTTATGTAGAATATATCTCTTGCAACATATCTTGCAATCTTTATTTGCATATCAAATATACCATGAAGTTTGTTCTTTTTATTTTTTGTATTTAAAAAAAAAATCTTTTTTTTTTATTATTATTATTTTTATGAACCACTTGATTTTCTTATACCATTTGCGCTCTCAATTCAATTGATATAAGCCACATTTCTATTATTAGAATTTTGTATTAATTAAACTGTTGTTTTCTTATCTTTCGAGATGGTTTCTAGTATAGCGCTATCTTTGAAAACGCTACTCTCTGATTTGTGAATAGTCGGTATCATGTCGTAGCTTTCATTCAGCTCTACGCGTATTTACTCTTCACTCATATGGTTCTAGATGGCGCCAGAATGTAAATGTAATGCAGATTCCTTCATTCATTAGCATATTTTCTTACGATGCATTGGTTGCTGTGTAATCCGCGCTATGATTCAACACTTGATCATATGCTTATTGTTCTCGATCAACTTTACGAAAGACACATTTGCTTGACAAAAAAGACGGCTTCCTTTGCTAGAGAATGAAGAATGTCGTCTGTCTGCCGATCGGATTCTTCCTTTCAGATCAATCTGATTTGTCTTGACAAATTGTGGTAGTCACAAGATAACAAACAAGATATACATCTCGGTTGTAGCGGAGGTGGTCTCGTGTCACGTACTTGTCAATGTGTCAAGTCTCGTTCCCCACATGGACGTTGAAAACTACGATACTTTCGCACACGTACATCATTACAGCATCGTTCTGTGTAATCTTATTTATATACACGGGGTCAATAATACTGTTTTTTGTATAACATATCACAGTGTCTGACAATTATTGCAAAACCTAATATTAAAAACATTATGAAAATAAATACCTGTCATTTCAAATCAAGATGAAAAAGATTTACTTCATTAGACCGTATTTTTAATAATTAGATTTTTATTATTGTTTTTATTAGGTGTACAACTTTGCTTCGGCCGTTTTTTTCCCGAAATTCGAGGCTTTATTGTAAAAAACTGGTTATACATTTATGATTCAAAGTATTGTCCACTCCCAATGATCGTGCCAATTCTTTTTGACTTTGACTCGAGTCTTCGTTAAGTAACGCCTCCAATTCTGCATCTTCGAAAACCTTCTCTCTTCCATCGCTATGCCGGTCTTCGACGTGAAAATCACCGTTCTTGAAGCGTCGAAATCATTCACGACACGTTCTTTCACTAATAGCGGCTTCGCCATAAGTATTTGAGAGCATTCGATGAGCCTCAGCCGCAGATTTCTTCATATTGAAGCAGAAAATTAAAACCTCCCGCAAATGACGAGAATTTGGCTCGTAAACTGACATTTTCAATCGAGAATAACTTTATGACGCAGACACAAATCGACTAATGTTTCTATGGGGTTATGTTGACAGATGCCCAAGTTTATCGCACGACGTCTATGATCTATTTATTTCGACCACTACTTACCGCTAAAGCCATCTATAGGGAAACGGAGGAAGCAAAGTTGTACACCTAATATTATCATTTTTATTATTATTCTATTAATTATATTTGTTTCTTTTTTTTACTCTTTTACATTATTAGAGAGCTTCTAATCAATAACTATTTAAATTTTTATTAACCTTGCATCATAATATATCTTTTTTTTTCGTATAAAATTTCTAAATTGTAAATCTCATAAGCTTTATGATCCATTTATATTTTAGAAAATAAAATACTTAATGTTGCTTTTTTGATAACTATTTACTGAAAAAAGCTGTATTTTCTTCTTAATTCGAGCATATAGGTCATAACGAACACTTATATTGTTAGATGGTATCACAAAGGATTAAGGAATCGATCGTTCATTTTCTTGAAGATTCTAGCTAAAGATATTGAAGTAACTGAAAAATAGTCGTAACGACGGGACACCTTGGGCAGCTCGCTAAGATTACCATAAACACCTTTACCGCCGTTTTCTGTGCGGAACAAGTGGATAGAATAGTTTTGCGTCCCCTTTCAAGTCTCCGGAGAAATGTTGCCGCGGTGACTAATGACACTAGATGGAGATCCACGTGAAAGCACCGAGCGGAGAAAGACAGGGGCGTAGTAGGAGGGTGCAATCGAATCATCATATTTATCTCTCATGTTAATCTTATCAGAAACGAATATAAATCGCCTCCCAATATTCCCAAGAATCTTTTTTTCTCTCGATCAATTTGTATTTAGCTTAAAAAATTTCAAATATTTTACGTCAAATATTTTAAAAACTCGAAATAAATTATTTTTAGTTAAATTTTCGCCAAGTTTCGATCGCATAAAATTTGATTTGTAACATGTGTTACTGACTTCTAAACCTCAATATGTAATCTGTCTTTCGATAAACATTCTATGTCTTATTTTTTATAATTGCAAACTTCTCCGCTACACATAGAGACGACGGATGTCTTTAAAGCCCTGCATGAAAGCATGAACGACGTGCTAAAGACAGCGGTGTCTTTATCGGCTCATTAACGGTAAAGACACTGGCAATGATCGTCACCGGTAATTATCGTGACAGCCGCAAAGACAGTGCGAGACGTAAAAGTAAGTTTGTGCGCCGCGTAATGATACACGCCGCCAATATTCGAGATTTTATCGGGCTGACGCAGCAATGTCTCTTTCCGTTCATCAACCGTCCGTCTCCTCTTCTCATCCGATTCTTCGATAGGTCCTGTCGACCTATCGAGCTCTCGGCCGGATTCTGTTCGCCTTAACCTTCCTATCGTCCATCGGTCGCATCCGGCTCATTAACATTTTTTTTTTTTTTTTTTTTTTTTTATTGGACACTACGAGTTCTGTACTAAACAAAGTATACGTTACCGCGGCGTTGCTTGGTCGATTCGGACGCTTTTTTACACAGCTGTCGGATTCAAAGAGATGCCGTCCTCTTCATTTGTCAAGTCGCCTCTTGAGCCCTTTCTCGAGCCCTATGCCTTTTCTATGTACCCTCGCACGAGATTAAAAAAGGCAAGCATCATTCAGGTGCGTTCTCAATAAACTCCGTGTCCGCGTTGCGAAGAGAACGAAATTTCCTCGGTGGAGGCTGTTTAATTCCTTCTGAAGTTATCCGACGATACGATTTGTGATATTTATAAAGACTATGTATCTTTTATATTACATTTTGTATTATATTATACATATTATATTTTTATATATTATAAGAAGTTGTACTGTCTATATTTTCTATTTATTATTAAGCATGCAGTTTAATTAAATAGAATACATACAGTTGAATACATACAGTCTATAATTATGTATGCATGCAATCTCAATATGTTTTATTTCAAATTCAACTTGTCGATGGAATTTATATCACATTTGTTGTATCTTTCTTCAATTAGAAATTTTTATCATTGTGAAAGGAATGTGATGTGTTTGCAGTTTCAATACGATAACGTATAATGAGGTTTTTCCCACTTTATAAAATATATCTTGTATTACACATATGCGTCATAAAAATATATTAAGAATAATATCTGTCTCGCCGAGAAAGTCTTTCTTTAATTTTTCCCGCGAATCTCATTCCAAAGAGATAGATTCCGAGGTTTAAAATACAATTTCCGTTGGATCGAACGATCTTCAGGTTCTCCCGTCGTGCGGACTGTCTTTGAAAATATTTTGACGTCGGGGAAGATCACCGTGTGATCGATGCCCGTTCCCTGGAGATTACATCATGAATTGCATTTTCTTCATACCAACGCGCATCACATAGACTGCAATTCTAGGTACAAACGATTCTCACAGAAATCATGGCATGCGGTTGATCGAAAGACCGTACCATCTGCTCTGCCGATTTTACGACTTCAAAAATATTTCCTAGAAAATTCTGTAACCAGAAAAATATAAGGTAACGATTAGAGTAATCGTTAAATAAAAAGAGAAATAAAGTAAAAAGAGTAAAAAAAAAAAGATAATTTAATAATAGGATTGGAAAAAAAATGATGTTTTTCTCTTAGATGATGGACATTAAACCTTAATATCTGATACGTAAATGAAAATTGTGGAACGTTTTAATAATCATGAGAAACATAAGTAGCTAGTAAATCTTAACGATTTGTATACTGCTTGTAGAAAAAAAATTTCAAGGTTGAAAAAAATCCAATGATTAGTTCCGACCGTGTCTTCTAGGACCTTATTTGCATTAATAGCGACTATACTTGAACGAAGACACGTTCGTCGTGAAATCATCAGACTCAAGACCGGTTTTCTTCTTCGAGCGTAATTATAAGGTTCGAACCAATCGCGCGGTATCTCGAAAAAATTCAGGGCCCATCGCCATCATCGACTTAACCGCAGTCGCCATTTTTCTTTGATCTTTATATATCATCAACGAATATGCCTTTCACGAAAAAATCTTTATGTCAATCTTTATGTCAAATAAGAGAGAGAGAGAGAGAGAGAGAGATAATTATTATCACAAGACCAAACAAATTTCGTATAGATAATCCTATCTAAGGCGCATTTTATCAATATCAATTCAATTGCTATCAGATTATTGCAAGATACTCGGAATGAGGAAGACGCTTTAGTAATGCATTTAATTGATCGCCATTTATGAGACACGCTCGAAGGTATTTAATTTTTTCATTTTCATTAGAGTGAACCGTAAATATATTCGCAAAAATTGCACCGTAATCTTACTGTAGAATAGTTCGATACGTGATTTCTTGCTCATGATCTGCGTTCTTCCGACGTAATTAAGCAATTTTATTTATATTTGTTACATCGTTATAAACTGGAAGAGGCAAAGAATATTTTATTCGCTGCGTCGTCCATTGCTTTAGAAATAGCCATCGACGGAAATGAAAAGAAGTCTTTAAGTTTCTATTATAAAATTTTTTCCATACATTATTCGATGATCGGTCTCATCGATTTGCGTTAATAAACGATTCCGATTCACACGCAACGATAATATTAATTGTCAGTCGGAAAACGAATCTAACGCGCAAAAATAAATAAAGAAGTACGTGTTGATTCAATGGCCGCGGTGGAACGAAAGTGGCAGACGGGCAAGAAGAAAATGATTCAGTTCATGTTCTTGCGACAATGACCGAGATTGGTTTCGCACTTCTTCAGCTTATGTCGCGCATAGCAGATAAGGCACGCGTATGGAAAAGCCTCGGGGATGAAGATAAGAATTATTCTAGTAAAACGGAAGCTCTCTAAATCGTGAAAAAGAAAATATGCGTATGATAAATGATATTCTTCAAATTAACCTAGACTAGGCAGATTCCTCTTAGATTCTTCTCGAATTTTGTTCTCATCGATATAAAACTTCGGTGAATGAGAGAAAACAGGCTCGCCGATAATATGGCGGATTGAAATAAATTACGATATTATGTGCAAAAGTATTAGCCACTTGTGTACTTCTCTCTCGTAGACTGATAACAATTACCATATTTCTATTTTCCTTACATGATAATTAATTGTTTTGATTATACATGAATATCAATATGTACAATAAAATAATTTAGCATCATTTTTTGCAGAGATTATTTTTTTATCTAGTAGTTTCTGTAATAGTGTCCGCAATTAAAAATTAATATCTGATACTGTATTTATCAAAATAAATGTCTGTTTGATTTATTGACGATCAATCTGAAAATGATTATGAAACTGATATTTAATCACTTTTAATGAGCAATGATTAATCAATTTCTAACACAAAATATTAATGTAAAAAGTCCGTCTTATTATCATTATGATTGAAAAAATTGCATACATTGATAAGGCAGTTATATTTTGTATCGACGTTCTCCTGTTAATTACATACTGTAAAGAGTTTGTTTTGAAAACCTGTTTGATACGTGTAGAATTTTTTTTATTTCAGGTGAATAAATTATAAGTTAACGAGCTAAAATAGAATGTAATATAATATACAAAGTCGGTTACTATCTAACAATGTGTAAAAAAAATATCCTTACCCGACAGCATAATAAGAAACATTGTGTAACATTTTATAATTGATCATGTCTCATTATTGTGTATACGATACGGCCGAAAGACGATTTACATACAATACATAACAAATTCTCTTATTAATCTTAGAAGACTATTTGTCTTTACTTAGCTTTGACAAATAATGTTTTTTCAATCTAATTTAGTGATCAATTGTGTTTATTAATTTTGTTTGGGTCTGTTAACTTTATTATACATACAAATCGATATAAATACAAATACGTACGCCAAAAAAATTTTTCTTACTTCTTGCGTGGAATATATCGATTAAATATTGATCGATAGCCATATAGTAGATAATTTTTTTAATGTGCGATCGTTATTACAACATAACTCGTTGGTATGGTTGAATTATTGTATTCGCAAAATATCAATAAACTTGCAAAGATTTTGTAAAACGTTGTAAAATTTTTCCAAAATAAACTTTTTTTTTTTTCCGGAACACACGTGTAACATATTTGTGAAAGTTATATTTTGCGCTAGTCGCGAGATAGGAATACCAATTCTAGTCTGTCTACAGGATTTTATTCTTTTTTTTTTTTCAATTTTCCTAAGTTTCAAGTTCTTTAAGTTCTTTCTTTTACCGGTATTCGTGTCTTGCCGAAAATCATGGTTGGTACTCGAGATATTGTATAACACGACTGCCATACTCTCTTTTTACGCGCAAAAAGCGGCGAATGCAAAACACATGGGCTTGGCATCGCACCGCAGTGATCGCGGCTGCGGGATTGAGGAGGGAGAGTATACGCCCCTGTCGGGGTGAACGATCGTGAGGGCACCGTCGGCGTTCCCTTTGTACACGCACCATCTCTCCCTCCCTTTTCCATCTCCTTCTCCTTTCCCTTCCGACGACTGGTACCTCCGCGATGTATCCCACAACATAAATACGCGTCTCTCCCTCCGCAATTCCCCATCCCTCCTACCTTCCTCCGCAACCCTGCTGGTCGGAGTTGCGCGGATACATTATACGAATTACATTGATGATACGTCGATGGGACACGAGATAGGGGGGCCGCACCGATAGCGCCGGAACTATTTTTCATGCTGTCCCCCTCTCCTCTTGCCCGCCCTTCATCTCAAGTTTTACATCCGCAAGAACGTTCGTTTCTTTTTTTCCGCTTCGCGCGAACGAAGAAAATAATGTAGCTCCGGCGGTCTTGATTATGATGCAAATGATCGCATTTCAGTACTCACGCGAGCATTAAAGTCGCGGTGCACCAGGGCATAATTTGTTATTCGCTAGTTCGTCTAAGGCGTTGTGATAATGGATTTAGTCGCATATACTGGTAATATCTGAACCGCAACGATCTGATGAAATTTCTATTATAAATTGCAATGATCTATTTATATTGGAAATTGCCATCGTAATTTATTTTGACTTAATTAAAAAATTACTTTTATATCAAAATGAAATAGGAAATTACATAATATTACATAAATTGAGCTATAATATTCATTTACGAGGTTGTGTAACCGGTTTGTCATTAGAATTTTTGAATCAGCTCGTGCAATTAACATTTTTTTCATAATTTAATTATTCCTTCCCTGGGCATGAATAACTTGTATTACAGACAAAATTTGAAAGGTTATTATTATTATCAAAAAATTTTGTATTTTTTCAACCGATAACAATTCGTCGATCGACTACAAGCAACAAACTTTTAATTGATTTTTTTATTTTTTAAGCTATTCTTGTTTTATTCCACATATTCTATGTTGGTTCTTTCTTTCTGATTAGCAATGGAAGAAAATTTCTTTTGCACGAATCGCGTATATCGCGATTTGAGAATATATTTTTATATTATTTTGTATTTATTTAGTTAAATATAAATGCCTACTTTTACACGTCGTCAAAAATAAGCGTCGCCGTTATATAGTATAGCTATTGTAGAATATAATATTGATTGCCGGATAAAATGACTTTTCCCAATGAGTAATTCCGATGCCAATTTTCTCTTTCGAAAGATCTTTCAAGAGTTACTCGGTGACTGACGTTAAGTTTTACCCTTGCTTCAAAAAGCTTTGGTCGTAATTAAATCTCCCCCTTTTCCGAGTTACTTTACTTGTTTATTACATTATATTAGCTCGTAACATTACATTTGATATATCGTACAAATTTAATATAATGACATTTACAAAATTATAATTGTTGATTAACTTTATATTATTATATTTTACTTTTATAATTTTATTTTAATTAATGAGAGTTAAACGCTTCCTTCAACAATCAAGAAATATAAAAGCGATATATTAGCCATCGATGCTTTATATCCGAAAATATTGCTTGTATATTCGAGTTACGTTTCGGACCGATCGTTGCTTCATGGCAAGACAGGCGTCCCCTAGGATACGCTTCCTCCCTCTCCTCCCATTTCAGAGATCCCACAGGATCATTAATCAAATTCCCCTTTAGCCTCGCCTCTCCCTTTATCCCCGCCTTGACCGAAGGCTCGGCCGCCATTACTGTGCGGCTGCATGCACAACGCACTAATTAAAACCAGGAAATTAATGTTTTATCCCTTTGCGCCTACTCTTTTGATACGACGCATCGTACCACGTGGAAAATTTCCTAATTCAAAATAAGAATTAAACATTTTATTTATCTATTCGGAATTTATGTCTTTTTGAAATGCATCTTCGTATATATAAGAGAATATAATGAGAATATAGATTTAAATAAATTTCTTGATTTTTTATTTTAAAAAATTGGAATAGAAATATTTTGCTATACACTTTTAATTCGAAAAAATTGAACGAAACAATTGAATAAGATGGTACTATCTCGTAATAATTTGCTTCTATCTATCTTAATTGCTCAAATTGTTAAAAAATATATTATTTCTACTATGAAAATTGCATTTGAAAATTTGATGTGAAAAGATTTTTCTAAAGTTCAAAAAATATAAATTTTCGAATACATATAAATTTCTTTCTTAAGTAATAAATATTTATTTTCCTTGACAAAATATAAGAGAAATTTATTTTACATTTATTTTGTATGTGATAAACAATTCTGATTAAAAATAATGTAATTAAATATTTGTGTGTTTGATAATTTTTTAAATGTAAACAAAACTTATTTACAATTGCTTACATATTTTATTAGATAAGATAACGAAATCGCAAAGATAAAAGTTTCCGCGTAAATTCTTTTATGGTTTTTAGCATTCCGAGAATGTATAGACATCCATTAGAAATCCATTAACGGTTTGTGTCCTCGCGGTCTACCACAAAGTGTCCAAAGTCATTTGGAAATATACGAATACTAATTTATCAGCACTGCAGGATTCGTGATTCCCTATAGGGTTGGTCTGCTTTTCAAATGTCGAAGAACTATTTGTTTACATATAGAAAGATCCTTACGAAGAAAGCTTTTCATCTTTCGCCAAGGATTTACCGCCCACATTCTGTCAAAGGCTCCCGCACACATCTTATGGAAAATTGTCTCTCAATGGATTTCAAATTTTAAAATTTTGTATTTTATATGATGCTGAGAAAAAGCAAAAGAGGTAGAAAATTTTACAGTTTATATAAGCAGATTTCGCGAAAACAATCTTCCATAGGGTGTGTGCAGCGTTTTTTTGAATTATTTTATTGAGTTTGACCAAGACTGCGCGAAATTTATAAATATTATGCAATGAAATAATTTTAAAGCTATTGCATATTTTTGCAATTAATTATTCAAAATATTTAAACTCAAAATTTCGATGTCGAATTTTGCAAGTATTTAGTTAAATTTTTGTTGAATCAAAATTCATCTGATATTATATGCAAAAAATTATTTTTTATTTCATACTTGTTATAATATTTGTTTAATTTCGAAATTTTATTTGCCCGAAAATTTTAATCTCTCTCTCTCTCTTTCTCTTTCTCTTTCTCTTTCTCTTTCTTTCTCTCTAATAAAAACAGTATTATAGACGATAATAGAATAATGTAAAATTATTATCGTGTTAAGGTATACAATTATACGTTTATATATCTGAAAGCGCGGCTAATACATAGAGTATTCTTCATCTATAGCAAAAAGGTAGCAACGTGTCGGTACATCGTTCCGCAGAAGCGAAAGGGTGGCGTGAAAATTGCGGATAATACCTGGTCAACCTAACGGTAGAATCACCATTAGTCCTATTAGTCCATAGTCAGGTACATTCTGACAGATACACTACCCATGAATACAGTAAAGGATACAGTGTATACAAATGCGCCATCAATGAAAAACTAAAGATGGAGTTAGGCTATAATGAGATTACTTACAAATTTATAAAGATTTTTCAACCTCCCGCATGCTAAAAGGATTAAATTCTTAAGGTGCGCTGGTAAGGCAACTGACTGCATTTTTTTCATCTTACAATTAGGTTGCGAAATTATGCTAATATGACAATTAACCAAATATCGCAATATTGTATTCTTGCATATACTTAATTATTTTTATTTTGACAATTTATTTTATTTTAATGGCAATGATTTTTTTTAAATATTAGGCGTACAACTTTGCTTCCGCCGTTTTTTTCCGAAATTCGAGGCTTTATTGTAAAAAATTGGTTTAAAATTGCTCGTTGAGTCACTCCCAATGATCGTGCCAATTCTTTTTGACTTTGACTCGAGTCTTCATTAAGTAATGCCTCTAAGTCTGCATCTTCGAAAACCTTCTCTCTTCTTTATGATGCAGACACAAATCGACTAATGTTTCTATGAGGTTATGTTGACAGATGCCCAAGTTTATCGCATGACGTCTATGGTATGATCTATTTATTTCGACCACTACTACCGCTAAAGCCATCTATAGGAAAACGGCGGAAGCACAGTTGTACACCTAATAATACAAATTAACGTGAAACCTTGTCAAGTTTTATTTCTTGTTTTTAAAGTTAGGAAGAAAAAGTCTTGATCTCTTTCAACTTTACGCGCTGCAATTATATTTACAGTTACAATCGAAAATAATTCTCGATTGTAATATACTCGATACTTGCGAGCAAAGATTCGCCTTCGTAGTGAAGAAAATGACGGAAATAACGGGAGCGTTGCACCTGTTATAGCCGTACGCAAAAACAATCGCTTTTTCCGAGATAATTCGCGTAGATACAATTGGTTAGCATATCGAAATCGTTTCATCGGCACAGCTTCTCAAAACTCTATCCGCGATACATCCTATTCAGTCGGAGAGACGAACGATGTTAGATAAACGTTGGTCGACCATTACTTCGTGTAATTACTGATCCTCAGATACATCTTCTTATCTTCTATCTTTGCGTTTTGCACGGACTCAATCTCAACCAGTTTCCCACCATATCGTTCGAAATTTCAGGATATTAATTATTTTTGATCAAGCAATTTTCTATTTGAAATTTTTTAATTTTATTCTAATTACTAGTATATTAGTGTTATTTAAATTTTCTAATTGTATACATAAAACATAAATTTTTAAATACAATAAACAAAATCTAAATCACTTGAATATCTCAGTAATTATGTAATTCCTTTGCTATACTAAAAATTGCGTAATTTTGCAATTCCATAATTATATAATTTTTCCTACATTAAAAATTGCATAAGCCTAATATAACGATTTTTTAATATATCAAAGATGTATGACAAATGTTATTTATAAATCACAAGCATTATTATCGCGTCTTATTTTGCGTATAAATTTTTCAATTCCAATATACAATGCAATATAGAATCACAATAGTGGATGGTGATTGATGATTGTTTCGATCGTGCAGTCACCGGTAAGATTTTTTTCGAGACTTTTTTAAATTCAACCCGCCATGAGAGAAATCGAATAGAAATCAGGTGCATCGATATCGGCCTGGACCAGCGGCGGGTGACCGAAACATAAAACGTGAGCCGAGCGAGAGATAACTCTCCGCGCCGCGGAGGATCAGCTGTGGGCGCGGCGGATATCCCGCTGCGTCTCTCCAGCATGGCCGACGTCATACGCACACCCACGCCGGCCGCGTCTCTCCCCGCGCTTCCCGCTAACCGCCGCCCGTTTCCCCTTTCTCGATTCTCGCCGCATCGAATTACACGGTCGGCGAAGTAATTTACAAAGCTACGCCCGCGAAAGCGCGAGCGCGCCTCGTATCCGTTTACATCCCTCAGCCTCAGCAGCGGTGGCGGCAGCGGCATGCGCGCAAATTCGCGATCACCCGATAACGATACCGAGAGATTAATGGCGCCGCGCCGCGGCGCCTTTGTCTTTAACTGGCTAGGGGCACGTCGACAAAAGCAGTCGCGAGGTCCCTGATTAATTAGGAACACGGGCGTGGTAATGGATTGGATGTGGAGGGGAATATATTTGGCGATCGAGAAAATCACGTCACTGCTTTCTCCACTTGTCATGTGCGAAAGCGTGAATAATATAGTTTATAAGGTAAATCATATGTTGTTATAAGTTTTTGTATATTATATACGAGACGTAAAAGTATGTTATTGCAGATTTGTAAAGTATAATACAAATATGCCGAAGAGAGATTTTATTGTAGTTGGACTTTAGATATTGTAAAAGCCTATATTAAATGAAAATTTATATTGTCCTACAAAAACGATCTTATGTCACTTTCGATATAAATGCATGTATATTTGTTTTACAATGTATTAAAGAACCCCATCGATTACCGCAAAAAGAAAATAGGAAAAACGATTTTGAATAATGAAGGAATTATTTTAAGGAATTATCAAAATTGGCCACGATCGAATTGTTACGCTTGTCCATTGCGAGGGAATAAAATATAATCGCTTCCTGATTCAATTGTCTATTTAGACATTAACGCGAAGAGTCTCGTTTCTTCTCTTAACGTTTTTGACAAGAGTCACGACTTCTTCCTCCTGGACACACATCGTTACTTACGTACTTCTCGTATGAATACAGCGAGATCTCCTGTCTCGATGATGCTTCGACAAGTATCAAGCCGTTTAATCTTACGCGCATGTCACTGACGAAGCGAAAACTATTGCTACAGTTTCAAGTATCGGTGCATCCACGATGAGGTGCATCCACGGGATAATGATGTAACAAGTCATGAATATAATAGAAATATGCAATTGGGCCCTAAACACGCGTTCGCGAACTTTAATTGACGCGGAAGCACCGCACAAGGTCTATCGTTCGCCTAGAGAGATGCAGAACTCACGTGTGTCCCGCTAGTCATTTAATTCGCAAATGTGGCGGTTCGAGAAGCGTTACGTTTCGGTGCCAATTTATCGGTAAATAGGGAAACAGCAAACGATGAGTAGGCACTGAACATTAAGATAATGTTCATACCTTTTTGAAGCTAATTTCGAAGACGTAATATAAAAGAAAGCGATATATAAATAGAAACAATTTTTGTTTGTACTAAATTAATAATTTATAATACGATATTACCATATATTTCCTATTATTATATTAATTATAATATCCATATATTATATTAATACTTAATCATTTATATGTATACGTAATAAGAATTAATTCTTTTATTTTATATATATATATATATTTTTGAAAATAAATTTTTTGGTAAAAAAAATTAAAAAAATTACGCTTGCTTCATTATTAAGAATATAATTGTAACCGGAACTTTTGAAGACAAAAAAAATTTTTTTCCCGCGCGTTATTTATACATATATAAACCGATGTACGCAAGTCGACCTTTCCTCTCTGAACATGTTAATCATTTCATGTAGCGCCACAAGTACGGAGAGGATTTTAGATTGGCGAGGAAAATCCGTAGATTGGTTAACGAGGCTCGGTACGAACTCGGCGAAATTGGCTCGATTAAAACCTACGGGGCAGCTGCCCCGAGGATTGTGCTCCGTCATGTGATTGGTCCCTTCTCCCAGGTCCTTTCTTCGATCTCCTCCATTTCGAGATGCATCGATACTCGGCCATCATTAATCATGCACTTTTGTACACACTCGTCGATGGGACTCCCTGCGAGGGACATCCGAGACGCAACAAAAATGAATCTCGAAGATCGGGATTGGGCTTGAACGCAGCGATCGAGGCCAGATGTTATTAACTTATGTAAAATAAACATAAACGAAAAAGCTGCACTCCGTTATGGAGGTATCGAAACGTTAATTGTGTGACTTTTAGTATCCATATTATAATTATTTGTTGCAAAAATTTCATTTTAATCGTAAATACTAGTCGCACGACAAAATTCAAAGACAGATCGTATATGTATGTTAAGCAGTAAAATTAATTTCAAAATGGATTATTATGATTTTTCTACAAGTCTTTGATGTATATTAATAGATATTATATATGTACATACTTTGAGAAAGAGCGTACATCTTTATGCTTGATAGAGACAATAAAATACTCGTCATTTTATAGCCAAATGTATACGAGCAGATATAAAAGACGATATATGTTTAATTTCCGTGAACATTATTTTTAACATGAGATGAGTACGGAGAAAAATTAAGCATATAAAACGGAACGTTCACCCGTATTGTATACTCGCATCTATTTGATTTGCATTTAAAATATAACCCGTATATTTTCTACTTGTAGATAATGAACAAAAAGTACTTTACAGTACACATATCTTCCTCTAAGAAATCCTCTAACGTATGGTATTTTAATTAAATAATATATTATTATTATATATTAATTATATTAAAAATACCGCCGTATTAGAGGATCACAAACTTAAATTAAAATTAATTAAATTAATACGAGGATTATTAATTTTTTAATAATATCATGGCAATGAATATTTAATTTTAGGATATGGACCTAATTGAGGTTCTTTGGAAACAGGATGTGGACTTGGGATTTACGCTTGTGGAACCTACCACGGCACCTGCCAAAAAATCATCTACATCAGAAAAAGAATCAGCGGACGAAATCGAAAAGCTGAAAGCTTTGGAAGCAATTAACGCTACGAATCAAAAGGTATGAAGAAGCTTTTTCATTTTTTTTTTTTTCTAGTTAATATCTTGTTTTAGATTCTCCGAAGTTATTTATCTTTCAAAATTACAAAGTGAAACGAATTCGTTGTTTCGATCTTTCAATCGCAATGGCTAATGAGCAATTGTTTTTCGAGAACGCGCCGCTTTCTGCTTTCACGTACGTAAAAGGAAGCGTTTACTTCCATGGACTCAATTTAAACATTCGTTTCTCCATATGCCAAACGGGTCCATTGATGTCTTCCTGTGTCCCCCGGATGATTATCGGAGATAGAAAGCTATGGACGCGCGCATACACTGTACGTCAAAGAATGGCTCGCGATGTCGCGCATTTTTCGTTCTGTCTCCCGACAATCATCGACCGATCGCATCGCGCGAATAGGAAGCGACATTTTCTGCGACGCTTCAGAAGAAAAAGATTTCCAGATTTAGCTTCCGGGTATTTATACATTCATCGCAGGACATTTCGGGATATTATTTTTCATTTTTTTGTTTATCTATCATTAAGAATCAATTTGGTGACTTGATTTGAGAAAAGCGCCGTACGCTGGCATTCGTTTCAATTTGTATTAGTTAATTGATGTGCTAAGAAACATAAACATACAACAGAACGTTACGTGTATACCATAGATAGATTTGTATCGAATCATGAAATTGATCGTAAGGCATCGAACAAGAATGATGCCGCTTGTTCGATTAACAGTGGAATTGTTATCTCTCTTTATCATCTCTAGTCTGCATTTTAAATAATATAATCTTATTCGAAGGGCGCGCGTCCTGAAAGATTCGGCATACATGTATTTCTTATAAAACTTATTTCATTTTTATTAAAAAAAATTTTAATACGCGATCTTATCCTAGTTAGCGCGTGGCTTCCGCGCTCGTAATCGCTTGTAGATGATCGATCTTGATCGGAGACACTAAGCCGGTTCAATCCATAGCGATCGTTTTTGGTAGACCGAAAGAGAAATTAGGAGTCCACGCGTCCTCGGATATAATCTCGGCCGATATTCCAATCCCTGCATATATCGGCCATCGATCTTATCTTTCTAGAGTTATAAGCACACCCGGATCGACATAGCAGACGTTTTGTCTCACGATGTATTCGTGATAATATCAATGTTCCAGGAAGAGACACGTCTTTATACAGCGTCACAGATGCTGCAGTGCTTTCCTAATTTAGTCTAAATACCATGTTTTTCTTTAGTGGTGCAGATCGATTGGCCGCGATATTTTTTATTATATTTTATAATAATATTCCAATATTATATTACAGATATAAATTGAACTATATTTTTAGCATTTTTCTATTCTTTCTCTATTTTTGTAATTTTTTTTTTTTTTTTTTTTTTCCAGAAATAATTGATTCATTTAATATATTATAATATAATATATTGTGTTGACAAGTATCGCGCGAATAGAATATTTATTTCATCTACAGCGCGAGAATTGGATAATTTAAATTCTAATAGAGAATTTCTTTCATTATTCTTGCTAATATAACAACATAAGACGGATCTTTTTAATTCTCTACTACTCGGCGCATCTATGATAATGTGTCGAAACAATGTTGATTTAAATTTATCAATCACTCGAACGTAAACTAGAATTAGATTTACGAAGAACTCTTTTTTGTTGATTGAATTCCGATTGATTTTTCTCATACAATGTAAGTTTATCAATAGCGACGACTTTCCTCCGCTTGGCGCGTTTCGGTGGATGGACACGAGGTGCATTTAAGTATCCAGCTGATTCGAACCTACGAGAGCTCATCCATACGATGGTCACCGACAATGACGGTGCATCGACGTTCTGGGCGGGTAACCCATCAGACTCCTCGACGTTCTTCGTCTGCCTCTCTGTCTCATCCTCTCTTCATCCTCGCTTCTTTCGGTTCTCTCTTCTTCTCACGACCTTCGGTAGTCGGCGCTCTTTCCTTCTTTATTTCTTTCCCGACGTCGCTATGCGTCGCTTCGTCTCCATCGACCTCTTCCTCTACGAAGATCGCATTGTTCCAGCGGGTTCCACCTTTGTGGGGGCTCGCCGCCGTCTTTGAGAGTCCAATAATATGGGGAAGACCCTCGATCCCGATCGAAAGCTGACATATCGATCCGAGACACGGTCCGCGAACAGCTGAGAACAAAGAAGAGCTCAGTCTCTCGACTTCTCCTTCTCTGTCTTGCATCGCGACGGATTATTGACATGCATTGTTCCAACGTTTCGCCAGAATTGTTTCAACTAAAGACAAGCAGCGGCTTAAAAATGATATAGCGTTGTTAGAAGTTTTTTTAATTAAATATTACTTTTCCCGGATTTAAAATCCGTATCTTCGATATATTACGGACGCGACATTCGCATTATCCTGGATCTTTCTTTAGACATATATGAATCATTCGCTGAAATTGAAATCGTTTATTGAAAGACAACTTTACAGAATTACCATCCTCAAAGCTAAAGTCAAGGTGTATAGAGCAATGAAAGTATTTATTTTATAAATGATCTTGCAACGTAGAATATTTGTCAACATGTGCCATTCGAGAAGGATATCGATGTCACTAGGAAGAAGCTAGGCAAGTAAATTACCGTAAAGCGCGTTGCATGTTGCTGTTGTACAATTATCTCAAACCGCCATGACTGGTAGAAATTTTTAATCCAGAGCCAAAAGATTTAAACGATTGGTGCACGTCGCGGCGACAGGCTCCATTAGAGCGACTCCGTCTCGCTGCGAAACGGGAATGAATTATGGAGGCGTTTAGAGGAACGTCAATCTAGAAAGTAGGAAAAAGGAAGTTTGATCGAACGATTCAGGATGAAAAGCATTCGTCGCGAAGACAACAAATTTTCTCGTGCTTAGCAAACGTGGTCACGGTTTTCTTCGTGTATTTATCTATTTATTGATTCTTCGCCTTTTTTTTCAATTGATTAATATACATAAAAATATTATCAATATTATTGTATCGATTAGAGACGCGCAATTATGTTTAAAAATGTAGCAATAGATAGCTATTCTCCTGAAAAAATGTTTCTGTATATTTTCAATACTCGTTGCGAATCATTAGATCTCGTATATCTTTATATTTCATCAATCGGCAATGATTCGTACTTATTTATTGTCTGGAACAAACGTAATGCAAAACCTGATCAATTCCACTTGGAGAATTTTACTTCGTTTTAACACGAATGCGTATCGCGCAAGATGAATCGTTGCAAGGCATCTTACTTCCGATTATAGAAGATCGCTATCGTGACTGACGCGAATTTTTAATCCACCGACGCGATTCAAATGAAGCGAGCTCTCCTAGGCGACGGGCTCCATTAGGGCGACTCCGTCTCGGTGCCAGAAGAATAAAGAGGAAGACTCGTCGGGAGGATGGCGGCAAGAAGAGGATGGGTCGATTCGTGCGATATAGGAGGAGGATGTCGAAAACAACGGATTCTCTCTCTCTCTCGCCCCGTTCTCCATCCTCATCGAACGTATTTATAAAACCATCAAAATGGCTAGCGTTCATTTGTTCCTGCGATGTATCCGTGAAGCTGGCAGGGTTTGGTAAAATGATAGATGTACGCAGCATCCCCTTCGGTACGAGGGGCGCCATCGACGGACCTATCGGAACGGAAGAGAAACGAGTGAGAAAGAGAGAGAGAGAGAGAGAGAGAGAGAGAAAGCATTTGTCGATCCGAAGCGTTTCTCTCGAAAGAGAAAGAGAGATAGCGATTGAAGAGAGAGGGAGCTTTGGGAGCCAGAGAGATTGGAACACTCTGGGAGGGGTATTCCGAGGGACGTATTGATGGTCCTGGAAATTGAAAACGCCCGGTGAGCCGAAGTGGGTTTGGCTTTCTTCTCTTGTCCCGATTGTTTCCGTCGGCTGGAATTTTGGAAGAAAATGGCGCGCATGCGGTGATACCGATGATCGAAGTTACCGCGTTTTTTGCGTCCATCCCTTCCGGTAGAGCTATTTTTTGGCAACTTACTCATCTCCTTTCTCATAGAATGATTTTATTGGTATTATAAAATTATGCCTTTTCGTTTCATTTTCTATATCCAGCAATCAAGGCGTCTCATTTATCTCTTTTCTTTTTTCTTTTTGCATTATAAAAATTTTTATAATATTTAATCATTATTTATTGAAAAAGCTCTCTGGTCATTGAAATGAAATATTCAGAACGAATCACGAAATGTGAAACGTATCGCGAGTTACATACGGTTCGAGGCAGCGTGACTCGCGCCGTATCTTTGGCGGCCGCGATATTGTATTGAATTCGTATTTACTCGCGCCGATCAAGGTTGATTTGAATCATGCCTTCTATCCGCGCTAGGCCTTGTAAAGCGGTTGATCGGGGCAGACAGTTGTAACAGTTCGTAAACCTTAATTGAGAGCTATGCCGGCTATGCGAGTCCGTATCGCTGACAGGACCCCCATTGTCGCATCGAGGGCTACGTCGTCGAGCAGGACCGACGTTTCCTTCGAGAGTCGAAGAGGATGACGTTGTGGGCCCAAAATAAAGCGCAAGCCTATACGCCATCCATGACTCTTGAAAAATATTTTAGGACCAATTTTAAGATGCAGAAACATCTCAAGCAGGCAGTTTCCATATGTGTTTTTTTTTAATTTTTTTTTTTTTATTTTAGACACTAAAGGACATATATTAAAAGAATTACATTTATTCGATAACAACGCTGTGTAATATTATATGTTATAGATAAAAAATATTTTGGGATCCAAGATAATTCTAATAGTTCGTAGCGAAGTGCTGGATTTCGCATTCGATTTTAGAGATAGATTGAATTTGGTATTCATAACGTCAAGCTCAGCGTAACGCACCACTCAACAACGATATATCATATCGTCGAATGAAAAAATGACCGGAGCGTAGATAGACGGGGATGAAAGATTCGAGAGGGATCGACGAGGAAGAGCAACGAAAAAAGGGAGAGAAAAAGAGAGCGACAGAGGCGGTTTTTTAAAGGGGGAAAGGGATAGATAGAGGAGCCTGTGGTCGTGGATGGTCGCTATCAGGGACTCGCTATGATTAATGATCGAGTACAATACTGTTTTCATTAAACTCATTTCACTGCAGCTCTCATGTACCGCCACGCTACGGGCGACCTATGGTCCAGGACATACGCGCGCCCTTGGGCCCTTTTTCACGTTGGCGGTAGGGTCGCTCGGCCGCTTGATTATGACGTCTCCATAAGAATCGACCTTGGCCGACTCGAATGGCGTTCGACTGAATTCGGCCATTGTTGCCCAACTTGTTGACGAGCTTCATCTTAAATTCGTCGGCTTCGTAATCATCTTTGTTGAAATTACGTTTTATGATCGCGGACTCTGGTACCGATCACATCTCACTTCGAGAGCGAGGCTCCTTCACCCTGCTCCTTAACACCTTTTTGATACCGCAACGTCGTTAATTACGGTCAACGCTCGTTACATCTCTTTCAATCTAATTTTCCAGCTAATTTACTCTTTGTTACGATTTATGCACTGTTATTAATTGATTAATTATAATTAGCAGATAAATTAATATTTATCATATTATATAATTAATATAGTTTGATAAACTTTACTCGTGGCGACGAGTTGTGTTTATCTGAACATTTTCTGACATCTCAGAACGAAAGGAAACCCTTTCGTTTGATCGGACTTATCGCTTACCGGAAAAAGTTATTTCCAGGATGATGGCAAAGAGTCTGAACCGCAAGAAGATGATCCTTGGGCAGGACTTCCTTACACCGTGGATCTTGAAACCGGTAAGCTTATTTGTGATATTTTTTTTATCTCTGCGTCATCTCTTATATTTATTAAATAATTCGGTTTAAAATAACGCATTTGATTGATTAAATTACACGTTTATCGAAGATGATCGAAATTTCGTTTACAAATACTAATTAAAGAATTGATTAGTACGTACGTTGCGCGCATGTTTTATGTTTAGCACATTAGTTTGTGTGCTAGCAAGAACAAGTAGATACATCTGGCGTTCTTGCTGCTCTTTATGTCCGGAGTGTATCGAATTAACGCGGCAATTTGTAAGATCCAATCCGAACATTCGCTATAGTCCGAGCCTGCCGCACCTGGCCGCACCTTCGCGCGGCTAATTAGCATAAACACGCCGATCGAATGCACTTCGCCGATCATTCCTTTAGAAATATACCGTAGACCGTGAAACACCTTGTCACCATACATAGTGAAAGAACACATTATCAAAATCGTGTGGTCTTAACGTAATCTTAAAAAATGGCGTTAGTATCAAATTAAAAAAGGCAAAAAATATTTTGTGCAACTCTTAATAAGATATCGAAGGTACTAGGGCAATTAAATTGAGTATTATAGTTTCTCGTGAATAGCGATTACGAATACGGTGTAAGGGTTATATAATTAAGTAACTGGTTCGTCAAAATTAAAGACTCTAACCGTAATATAAAATCAACAGAATTATAATATTGTATAAATGGAATCCGTGTATCATATAAATATGATATATTGGTTTTTTTTTTTTATTATTTTGCATTTTCTGTCGCATAATAAAAAGAGAGATGAATACGTTACCAGCGAGAAATGTTACGCGACACGAGCCGCATGTGGGAGAACGAGGATACTTTTCGCGCGAATGTCGGGAGCGAGAGAGAAATGGAAGGAGACTGTAACGAGCGCGCATGTAACACACTGCAGCGTCTACCTGCATGCCAAGGTGCACTTTATTCAGATATATAACTATGGGTTTCCAAGCAGGCAGGTTCCAGTTCCGGAGAACTCGAGGTTGGGGAGTGGCTTCAGGAACGCCCTCGCTACCTTCCTCCCTACCTTCTCGTCTTTTCAACCCCACCAGCCTGTCCAGCCCTTCGGTCGGGTTCGGTTCCCCTCTCCTTCTCTGCATTTAATTACTTTGCGCCCGACAGAATATACGCCTAGCTATGAGACACTCTACGTCGAGCATGCTATCGACGGTTGACGAAGGTCCGCTTGTTAAATTCTCCTTAGAAATCTATATATATGTATGTATATATATATGCTTCAAGAATCATTTTAAAGTAATCGACAAGCTAAAAATATTAGAAATCCGGAGAAATTTTTTTTACATTTGTACATTTTTACTGTCTCTTACAGATTGTAAGATTCTCTCTCTCTCTCTTTCTCTATATATACCATATATATATATATTTTACAGAGATTATACGCGCGGTTTATATAAAAATTATTTCGGGATATTGATGTCTCCTTTTTCAATTTTTTTTTTTTTTTTTTTTTTTCCAGCCGCGTACAGTTTCTAGTTTATCTGTCAAAAGTAATATCGAGAAATTATTGACAGCTTAAGGAGAGCGCTATGAATTGAAGTATTTCTTCGCTTACGAGGACGATACGCGGAAACAAATTAATCCGTTAGTGCGGTAATAACTTTTTGAGCGGATAATGGACCAAGAAGAGCAGCAGAGCTCATTACGCGGTTATCTCGTCGTCGATCAATCGAGATATTCGGCGCATGGCGTATATGATTAATGAGTTACTAGACTAATACATAAAAAATCCTTCCATCATCCTTATTTCGTAGGGCTTGATGGGAGAAAATGTAGCCCGTTGTAATATAAAGCAAGAGTGTGATGCGTGCGTTGAAAAAGAAATAGCGATCGAGTCGATCGAAAATTAATTGTAAAATCTTTGAAGAAAGTTGATACATTATTTTATCTGACTCTGAATCATAAAAGCTTGCACTTGTGCGGAATCAGAAAATCTCGGCTGCACGATACACGTGCAATTATAATTATGTATTAATTTATGTGTGTCTTAATATACATATATAATAGCTAGCATACCGATTTTTTCTTTCTACGATGTGTACGATACATCTTGTAATTTCTAGATTTTTTTCGTTTTGATGCTTTGGTTAGAGTGGACTTACATAAACAAAGAAGTCTCATTTTTAATCAACATACTAAAACGATCTTGTTCTAATATGAATTGAAGTTAAAACTTGATTTAAAGCTAAAAAAATTGTATTATTAAATATTACAAAATTATTGAAGATTTAATTTTTATCATCGTTTTTGATAAAAAAGGACTTTAAGTTTATCATAAAATCTGTCATTAAAAAGCTATATCGATACTGGATTGTACGAGAACAAATATTATATAATATTAGGTGTACAACTTTGCTTCCGCCATTTTTTCCCGAAATTCGAGGCTTTATTGTAAAAAACTGGTTATACATTTATGATTCGTTTTGAAATTGCTCGTTGAATCACTCCCAATGATCGTGCCAATTCTTTTTGACTTTGACTCGAGTCTTCGTTAAGTAACGCCTCCAATTCTGCATCTTCGAAAACCTTCTCTCTTCCATCGCTATGCCGGTCTTCGACGTGAAAATCACCGTTCTTGAAGCGTCGAAACCACTCACGACACGTTCTTTCGCTAATAGCGGCTTCGCCATAAGTATTTGAGAGCATTCGATGGGCCTCAGCCGCAGATTTCTTCATATTGAAGCAGAAAATTAAAACTTCCCGCAAATGACGAGAATTTGGCTCGTAAACTGACATTTTCAATCGAGAATAACTTTATGACGCAGACACAAATCGACTAATGTTTCTATGAGGTTATGTTGACAGATGCCCAAGTTTATCGCACGACGTCTATGATCTATTTATTTCGACCGCTACTTACCGCTAAAGCCATCTATAGGAAAACGGCGGAAGCAAAGTTGTACACCTAATATATTTACAGAATAGACTTCGCATCAATCGCCATATCCGCGCGCGAAGTGTTAGTGTAGTTTGTAATTTGAAATGAAAAGAAACCAAGGGGAGAATGTAAACGGAAAGAGGCAGTATAAATGTTACCGCTGCAACGCAAGGTGCTTGTACCAATTTGACGAAGCATGATGGATTATACGGCGGTTCGTGTAAAAAATTTACATTCACAGAATAAATTATCATAACATTGTCTCGAACGTGTGCGTGCGTATTATAGGTGCGCTTTTGGTACATTTTATTATATCAACGTATCCGTCAATCACCTCTATTAAGCTAGCAGGACCAAATCAGCAGAATCAAACTGGACCTATCAGATTATTTAGTACCCATTTTGTACTAATTTGTACCAATAATAATAATTTTGTACCTCGTGCCATTTTCAAAAAAACCGTGGCGCTGCTACCATCAAATTAAGCTAGCAGGACCAAACTAAAACAAAACAAAAAAATAAAAATAAGACCAGAAATAGAAAGGGCTGAATTTGTACTAATTTGTACCACCCAAATAAACTCAATATATTTAGCCCTTATGCTTAAAACAACCCCCAATTGAATTTAGCCCAATTAAGCTCAAGAGTAAAGTACTCTTTCCAATCAGCAGAATCAATCGCTACTTACACACTGGACGCGGCATAATTTGTACCGCCAAAATGTGAAGTTTCAAATTTTGTACCCCCGCCGTTCCTTCGAAAACTACCCCCGACTTCTATCTGTCTCAAAAGTAAAGTACCCTTCGCGACGAGCAGAATCAATCACTACTTGTACACACAACGCGACATAATTCGTACCATCAAAATCTAAAGTTTCAGATTTTGTACCCCGTTTTTTTTTTTATTGTGTTTTTCATGTAGTTTTTCGTTCACAAACACATACATACACATCCTCATGCATACCCGTATACATGCAAGTACGTATGTTTATTTCAATACCTTTATACGTAGAATCATTAAAAAAATTTAGAATAAATTCATTACTGAAAAACATAATAAAAAAAAAACAGGGTACAAAATCTGAAACTTTAGATTTTGATGGTACGAATTATGTCGCGTTGTGTGTACAAGTAGCGATTGATTCTGCTCGTGGCGATAGGTATTTTACTCTTGAGACTGAGATGGGTCGGGGGTAGTTTTCGAAGGAACGGCGGGGGTACAAAATTTGAAACTTCACATTTTGGCGGTACAAATTATGTCGCGCCGAGTGTACAAGTAGCGATTGATTCTGCTCGTGGCGAAAGGTACTTTACTCTTGAGATTGAGATGGGTCGGGGGTAATTTTCGAATGAACGGCGGGGGTACAAAATCTGTAACTTCAGATTTTGATGGTACAAATTATGTCGCGTTGTGTGTACAAGTAGCGATTGATTCTGCTCGTCGCGAAGGGTACTTTACTCTTAAGACGGATAGAAGTCGGGGGTAGTTTACGAAGGAACGCCGGGGGTACAAAATTTGAAACTTCACATTTTGGCGGTACAAATTATGCCGCGTCCAGTGTGTAAGTAGCGATTGATTCTGCTGATTGGAAAGAGTACTTTACTCTTGAGCTTAATAGGGCTAAATTCAATTGGGGGTTGTTTTAAGCATAAGGGCTAAATATATTGAGTTTATTTGGGTGGTACAAATTAGTACAAATTCAGCCCTTTCTATTTCTGGTCTTATTTTTATTTTTTTGTTTTGTTTTAGTTTGGTCCTGCTAGCTTAATTTGATGGTAGCATCGCCACGGTTTTTTTGAAAATGGCACGAGGTACAAAATTATTATTATTGGTACAAATTAGTACAAAATGGGTACTAAATAATCTGATAGGTCCAGTTTGATTCTGCTGATTTGGTCCTGCTAGCTTAATAGAGGTCCGTCAATCAGTGTCGGCCAAATGGATTTTTAGGGCCGCGATGCATTTTATTCGTGGCGCGTATTTTATTCATCTTGAAAATATTCGATTCTCGTGATAGATTTGCGTGATTTAGTCGAGGTGAAACTTATTTGAACCTCGAGATTCTTATCAAAAATACCTGGTGGCTTAGTGTTTGTGTGATTGGAAATTAATAACATAACCCGATCTATGCCATATACTCGTGATACTTTTATATTTATTATTACGATATGTCTATATGCGAACGGAAAGGTTCGAATAATCGTTTAGCCGACTATTAACACCTTCTATACTGAATAGCTTATATCGAGATCGATGTTGCGCTAAGAGATATATCGGTTCTCGTTACGCCTCGTAAGATTCAAGTCATGTAATAGGCGTTCAGCCTCTACAACCCCACCTTCTCAGATATGTGCCTGTGACATTATCTGTAGTTTAGATTATGCGGACGAAGGAGATTAGATCGTATAAAATTATCGCAGAGAAACTCTATAATATTCTACATAAAAGTGAAATGGTTTGTTAAACTATTACACTTGTAGATATATTGCTTAATGTTACGCAATAAAAACCTGATTCAAAAAATGAAAATTGACGCGGGAAACATAATGATCTTTTAATTATTATATAATGAAAAATAATTTTACTCCGATTTTTCGTTTCTTTCATTAAATTTTGGCGTTAAGTTAACTATTATTGAATTTATCAACGAAAAATATATAATTTATAAAGTTAAATATTTGTCTTATTATGACAAAAATTTGGCAGTTTTGTACGCGGAAAACATTACGTGCGTATAATTAAATGTTAAGAATAAATTCCTTTATCTTACATTTTTTAAATAAATCTTTTTTATCGCTTGCATTTCATAAGTAACACATACCGCATCTCATTCTAAATATTGCATAGTACATATTACATGAATAACTACAATTTCGATTTGCAATTTTACTCCTACGCAATATACACCCGATATACACTCGTGTCTTATTCTCACGGTAATCGCATGCCGATGACAGTTCCAACATTTATTCCACGTGGTTGATTTTTTTTTTTTTGCATAAAATACGAGTGTCTCTTGTTTTATTTTATTATATCAATGGATATAATGATCACTGTGGAAAATGATTTTTGAAATGATGATTATTACAACTATTCACTTGCGCTGTAAAAATGTATTATTACGCGAAATACCAAACGATATGAATAATTAAGATTTATTTTATTCTTTCAATAATTGTGTTTGAAGATATTTAAGAATATGCGCTTGTGGCCTATTCTAATTACTTTTAGTTAAAATTAACTGACCGAAAAATTTACGTTTAGCTGTTGAAAAATATATAATTTTAGCATATTTTAAATATTTAACCAATAATTTCTTATAATGCAACGTTTACATAAGATTTTCTGTACATTTTGAACATAGATATGACCAATGACAATATGATATTACATCTCAAAACGTAATTGAATAAATAATTTACAATTTTTTTCTCTCGTCAAGCATTAATAAAAAAGTATCTATCTCTCGTGATTTAAAAGCTATTGCTAATGCAATTTCTTTGATATTTTAGTAAATTGAGGAAATGCTGTGTATCGATACAAGACGAAATGTTCGAGTGTTGTAGGATAGCAAAATTAAGATTGGTGGGGATTTCTAGAGAGACGCATGCGTGAGCGCGTAACGCCGAACATCTGCCACGTGCGCGGGCGGCGCATAGTGCGTAGATCCGTTGCGTGGACTGAAATCTCGAGGGGGAACATCGTGAAAAGTATGGCCGCATCCGCCATGCGTATGCGCAGCCGCCTGAGGATTGGCTATTTTTTTATCCACTTTCAACTCTAATATATCGAAATGTTAATTAACGGATAGGCGTAGAAGCCATTATACATGTATATAAGTAATGTCTTCTATCGAACTTCATTACATTATATTTATGAAGTCCATAGATGAAAGAGATCCAGAGGATCAATCTTTTCTACGGTGGTAAAATTGAGTTTTTTTTTTTTTTTACAATAGTTGCACTCATTACAGACAGTGCTCCGAGTTTTTATTTATCCAAGAGTTTTTTATACTATATATGATGAAGGTATTTTATTTCATGAACATGTGAATATAACAATTTTCTAGTTTATTGCGGAGTTATATAGAATATAACGCTCTCGTATATAATCACAAACGAATAAGAGAAAGTTCAAAATGTTCAAATATTTCTTTTATTCTCATAAAATCTATAAAAGATTGAAACAATTTCTGAGATAATTTGATGATTATGTAACATGTCAAGAATTAATCTGTTTTATTTTCGAACTCCTCAATTTTAACCGTAAATAATATTGCGATTACAATTATCGGCGAATATATTTACGACTTTACAGATTGATAATGAGTATATAACTTTTCGACAAATATAGAAAGGATGATACGAAAAGAATAGAAATGAGAAAATGCAGTTGGCGAAAGAATGATAGGTGTAATCGATAGAATCGCGTTGCGTTAATTTCCTCTTCGATTCGTCAAGGATTGCCACGAGGGGAAAAAAATAATATCCGACTATCTCCACGCGTGGCAATAACCGTGACCAATTTCTCCTGAAGTGGATTTGGGATTAGACGCGGGAAGTCCACTTCGGACCGTTCCGGATCGCTCCGGAACGCTCCGCGATTCCCGAAAGGTTCTCGTCATTCCTCTTTTCGAGAATAACTGCAAAAAATCAGCTGGAATTATAATTCCTTTTCCTTCGCGACCTTCTTAATTTCGTTAGAAAAACTGGACTATTCGAGGGTTGTAACAGGGAACGAATGCGCCAAGGATCAAAAGGATTTAACGATAATAAATTCCGCGAGAGAAATTATGCCCTGGATTTTCTCGCCCTCAATTCGCCATTCATTGTAGAATTTTTGTGGACGCTATTCGACTCCTCGCTACGTCCCAAGAGGGAATCAATATTTGGAGCTGTGCGTGTTCCGCCATGTTAGTCCAGCTATGCCCAGCCAGCAGCGGCCCCCATGAGGGATGTGTCTGTGAGGGCAGCTGGCGAGGCGTGTACGGGGTTACAGGGATACTCGGGGCCATGACTTGCCACATCCACCCCTGTAACGCGAGCACGCACCATTACTCATATCGCGGCTCGTTGCACGCCACGGATTCGGGACGAATCCAGGAGGGCACTTTCAGGAAGCCTCGGGATGAAAATAGACGGGGCAACAATAGCCGCGACGTCGCGTCTAGCTTCGTGCCGGCACAATACGTAATGCGAATATATTAATCGCGCCAGCATAAAATATGTAATACAAAAATATATATATATACTCGACGAAATTCAAACATTTTGCGAGCATGCGGGGAGATGCGAATGTGATAAAGATCCGAAAGTTGTTTGTAATAAAAATACTTTTTTTCTCTAAAAGAGATTATTCATACATATTTACGATACATATTTGTAGGGACGGGAGAAAGTATATTCGACTTTTTAAGATAATCTATGTGCATATAATACATTGCACTTTCACACATTTGTTAAATACGCAGATCCCCAAGAAATTAATTAGCTAATTGGATTCCGAATTCCATCTTCGTAAAATATACGTTGGTCGTGCAAGATGCAGAATGATAATACTCGAAATTATCTTGCGAATATCTCGCTAGCACATAACATACAAGCATTATCCGTAATGAAGGCTGACATTGATAAATATAATTATAATAATGTATTATGCGTTTCTCTCGCATAGTACTTGCAAATCGAGTAGCGATTCGAAGACCGATCGCAACATCCGGCGTAATTATATCTGTCCAGATTGGCGAGCCGGATTCCTCTCCTTCGTCCGAGCGTTT